>NC_087359.1:30168034-30476687 GCF_030014295.1 Loxodonta africana | reverse complement strand
TTCTTCTTTCACCCTCCTTTATCTTTGTTCCCCAAGTAAAACCAAGAAGTTGGGATGAGCAAGGTGGAGATCATCAGTTTGCCCATCTATAGATCTGTGGCTTCATGACATTTCTGACTTCTCTTCAGCTTGAAAAAAAGGGTTACTTTAACACTGGGCACTGGCCCAGGAAAGTCTCACCTCCTAACAGACTTGGCCCCGTGAACTTGCAGTGCCGGGCAGGCCAGTTTCTGGCACTTGCGAGTCCCATGATTTCTCTGGGAAATTTTGAGGGGGGGGAGGGTAGGGACATGAAATCAGCTTAGCTTAGCTTCCTGTCCGTGAATGTCCATATTGTGTATCGTGTGTTTTAACAAATAATTTACACTGACTGTTGCTGTAAAAGTGAATTTGGAAATAAAGTTATTACTCTGATTAAATAAGGCCTCTGGTTCATGGGATTCCAGTCGCAAGAAAACGAGAGGAAGTGACGTTGTTAAAACCTGGATGTCAGGACTTGCCAGTTGGCTTTGGTCTCTCTGGGGCCCTTTAAGTGACAGAAGAGCTCTCAGATGGGTTCATTTTCAGTTGATCATCTCATGCTGCTACGGGCAGACCAGCCTCGTCCAGGTCAAAGGCCCACACCCTTGTGGCTGAGATCACAATGCTGCACAGATAGGTGCCAGTGTATTCAAACTTGAGAAGAGACTGGCCGGCTGGGTGAGATGGGTGGATGTATGAGATCTTCTGTCCTGGGCAACTAGCCTACAGCTCTGGGCTGGAACAGCAGAACATGAGTCCAGTCGGTTGAATGAAATGGCTTCGATTCCTTCCAGGTTTACATAGTTCACTTCCCTCTTTGCTTCGGAGCCTTATTATAGATTGGGGAGTGTTTCTGCCAAACTAACACAGGGATACCAGATAGCTTCCCCTTAGCGATGCCACAAAGGAGAACAAAACCTAAACGGTAACCCATCATACTAATCATTGTTCCTCAGACTAGGTCACAGTCATGATATTGAATCCTTAGATTTTCATACACAGTTCTGACAATTCTTTCAGGCGCATTCTAAGTAGAGCAGGTCTTAGCTGCAACCACAGAATCACAAGCAGCAACAGGCTGGCCAGAGAACACACGTGGCTTTTGGAGCTACACATGCAGTCTCATGGCTACTTCATCTTGACTGTTACGGAAAGCAGAGAAGACAGTACCAAGAGGACCCATTCACTTATCTTGTACAGAGAAAAACAAGCATTGAGGCTCCTCAAAGGAAAGATGCTGTAATTTCAAGTACTAGGCAGAAACAAACTCAGGCCCCGTGCAAATTATACATACTTTCTCATTGACTCCAACCACAGAAGCACCAGGGTCTACTTGAAGAATGTTCTGGGCATGAAAAGGTTGATGGTGAAAAGGGCAGTGTCCATTAAAGGGCAGTTTAGGATAGATTGAATATGTGACATCCCTGGCCTCACTAGAGAAAGGGACACGGTAAGGCGATGGATCAATTACATTCATTTGACAAGAAAATGCAGGTCATGTGCGAAGACTCCCTCTACTAGCACCCCTTAGTTCCCACCACCCCAGTGCAAACACATCTTTTCTCTCCTGACCCTGCCATGCCCCTGTCAGGGGCCCAGAAGACAGAAAGGGGACTTTCCAAAGTCTGGAGTAAGTCAGAGGACCCCACAGAAGTGTTTCAGCAGGGCCCGTTCTATGCTGTCACCGCCACCACATACACCCAGTTAGATATGTGAGGGAAGGCCTGGCACACAACACTCTGTAACTTTTTTTTATTATTTTTTTCAATTTTTTCCTTCCTTTTTTTTTTTTTTAAGCACTAGTTCTGTGCTTTGCGAACAGAATCAAGACATTAACAAAGATCAGCTTCTCTGAAGAAAAGCATTTCTATAGAACAAAGACAGCTACATGTTTCGCTGCCATTACACAGCTCAAAGCAGGAAAAGAAAATATTTACAAAATACAAGGTTTTTTTTTCCATTTTTGTTTTTTGTTTTTTTACAATGCTAAAAGGGTTATTCAGAATCTCAACCTTATAAATAGAAGAAGCACTTTATGCATAGGGATATGGTGCGTTATTGTTTTTTAAAGAAACAATGACAAACCCTTTAACTTGCAAACAGAACCAAAAAGAAATCACTAATGTTGAAAATTGTGGGAAAAAAAAAAAAAACCCCAACCATTAAGCAGTTGTCTACTATTTTCATACGATTACAAAATGGCAAAAAAAAAAAAAAAAGGAGTCCTTATTCCCTCCCCCGTTTTTGGTGATGTGATTATACATGAGACAGGCACAAGGCTAACAAAAGGAAGTGGTGGGGAGTGAGGGGGAACCACAGCTAGGACCAGACAATGTTCCACAGGCCAGGGGGCCGTGTAAGAGGAAGGGCCCAACAGACACTGAAAGGGAACGAGATGTGAAGGAAACAGGACAAAGTGAGTTGGTGAAAATTACCGGGGAAGTGGCTGCTCCTTTCCCAAACCCCCCGATTTGCAGGGGAGTGGGAACAGAAGTTAAGTAGTCCGAACCCTGTCTTGATAGAGCAGAACAGCGGTAACGATGTTCTGTGTGGAAGGATGGTATGTGGGTGTGAATATGGCATGGGGGAGCAGGAGGGAGGCAGAAAGGGCAGGGTGGGGACCTGAGCAGCTGCAGCTGGGTTACTGCAGTGAAGACGTCAATGCAGAGATGACCCAGTGCAGAGGACACCCACCCTCCCCCCCCGCCCCGGGTCTCTTAAGATCTAGGCAGCCGTTCTGCCAGCAGGGAGCTCAGTGACAGCAGCTGGCAGTTACGGTGAAGAGGCTCCACAGAGGGTGCTCCAGCACAGCAGACCCAGCCCCAGATGGGAGGGAAGGGGGGAGGAGCCCAGGATGCCCTGCCCTCTCCCCCTGCAAACTTGAAGGCAACGCTGAACTGAAGCTCTCCACTCCCTCTCTGCCCACAGGCACGAGGGAGAGGGATGGTCATCTAACATTGCTAAGTCCAGTGATTTAACAGTGCAGACAGGCCAGGGCCAGCCCAGCAGGGTCTTAGCCTGAACTTCTGTTTGCCAACTGGAGGAAGTGCTCAGGTGTGTGACAAGAAAACATGGATATCAAAACAAAAACAAAACAAAAATCAAAACAAGGAAAAAAAATGACCAAAGTTGGATCTAAATTCCTTAAATTCACTAAAAACTGTGAAAATTTCCGGCATATGATGTTTGAATATCAAACACAGAGATTTTTGAAGCTTTAATGCCAATAGTTAGTGAGTCTGTTTAGATTCCTGTATCCCGCTCATCTGTGAGTTGGGCGCTGAGCTGTGACTGTCGCCACCAGATGTCGACTTTTGAGGGGGACAACGGGAGGCGAGGTGGGTGCCACCTCTGTCTCCCGGCCAGTCTTGCTGCCTGAGGTGCGCCGAGTGCAACGGGCTGCCCGTTCCTGGGCATCCAGCAGGTCCTCACACTCTGCCTGGGGACTGTACGCCAGGGGGAAGGTACGCCGCTCCCAAGGCTGGACAGACTGTGGGCAGACAAGGTGCCTTGGTGAGGACCCAGTCCCAGCCTACCCCAAACAAGAGTTCCTAGGGTGCCTGAGAAGACCCCTCAGAGGGTGGACACCCTTTGAACAATAGCCTATCCAGTCCCACGGTACCTTCAGAAGGTCAAAACTTCAAGTGCGACCCCTTGTCCCCTCAGAATGGGGAGAGGGAGCCATCAGATGAAGACTCGCCTTCAGCAGGTGCCGTCCCTCCCCAATCCCATCCCACCACTCCACCAACCCATGCAAAGGAGGCACCCCTCACCTGTTCATCCAACCCCAGCTCTGGCGTGGAACAACGGGTGTCTTCACTGGCTAGGTGTCGCAGAGTGTCCCGAGCTACAGGCGTGAGGGGAGCAGAGTGTAGTTCTGGGCTAATGGGGCTCCTAGGGGACTGGCCGTGGGAGAACTCCAACAAAGAGTGGCTACTACTGACATCAGGGGAGGCAGGCTGAGGAGTGGAGGGGTTGGCACTGCCCAGCTGGGGGGTTGTCCGGCCGTCTGATGACCTGTAAGACCTGTACACCAAGGAATGCAAATGAGTGCCCAAGTTAACATGGACCTCTGTTTACTTTTGGGGCGTGGGAGGAGGCATGAAAAAAGCATCCCACCCAGAGCAGCTGAGGTAGACTGACACCCACAGCTCTTTCCTAGGATCCACAGAGTCCCCTTGTTTCTTCCTACCACTGACTGGAGGGGCAGGACCACAAGATGAGATCTAAGAACTGTGTAGGCAGAGAAAGTTAGGAGCTTACTCCTTATCATCCTAAGTGAAAGCCACAGCTGAACAATGCCCACTGAATTCACAGGGGAAGAGAAATTAGTTCAGACTTTGGAAACTGTGGTCAAAGAAAAAAACAAAAGGCCTTCTACTGAAGATCCTGAGGGGTTCTGTTAACATTAAATGGAGACATGCTGGCGGTATCTATGTGGAAGAAGACAGTTCTTTCAAGGAGGACCACAAAACCACACTCCACTGTCCAAATAAGGGTTAACCTGTGTTGAGGCCTTCAAAGTTCCTCTGGCTAAATCACCAGGACCCCCTACTGGCTTCCAGATGTCACAGACTGCCTGCTCTCGGAGACCAATCTGTCAGAACTGAACAGTGACTACTCGGCAAAGATCAAGCATCGGATTGCTTATAGCCATGGGAAAAAAAAAAAACTCGTTGCCATCCAGTCGATTCCAACTCATAGTGACCGATTCCAACTCACAGTGACCGTATAGGACAGAGCAGAACTATCCCACAGAGTTTCCAAGGAGCGCCTAGTGGATTCCAACTGCCGACCTTTTGCTTGGCAGCCGTAGCTCTTAACCATTATGCCACCAAGGTCACCTTATACCCATTAGGCTCCCCACAAACACCAAGGAACCTGCCTTCGCGGCCACTGCTGGTAGATTAAAATGAAAAGCAGCCAAGAGGCGTCGGCAATTCTATGAACACAGAGAGGCCCCAAAATCCCTGTCTACCTTCCCTCCCACAGGCCCTGACGACCTGTGCCTGCCCGTCACCTGCTGCCACGCCGCTGGGGTGGTACACTCGTCGTCCACAGCCACCGTGCCCTTTCCATCTCCTCACATTTGGCATGCAGGGCGGCAAAGGCTGCATCGGATAGGTCCTCGATCTGTAACAGAGCAGCTTTGTTGACCTCTTTCCTCCAGGAAGCTGAGTTTAGATATGGGTAGATCAATTCTAGGACCAGCCCCACCCTATACTAGGCTCTTCTCCATCAGGAGAGGAATACAAAGAGCTCACCACCTGACACCCAGGTCTTGAGGGATCTAAAGTGCGTGCATCCGTGTGCGTGTGTGTGACCATTACCTCCTCGTTCTCTTCGTCAGGACTCCCCTTCAGAGACTGAAGATCAACCTCCCGCCAGCTGCAAAACCAAGACGGGACAACCATGAGACGGCGGGAAAAACGCACTCATGCGAGTACAACTGGAGAGCCCTGCACCTGTGGGTGATGCTGTTCTATGGGAGGCTCTGCCCTATCCAGTTCGGCCTCTTTGCCCTCAGAGGCCTCTACAAGAGGCCCCACACTCAAATGCCCGTAAGGCCAGAATTGGGGGGAAATGGCTTGGGGGTAGGACTGGGAGACTGTGACAAACTCAAGCAAAGGTCCTAAGGCATCACCACTGTTCAGCACCAGCTGGTCACTACCATACAGGAGCATGTAAACAGGGCTGCCCCACCTTCTCATCTGGCAACAAAAGTTGAAAATAAAAATATGCGTATGAAATCCTGATCTTTGATGCTGGCAACAAATTTGTTATTTTTAAACACACTATGTGTGTCAAACAAAACATGTCTACAGACCAGACATGGACAGCCACCTGCCAGATCATGACCTCTGGACTATCTGGTGTTGTTCATATGATGGAATAAGAGAAAAGGGCTTGCTCTTAAAGAGAAGACAGAACCCGAGGCTAAGGATCAAAGCATGGTGAGAAGAGAGGAAGAAAAAGGGCAGTACCAGGAGAACAAGGACAGGAGCCAGTTACATAGGGCCTCTACCTGGGAGTCAGGATTTCCTTGTATTGTAGTTTCTCTACACGAGTTGTTGCAGCAACAGACATTGGGATGACAATGTTGTTAATATCGAATGAGCTCTCTCCCCTTCTCCTCCTTATCGGCTGCTGTAAGACAAAGGTAAGTTTAAAAGGGAGGCACAACTCTAAGAACATAAAATCATTGACCTGAGATTTAAACAAAGTCACCAATAACCAGGCCTCGGTCCCTATGCTGGGGCCCGGCAGTGTAAGCAGCAACAGCTTACTTACACGGCTCAGGGGAAATACCAGGTGGTCTTGAAGAGTGATTCCCATTCACGAGTCCCACTCTCTACCCTCTTGCTTCAAGGGCCCATGTGAAAGGAGAGTTTTGTTGAATTTTGTAGGGGTGGGTACCCTGGGACCTTGAGTTAACTGTTGAGGTTCTTACCCCTCCATATACAACTCTATTACCACCACCCCCCTTGAATCCTCCTTTCTAACATTATCTGTGACTTAGACCCATAATGGCTCCTAAAAACAATGCTTTAGACTAGTGGTGACTCTTTAGGTTAAAAAAATGAATTTTCTTATCCTGAGACATACCAAAAGCCTAGGCCGAGCTCAACAGGCCGTCTAATCTTGGCTGTCATGAAAGTAAGTGCCTCCTTTTCGAAGATCTGAACTCTTCAGCAAACTCTACACCCACCATCTGCTCAGGCTGTAAGTGATTCACCCTCTTATTGGCTATTATTCTTGGGGAAAAAGCTGAGAGCTTTCTAGCTGTATCAACAGAAGTGAATGGAAGGCAACCGAACAAAAGGACCTGGCTATATAGCTCATGTCCCTGGAGAAAGGAGATCTGTTTCTATAGGAAGTTGAGAAGATCAAACTCTCAGGAAACAAGGCTTCCAAGGATCCAATATCAGAGAAGGAGGTGGGCATTTCCAGCAGCTGGGAGACCAAGGAAGGAATAAAACAGGAAGCCAAAGGGCTTGGTCTTTGAGATCAAAGAAAAAGTTCACTAACTCCTTCTGCCCAGATACCACATACCCTACACTCTGAACCAGAGACTGGCAAATGAGCTGTGAAAGGCAAGAGGGAAACAGTGGGATGACAAACATGCTGCCATGGCGACCACACGGCAGGAGACACCTAAGGGGCTGCATTCAAACCTAACCCACCAAGTCAGGCCAGCCCAAGGGAAGGGGGCTGGTGAAGAAAGATGAAGAGGGTGTTCGACAACCAACCACTCTACTCTGGAGGGCGATGAACGACTTATCCATTCCATCAGCACATACAATTCTCAGAGGACATTAAAAGCCAGCCCTTCCTGGGCCAGGATTTCAACCGCTGTCACCTATGGCTTCAGGTGTTCACAATGTCCTCACCTCAATTTCCTTCTTTATTAAATGAGAATAGACTGTCACTGACCTCACATTTATAGGATACAGGCTTAACTAACATAGTTGAAGACCTTTGCAAATCTTGCCTGGCTGAGTCCTGCAGTGAGGATTAGTGACCTCACACCCAAGAGTCACTGCCACTGCCATTATATCTGCTGGAGCAGGGAGAAATTATCTGTCCCCTACAAGAAGTATACCTTACAGAGGCTTCACAAGAGACAGCCTTCCCTATATCTTGGTCAAGAATGAATGTGACACTGCTGCCAGAAACAGGTATGTACTTTTCCAAAATGTCATTTTCCCTGAATCTTCTTGGGCCTGCTGTTAGGACCTTCAAGGGAGAGGAATTACAGTAGGCCGTGGGACTGTTCAATAGGCTCTACCTTCCACCCTCCGCCTAGGTTCCCCATTCCGTCAGGTACTCATCTGGTCTATTTTAACTACTCTCTCCTCTTTAGAGCCCGAGGGAGATAGGAAGTGACGAGACTGGGAAGTGGTTCCCAACCTGGTTGTACCAGGAGTGTTAAAAAAGAAAAAGGTTCCGGGATGTTCCCCTCTTCTGACTATCAAATCAGAATCAGTGGCTTTAAGAAGCCACTGAGGCGCTTCTGAAGCAGCCACTGGCTTTTGTGAAGCATCGCCATCAACACTCCCCCACCTCCCGTTTTCTCCCACCCTCTCGTGTCTCTACATGACTCCAGGTACCTGGTCTACCACTCTTCCTACCAGGAAATAAATCCAGATTCTGTAAAGAAATTTGGGAACAAGAACCTTAAGTATTAAAGTACTATGCACAAAATCTGTATTCGGTAAGCAAATACAATTTCAAAGGATCCAGGCCTAAGTAAACATTCTCCAGGCACAGGAGGGCTGGCAAGGGAGACAAATACTGCAGTGTCGACCCAGGCCTGGATCTCAGAGTTCAGACTACTATCAGAATTAGATTTGCTTTCATATCCTTTGATTATCTGAGAGCCTTTGATGCTGGATAATCAGCTACGTGATGGGCACTACACATCTACTTAGACAAAACTTGTGGGTGTGGGAGGTGAAAAGAGGGAAGGATTAAGGAGGCCATCTGGAAAAGAGCAAGTAAATTCCTACCTGACCATAGGAGCCTCGTGAGCACATTTTGTGGCCTTGGAAGTTTCTCGATCTAAGCTCTGACAGGGCTATCAAAGCCACGGGATGAGCCCCCTCCGCCCTGTCCCTCCCCAGGCTGACACTGTGCAGTGTGATGGTGGAGGGCTGACTCTGCAGTCAGACTGCCTGGTCTGAATCACAATTACAACCCTCACAAGTTGCCTCACCTGACAGCTTACTTAACTTTGGGAAGCCTCAGTTTCCCTGCCTACAAAATGGGAATCCATAATATCACCTGCATCTCCAAGGGTGTTACAGGATTAAATGAGGTAACACATGTAAAACACTTAGTACTGACACATAGTTAAGTGCGCAATAAATGTTCCAACTGCAGCACTTTATTACTATAGTTCTAATTGTTACTCAAAGGCCTCTTTAGTGGGCACAAAGCAGTCACAGGTAGACATGTTCGAGGAGACACACCATGAGGGATTAAAACATGAGCATGAAATGAACACGAGTATGTGTCTGGAATGGCTGCACTAACAGCACCCTGGATGGACAGTGTTGTCCTAAAGGCTGATGGGGAGTGGGGGTGTCAGATGGCCTGCCACTAGAAGACTACCACAGGTGGGGAACTGCCAGGTAGCCTGCTGGGTCTGCAGTTCTGCTCTGCACACCTAAAAAGCATGGGCTCTGCCTTCTCCCTTCTCTTCCAGGCACTCCAGCACCCAGGGTTTATCCTCAGACTCTAGCTCCACTTACCAGTAATGTAAAAACAAGGAAATCAAACACTGACTCTGATCTGCTCCCTCCAATGCCCATCGGAGTCTCTCCTCTATCCCTCCTTTCATGTTTACTTCTTGGATCACCAGGCCCATATAGTATTGTTGAGTCCTGTAGGAAACTTAGTCCCATGGGTCTCGGATAGCCACAGACCACCTTGAAGAGTGTGTCTCTGTGTCAAGCATCACATGAATGGCTTTATTCTGTGTCTACTATGAACAACAACTCAAGCAAACAACTTAAGAGAAGGTCAAGTACTGCCCCTTCGACACTAAAAATAACATACGCATCATGATGAGGTGCGTTCCCATCACTGCCCACTCTTACGCTGTCTGCCAGAGCCACTGTAACGAGCTGTAACCTGCAGAGGACATGTCCAGCCAACTTCACACAAGTACTTACAGATGTGCTGGCTGTAACCTGTGGGCTAGAGCTGGTGGGAGCAGAGGTGTCTGAGGAGGTGGAGAGCTGTCGCACCAAGGGACTGTGTGGCGGGTGGTGGGCAGCTGCCAAGTAGCTCGGACTGCTCATATCTGTGTGATGCTTCAACACTGCAGAAGTCAACAAAAAAGAGAAATACAAAGCTACCTTCATCAGCTCTACTTCTGGTGTAAGCCGGGAATGCCAGCAATACACATTCAAGGCAAAAATGCTTTCTAAGCCTAGAAAATAAAATGGTGAAGCAAACTCATTGATGGCAGGTAGGGGGCTGGGCAGGGGCTGCTGCAGTAGTAAGAAGTGACCTGCATTTAGAAGCAGTAGGGGCCCCCCACTCTGCCTTCCTAGGAAGTGAAGGACAAAGCTGGGGACAATTACGAGAAGCCCAGGCTGCCCCAGAAAGCCCTGAGCAGGAACAGGCGCAAATGCAGGCAGAGGTGCCGGGCCTGGCCCTACCTTCACTTCTCTCAGATGAATGGTCTCGCAATCTCATTTTGCTGTGGTTTGGGTCATGCACGGATGGCGGCGGGTTGAGCAAGCGCTCTGCTTTGGGCGCTGTCACTCGCTCCACCATGGGCACTGCCCCCACATCGTCTAAGTGCTGTCTGTGGGTCCTGTCAGGCCGGATTTGGTGATGGGACAGCTCTGAAGAGGGGAACAGAAAAAGAGCTGTGAAATACCTTCTCTCAAATCTTTTCCTATGTGAGTTCCGAGCTCTTGAGTTCTCTCTAAGCCAATGCTACACACTCAGGGCAGCAGGACAGCCCTCTGGGACAGGATCCTCTAGTAAAGAGCCCAATGGCCAGGACAGGCACAGGGAGCCCAAAGACTCCTCAACCAGGGAAATGTCACACCAGGTTACAGAAAACAGCCTGCCCACAAATGGACCCAATGCCATGCTGCTGCGGGCTACTCACTAAGCATTTTGGGTCTTGCCCCAAGATCCATGACATCTGGAATAGTCCATCTGAGAGCATCCAAGACAGGCAGAAGTAGACTGGGAGCTGAATTTATATCAGTCAAGTGCTGCTCCCAAACCTGACATACTGCCACAGCAAACCAGTAGTTTGAGAATATAAAAGGAATAGAAAAGTACCGGGGAGACTCCCTAGTCCCCTGAAACTTACTGGCTGTTGTGAGGAAGGAGTTGACCAACTTGTGCCTGTCTTTTCGAGTTGGATCTGGCAGACTGCCTGGCATGGGTGCTCTGTGCTTAAGGGAAAACTTTTTAGGTGGTTTGATTTTGTCAAAAGGCTTGTTCTGCCACTGAGATTTCAGCATGCTCTGGAAGTGCAGGCTCGTGGGGACATCTGTAAGAAACACAAAACAACACTGCAGCTTAGTCCAGACACCTGACCCCTGGGCGGCTTGCTCACGAAATGAGTCTGCTTACCTGTGAGTTTGGCTCCCCAGTGGTCAAAACCTACCTCACACCCCTCTCTTACTCACCCAGCGGCCTGATAACCTAGCAGGGAAAGTTGCTGTCACAAAGATCACCTGTTTATGTGAACTTTATTGAAGGCCATCTCCTATTCACAAGCAAGTTACTTTTGCCTTTTTTTTTTTTTTCCCAAGTTTAAAAAAAAAAAAAATTTAAAAACACCTTGTTAGGTTTATGGGAGTTTTCTTTGTTCCATGTTTGCTGACATCACTGTTTAAGGCTGATATACAGTACGTTGTTTCTAGTGTTCTAGGGATTTAAAACATACTTACACCCACTTCTATCAGTATAGAGTTAATCGGGATTTATTCACTCAACAAGTATTTATAAGTTCTTCCTGTGTACCAGACGCTGCACTGGGTGTTCCATCCTCTTCTCAAGTAAGAACTATATATTCTCGCTCCTCAGTACCCCCACCTCAAGATTAGCTAGGTTTTTAGGTGACTATTTGATATCACAAATCAACAATCTTTTACAATTAACTTTTACTTTTTTGCACACCACTGTTTATCTTTTTAGATTCTTTTTTTTTATTTTTCTAAGAATATGTCCTTGAATAATTTTTTCTCAGATCTTTAAAGTTATTCTTCTATTGTATCCTAACATCCTGTGCTGCAGATGAGAGGGAATCTGATTCCTATTCACTTGTAGGTGGTGTTTTCTTCTTTTAAGCTTTTGCCAAAACAAAAAATAAAACAAAACCCCAAGGCAAAAACAAAACCTGTTGTGGTTATTATAAGAAATCTATAAGATCAATTTGAGGACAACCTGTCATCTTAACAAAAACTGTCTTTCAGCATGGTTAATGTGGTTTCTCTCTCCATTTATTTAGGTTTTTTCTCAGTGATGTTTAGTCATTTTCATTTGTACACGTCTTAACAGGTTTCATTAAATTTATTCCCGAGTATTTCATTTTTCTTGATGTTATTATAAATGACATTACTTTCTAAAATTTTGATTTTCAATTGCTCATTGCTGGTATGTAGAAATACATCACAGTTTTACTTTGTGTCCTGTGATCTTGCTAAACTCATTTACAGTAGCTTTCTTGATTCTTTAGGACTTTCTACACACACAACTGAATTATCTAGAAACAGATTCTTCCACTTCTTCCTTTCTAATCTGTTATCCCTTTTATTTCTATTTCTTATCCTATTACTCTGTCATCTCTAGTGGTATTTTGAAACTTTTAGATTTTCCATTTATCTTCAATATTCTGAAATTTCACCATCATGTATACAGGGATGGGTCTTTTTTCAGGGTTCCATAAAATACTCCATAGTCCTTTTAATCTGAGAAGTGGCACATTTTTCTCCAGCTCCCAGTTTCTCCCGGGAATCAGTAACCACCTGGGACACGCTCAGAAGCTCTAGCCCCAGAGCCTGTACCCACACCCTTAACAAAGAACGGAACACCACTGCTCGACAGAAGAAGGCAGTGGTGGGGGCAGGGGTACTGAAGGGGGAAGCCAAACTAGCTATTTCAAAACAAGTCCTGATTTATTACCCAGACAAATGCCCAGGTCCTATTCCCAATCAAGTCACTTAGCTGGGCTTTAGGGTCTTCATCTGTAGAATGAGGCAGTGGGGCTACATCCGGGCTGTTAGCATCCCAGCACACATGTTGGCTGCAGACATAGGCTAACCAATCACACACTCTTTCCTGTTGTACCCAAAGACCTCAGTAATCTCAAAAAAAAAAAAAAAAAAAAAAGCGCACACACACACACAAAATAACTCCAGGGAGCCACTATCAACTGATGTAACACAGGAGGGGAAATCTATTTGCTAGGCTAGATGACGTCTATGAGGCTTTCAACTCTAACTCTTTGACTAAAACCCCACCCCTGCTCCCCTCCCTCCTTCCCTTAAATGCTCTGAAAGGGGTGTTGGCACAATTGGAGACCACCACCCATACCACCTTTACCCTGCAGTGGAGGTATTCAGCAGAACCACAAAGAACTTTGCCTTTAAACCAAACGAATAAGCAGCTAGGGATAATAACCTGTTTAAGGGATTCAGGTTGCTTCTACAAGACTGTGCTACAAGCTTGCTGTGTTTTCACATGACCACTTGCATGTAAGAATGAACAGGAATTCAGTTAAGTCCTCTAGTCAGTGAACAGAAATGATCTCTTAGGTATTGCTGGTCTTAGTTCACGCTCTAACTGATTAAGTTAGTAACACCTGGGATCTGCATAGCACTAACACTCTGGAATAGACTGGATATAGGACTTGAAAGTAAGCAAAGAAAGGGATATGAGACAGGGGAAAACAAACTAGGGATCCACTGAGCAAGGGGCCTTCCCATATTCCATACCTATCTAGGCAACAGGGTCCAAGTGCTACTGCTAGAGAAGAGGGTGCAGATCAGGTAAATAACAGCAAAAGAGAACTGGTTACTAACCTTACCTTAAATTACTATTTCATCAAACAAAATGAGTAAAGTGAACTAAAGACCTGGATCTCAGGCCAATGAGGGCCTGGCATTCCATGACTCACTTGACTGCTTCACTCATTACTTTCTACCATTTTCTCAAGTACACTCTCTGGTGGTAGTCTGTAATGCTCACTTCCTCTTCCTACTGGGAAGTTGTGGTAGCCTAATACATGCAGCTAAAATTGTCCTGGCAAGCTGTTTCAAAACAGCATACATCTTCTTGGCCAGTAGGTGGTGCCCTCTTTCCAAATCTAAATTAACATTCTTTTCCCCAAGGTTACTATACATATTCTACATTTCCAGCTAAAGATTAACTGGGCTTAATTAAGTGTGGTGCCAGGGAAACAAAGCCCCTCCTTCTGTACCACGAAAGGGTGACTACACCCTAATCCAGGCCTCCAGCAAAATGGTCCCTCAGTTTCTATCATCTCCAGTGGCACTTCTGGAAGTGGCTGAGGCGTGGTCAAGATGGGGACAGAAGTCTAGGATCCACAGCCACGGTTGATTCTCATCCTAACAAACGACACTGTTACAACACTGGTATAACTACTAACTGTTTCAAGGAATTTGTGCCATATGAGGCTAATGAACAGCAAAATACATTTAAACAATTCTGAAAGTGGAGGGGGAATCCTAATACCCATCTGTCATGGACTGAATCATGTCCCCCCAAAAATGTGTGTATCAACTTGCTTAGGCCATTATTTCCAGTATTGTGTGGTCGTCCTCAGTTTTGTGACTGTAGTTTTATGTTAAGAGGATTACAGTGGGATTGTATACCACCACCCTTACCCAGGTCACATCCCTGATCCAATGTAAAGGGCGTTTCCCTGGGGTGTGGCCTGTACTACCTTTTATCTCTCAAGAGATAAAAAGTAAAGGGAAGCAAGCACTGAGTTGGGGACCTCATACCACCAAGAAAGCAACACCAGGAGTGGAGTGCGTCCTTTGGACCCAGGGTCCCTGCGCCTGAGAAGCTCTCCGACCAGGGGAAGACTGAGGACAAGGACCTTCCTCCAGAGCCGACAAAGAGAGAAAGCCTTCCCCTGGAGCTGACACCCTGAATTTGGGCTTGGAACCTACTAGGCCCTGAGAGAATAAATTTCTCTTTGTTAAAGCCATCCACTTGTGGTATTTCTGTTATAGCAGCACTAAATAACCAAGACACCATCCAAGGAACGAAGAGATTAGTAATGCAATGCAACTATTTTTATATATAAAAAGTGAGACAAAATCATACTTAGCTTTGCCAGGAAAATGAAAAGCTGGATATCCTGTCACCTTTAAACATTTTCGAGAGAGAACAGGCTGCAAAAGGGTGGCCCACAGGCCAAAGGGCTGCTCTATATGTTGAGCCACTGGTCTTCACTGTTACCTACTACGTACAGGAAGAAACGTTCTACACAATAGCATATAGAAAGTTCCAACCTTATGTGAATGGCACTTTATAGAGTTGTGCATCCCTGCAGCCCTGGGAACCTTCCAATTCATACACTGCATTTTGAACATGGCAGTTGCTCGGATTAGAGTAAAACTATCCCAATAGGAACAATATGAAACATGGTGATTGGGTCCCCAGGTCAACCCACAGAAGTCTAATATGTTCTCAGATTCCATGTGGGATGGCGAAATACATACAGTCTCCTTTAAAGCCTCATAAGGAGAATTTAATGACCAGCTCTCTCATCCAAACCCCAGTGCTATGGTTAGGAGCTGAGATAGAGAACAGTATTTAGAGACAGGCAGGAAAATGGCCAGAGACAAGCATACTCTATTGTATCTTTCCTTCCTTTTCCCCTCCCTGCTACTTACTGTTGCTTGGAATGGGATGGAGTCGGGGGAGGGAAGGTGTGGCAGCAGGGCAGTGGTCAGATCTGTAGATACTGTGCAGTCAGCAGGGGACACAGGTATTAATGGGGAAAGGAAGTGCTTAGTAGAGATGTAGAGTGCTGGAATAAGAAATCCCAGGAAGGCTGTCATTAAGACATACTGACAGGGCTTTGGGGAGACCCTCTGTAACTGTACATGGTAACACTGTTGACAAAGGAATGATAACCATGCCTGTCAGCTGATATCCTTATCAGAATCAGAATACAATTATAGGCTTCAGACTTCTCTCCTGCCTTTCTCCAAATATTAGACCACACAAAATTCAACACTATAATCCTGAGAGAGCAATCCAAGAAATGTTTCTGTGTCTTCCTGGTGGTTCTGTCTGCAGCCAGAGTCCTGAAATGGGTTGTTGTTGTTGGATGCCATCAAGTCGGTTCCTGAAATGGGTAGGGAACTGATTTCTCTTAATAATCTGGCTGGAAAGAAACATGGAATGTAGTGAAGGAGGACAGATTATCAGATGACCTGGGTTTGAATTCTACAGCCATTCAAACTCATTACCCATTTAGCCTTACATTAGCCACAACCTCTCTAAGCCTGTATCTTGATCTATAAAATTGAAGCAACAACCCTACAATATTACCGATAGAAGAAAATGAGGTACTATGAGAAAAGGACTTTGTAAACCATAAAATGCTATACAAATAATAACTGAAGTTATGTGGGCTATAATCCAAATGGCATGAGAAGGTTATACAATCAATGATTCTGGGACCTAAAAGCACAGAAGTAAATGTTTTAGCATTTTCCACTTTCATGTTCTGAAGTTTACTTACAGCTCCACCCCTCCCTGATCTAAATCTCTGACTAGTTTGCTATCTATATGCTCCAAGTTTTCCAATATTTTCTACTCTTAGAAGTCATGTGGTGACAAGAACATTATACTGCACCACGTCCTTTCTCACAGCACAAGGGGATTTTGGTAACAAAGCCATGGAATACCACATAAGATTTAGGTGTCCAAGAAATAACTCAATCATTTGAAGAACAGGTACAGAAAAGTGGATTAAAGTCATCCAATGTTTGATCAACTGTCAATGAGAAGAGAAATCCTCTAGGACAGTGGTCATCAATGCTTGTTTTTGTAAACAAAGTTTTAATGGAACACAGTCACACTCATTCACTTAATGTCTGGCTGTTTTTGCGCTACAGTGGCAGAGTAGTTGCACACCATGGTCTACAAAGCCTGAAATATTTATCATGAGGAGCTTTAAGAAAGTTTGCCAACTCCTGGTCTATACAGCACTCATGCAAAAACTTCTGTTTTTACCCTTTATACACCAAGTAAATCCTCCACCCCACGTAATTCTTCTGATTGCTCAGACTCTTGGCTTCAGTCATTCTTTCAAAGACTTGCACGGTGTAACAGTAAAGTGTTATTAAAGACAAAAAAAGATAAACATGGTCCTTTATCCTTAGGGAGCTTAAAATCTAGTAATAGAAAATGGTCAAGTATAAAACTAGCCATAATATTTAGACAAGATACGACAGCAATTTGAGAGGAAATGTGTACTTTCTCTAAGCTGGGGTCAAATCATGAGGTTATTTGAAAATCAATGAAATGATTCTATCTAGGGCAGTGGTTTCATAATGTTTTTTGCTCATGTACTACCATTTGAAACGTAATTTAAAAAAAAGAACAAAGAACTCCACTACCTCAGATACTTACAAAGGTTTTATTTTCTAGTATACTACATAGTACATATATGCCTTAAAAATATTTTTTATCTAAACCTTGGCATGCAGGTATATTTAGCTCAATTACTCTAAGGAAAAACCTGCCATTTAACCTACTTAGCCTTTAGTCAGAATAAAGTCTAACTTCAATTATTAATTCTCTTAATATTTATTCTAAGATAGACAGATAAGGCATAGAACCTTGCCATGATCTGTAATCTAGACAAAACAAGGTACCCCCATCTTTTTTTTTTTTTTTAATTCAAAACTCTTTTTTCCTTAGCTCCCAGAGGATCCTCCTTTGGGAGCCATGAACTCATAGAAACGGTCCCGTTGTCTGGTGTCCCCAGTTTCCCAGGTTTCTAACACTCTGGGGCAAGACCCACGGTGAGACTCAGTATGAGTAGGAGGAATGCCTTTCTTTTGTCCAGTGGGAGAAGAACGAGCATGAAGAGAGAAAGCTGAGAAAGGAGAAATGGCAGACACAGAGACTTTTAAGGCAGGATAACTTCAGAAAAAAACAGTACATGGTACTATTGAGGACCTGTGCTTTTGTACACCTGGAGAATTGTCATGTAACCCTAGGAGTATGCACAACCCAAAATGAAGATATTCTTTTAGAAAAGTACTGCTCCATCTTATTTTACATCATGGCATAAACAGATGATACTTTTTAAAGATATACTGGGGCAAATGGTCAGGTTGCTTATGGCTAGAGGCAACTGACTCCAGGCCCCTCTAGGCCACCTGAAAGGTTAAGGGGAAATCTCTCTCTTGGAAGTTGCAACCTTTTAGGAGCACACTCAGGTCTGGTGGCTCTGTTGCTCACTGTGTGCAAAATTCCAAGGGAAGCTTTGCTGACAGAAAGTGATGCCTTGATAGTATCTGGGTTGCACGAGGATCTTGGCTGACTTTCATTCAGTTGAAACCTTCTTAAGTTTCGTTCATTAGACTACATTCTATGGCTTTTCTTACCATCTGGAAATGCTAGAACTGGGTGAACACAAGAGTCCAACTGGGAAAGACGTTCCAACAGAGGGGCCTCATAGTGGATCTCAGGGGGCATGGTGCTGATGCTGCCTGAACCACACAGTGCGCAGGAGGGATTCACATCACAGCCAGAGCGGACAGTGCTGTTCCGGTGAACCTGTGAAAAGCCAAACAAAAACCCTGAATATTCGGCATCTGGTAAAAACCCAGCTCTCTGCTCATTACACCAAAGATCTGGTAAACCCTTCTAAGTTATATGGCGCTGCTAACAGGAGGTCTGACTAGCTTGTTAAAAAAATATGTTAAAGAGGCTGCTTCTCTAACACACTGACCGTTCAAAGTAAGTAAAAGTGCTTCTTTTTCAATGATTAAATACATTTACTTGAAGCCTCAAGTAGTCACGTAGGTATCAGACTTGTGAGTTTAAAGCTACTGAAACTGTGCTTTCTGAGAACACCTCACAAAGCCTCCACATTTTCACCCCCTTGATGGGTTTCAACTGTCTTCGAAGGTGAGTAACTGGTCCCTGTTTTTCAGTGGGACATGACTTGCTCTCTTCCCAACCAGCAACTTCATTCACCTAAGAGCATTCAGTTACCAACCACATCTCTCCTCTTCTTTTCACGTATCCTCCCCATAAGACTTTCCAGTGGTCTCAGAGTGCAAAGTTTCCCTGAACTATATAGTCAACCCTTTAACTTAGCCCAAACTCTAAACTCCACTGTTATTTTGTAAAACTAATAAAATGAAAATAAATTTAAGCAATGAAAACAAATTTTGTATGGTGAGGTGTTCACATTCATAGTCTTTGTGTTCGACTGTAATTCCAAAACCAAACCAAACCAAACCCAGTGCTGTCGAGTCAATTCCGACTCATAGTGACCCTATATGGACCCTGTATCCACAGAGTTTCCAAGGAGCGCCTGGAGGATTCAAACTACTGACCCTTTGGTTAGCAGCCACAGCACTTAACCACTACGCCACCAGGGTTTCCATAATTCCAAGAGGGTAGAAATTATTTCCATTAAACTTCCCTTGTATACATGTCGGCAAGGTAATCAATAACCTCTCCAGCAAGTCCAGAGTAAAATATGTTCTAATTTAAGTCTTCAAAATGCTTAATTCTGTTTTTTTTTTTTCCTTTTCTTTTTTAAAAAGAAATTTTACAATTTTATGGTTTATTTGAAGAGGAAACTTCACATCACACTGAATGCAGAATCCCTATGTTCTAGTGTTAGGAAGAACAATTCTGGCATTTTCCAAAGCATGACCCATGAAGTCATTTGGGCAGCACACAGTCCTAAAGGGACCTGCCTGTGGGAACAGCACTATGAGAAAGGGTCCTGGGAGTAAGGGTAGTATCCTAGTAAAGACAAAAGGATGGCACCAAAACTCTGCTAGCAAACACTCTAACAAATGTTAAAGCTGCAGTTATTTTCAGCATAGGCTTCTCTTGAAAGTTGTTTGCCTTTAGGACATGTATAGGAGAAAGATAAACATGAAAACAATGTGGTCTTTATCAACCTTACCCAACTGCCTCCTCCTTGCAACCCACACAGATGGGTGGCGTGCAAAGGAGTCCTTTGAAAGTTAGATTGGGCAACTGCACTAAAGTAAAAGAAGAATTCTAATAAGCTGCAATGGTAGATACCGCTGAAAGGAAATGATACCAACTAAATACAACACACTACTGTGTAGACGACATTAACTGGTACTGTTTGGGGGAAAAAAATAACCCTTCCACTCTATTTAATCAGGGCTGGCTTTCTGGAGGTGAACATTTTGAGGTGAAAAGAAAAGGGCATACATTGGTGGGGAATGAAACCACATACCATACAGCAGGTAAATGGATTTAGGTAATTGATCACGATCTAAAAACTGCACCAAAAACTTTAAATATTAAAGAGAGATTAGGAAAACAATAAAAAATCAAAGTAAGAAATTTTGAGAGATAAACTTATCTATGACATCAACTAGTTCTCCATATGGGACAATTAACATTCCATTTTATGGCTATAGAGCATATCCCTTAAGCTGACAGCCAATGCATGGGGTGTAGAGTAAAAAGAATACGGGAAGAATAACAAAGTAAAACTAAGAAAAGAGATTAAGATAAAATCAGAAATTACCAACAGAGGAAATACAGGCCAGAAATGACAAATTTAAGGGCTGTTCTTTGGGAGTTTTTCTTTTCTTCCTTTCCATACTCATATCATCAGTAGGGTGGATAATTAACTACATAAACTATAACCCTGGCCTAATGATGAAAAAGACGGGAAAAATGTAAACATAAAACTAGAATATAGTCCCAGAAATTATATTAAAAACAACTGCAAGGCAGCAATATAACAGAAAAATTCTTGCTCAGTCTTAAATATCTTTAAAATTATCACTAAAATGGAACATTCTCTAAGTATAAGCTAAGTCTCTATAAGCTAACCTAGAGAAATACCCAAGGTTTACTGCTGTCAAGCTATGCTGGCACAGTAATGTTATCCAAATAAAACATTTATAATATACAGAGAAAGGAAAAGTAGGAAGGGGGCGTGTGCCCTAAACGTGATTGGATTGTCATGGGGGGGCAGAGAGGGGGAGTGGGAAGATTTGGGAGGGCTTTCATTTTATACATTATGCATTTCTAAGTTTGAATTCTATATATTTCTGTATTACATCTAATCAAGGAAAACAAAATACATACATAGGCACTCACACTAATCTGTTTTCTTAGTAAAGACTTAAAAAAAACATTAAAGAACAGATTAATTCCCGTTCAATTTAAGTGACTGGTGCTAGCATAAAGAAATTAGAAAGGCTTCTACATTCCTTTTAGAAAAATAGTAAAATCTTGATTTAAAACCTGACAATCGTGTACATACACGATAAACTTAAATACCAGTCTCACTTTTGAATGAAAAATCATAAAAGAAAATACTAATATAAACCAAAAATACATAAAAATATTCAGGAGTACGTACATAAAATACATACTTAACACCATTATTAAAGGATAAAATTTTAGAACTTTTGTGGAGGACAATTTGGACAACTTTAAAATTACTGAATTCACACCCCCTTTTTTTTCCTGAAGCCACATCTAGAATCTAGCCTACAGATACACTTGTTAAGTACACAAAGCCCCGGAGACACACACACTCACTGAAACAAGCTAATTGTACGCATAAACCCATTTATGTTTTAAAAATAATCACAACAAATATAACAGGTTAGTATGAAAAAGTGGGGGTTTATTCCTGGACATCAAGACTATTCAATATTAGGACATCAATGAATACAACTTCAAACTTGTACATTCAACTGCCTACTCAACCAGATCCCCATTGAGATGTCTAACAGGCATCTCTAAAATTAACATGTCAAAACTGAGCTCCTGCTCTTCCCCAACTTCTAGGTGCACAGTTTTAAAACTACTGGGCTCATCCTAAACTCCTTTCTTTTTCTCACATCCAATATTCAATCATGGAATTGTATTGGTTCTACTTTCTAAATGTTTCCAGAATCTGACAACTTCACATTACCTCAACCGCAACCACCTTGGTTCAAGCCATACTGTCTTTCCCACACAGGTTTCAATAGCCTTCTAACTGGTCTTCCATCTAATTAATAGTCTCAGTACAATCTTGTTTTACAGCCTCAGTCAGATTATGGGAGTCTCTACTCGTTACCTTTTAACAGCTCCCCAGCTCCTGAGGAATAAAACCCAAAGTCCTTACAAACGGAACACACAAGACCCTATACCATCTGTCACTCCCATGCCTTCTGACTTCATTTTCTTGCTACTCTCCTAGGTCACTCTATACCAGTTACTTTGGATTCTCTGCTACTTCATCAACATGGCAGGCAAACTTCTAGATGATGGGTCATTCTACTTGGAATCTCTATCCATGAAGTAGCACTCCCCTCCTCTGTGACAACCAAAAATGTCTACAAACACTGCCACATGTCTCCTGGGGTAGGTGGTACGAGGATGGGGGGAGGGCAAAATTGTTGAGAACCGATGAGCTCAAATTATGATGATCACTCCTGGAAGAATTCAAGGCACAAGTCTGATTAGATATTAATGGTGGGAAATAAGAAACCTCAAAATGACTGAGGAGCAGTCTTCCACTAGGCAAAGATTATACAACTTGAGCATTAAAAAAAAAAAAAAAAAAACCCTACCATAGCTTGAAATACTCCACATATGTTTCAATTGATGAGTTCATACACCTCATTGACTGCTCCTTGGAGGATGACAGGGAATGAACTTACTATTTTGGAAACTAGTAAATAAAAGGAAAAAACACCAATCATACCTTTTTCTGTACAAACCTCAGGGTAAAACAAGTAGTTGAAAAGGGCAACTTACTCTTTATGGACATATTCTAACTAATAAATAAAACAGAAATAACATTAGTAGGATATCGCCACTCTTCAATTCCTATTGAAGTGGCTGATAACAAAAACAAAGAGACAAGACATTATGCGTCTTTTATAAGACCACAATGCCACCTATGTTTTCCTGCCAAAAATTCAAATCAAGTTCAAGCCACTATATCTAACTGCCAGTTTTCAGGCAATGCAGGGGACAGAGGAACAGCACTGATTTCGAAATGCACCCAAAATAAGATGGATTAATGGGTGATGTATGATAAATCAAGCTCAGTAAATGCTAACTGTAGAATCTAGGTAGGTATACAGGTACTCACTGTAAAATTCCTTCAACTTTGCTGTGCTGTTTGAGTAACTTCGAAATAAAATGTTAGAAGAGACAACAATGATACTCTAGGAATTCTGCTTCTGGGCATGATGGAGTGAAAGTAATCAGATTTACCCTCTGCCCACCAACTAGAAAACTAGACAGTAGGCAGCACAAACTAAGATCTCTGCAAGAAGGGAAACAAACGAGGCGGGCTCTATGACTGCCCTGGCTTCCTGCCTGGAAGCCCATTTTGGTCTGCAGAGCAGGGAGAGGGATCCACGCAGAGCACAGTGGTTTCATCAAGTTGAGGAAACAGAGACCAGAGTTCAGAGGCTAAGGTGGCTGGAAATTGCAAGGCACAATTCTTGAGAGGGAGCTATGCAGAAAGAACTCTAGAAATCTTCATGAGATCCCCTCAGCCTGTGCTGCATGCATAGAGTGAAATCTCATAAGGTCAAAGAGCAACTGGGGAGTCGTGAGCTGAATGGTTTCCAGAGTCTCTGGGAGGCCTCTGAACTGTGACCAGCCAAGAGGGGTGTGGGGCATTTGACAGAGACCCTGGAAGGTTCTGGTTTAGAAGCTGAGCTGAACTACTAAGTAGGTTACTTTCTACTTGCTTGCCTTAACAGAGCTTAAAAGCAAGCCTCAGGACAAACTGAACCTAATGTTAACATAACTGCCTATAATATAAAGCCTCTTTAAAGGAAAATAACAATGTACATGTTTCAAACCCATAAAATTAAATGTCCAGCATTCAATAAAAAAATTGCTAGATATGTCAAGAGACAAGAAAATACCACCACAGGAATACAATGAGAAAAATGCAAGCCACAGGAAACTATGGGATAAATAAACTAGTTTTTTCAACAAGTAATTACAAAGAAAAAGGGTATGTTTGATAGCTTCTATCAAACCACCACTCTGAGAACTAGAAAAGTCAATTAAAAAAAAAAATTCTCGAGGTATCAGAGACATGCTAAAACAACAACGTTGAGGAGCTAAGATTCCAGAGAGGAAAGAACCATGGAGGTGAGCTCATACTCTACAGTTGCTTCTTTCCTAGGGACATTTGCCCATTTCTGGAAAAGATGCTTAGAATTTAAGCTTTGCCCTGATTAGAGGACCACCACTTGGTGACAGAAAGATGAGCAGTGCTTTTAGTAGCTTGAAGGGCTAGAGGGACAACATTAAGGACTTGAAGGGCCAAATTCCCAATGAAAAGAGGACAGGGAAATAAGCACAACATATGTCATGCTCCCATCCTTCTAAGGCATTTGCCAAATTCTTAAGTTGTGAAAGGTAGAAGGCTAAGAAGTTAAGCAAATAGCCTCTGAAAAGTACAGAGGAGCTTTTGGCAGTATTCACTTGATGAGGAGACTAGAATTCAAGTTCAGAATACGCTGGGGGAAGGGCACTGGTCAACTCAACATACCACGCTCTCAGCTGGAAGTATGGGTGAGAAACAAGACAATGCACTAAGAATGAACCAGAGATGGACAGAACCTTACCAAAACTGTTGCCAGGCCACAACTCAGCTCAGTCCCTAGATGGATTAAGTTGTTTGGCCTCTTCTACATGCCTAGCAGAGATAAAAGGTGACTCTTCTCTAGCGAAAGGCTTCATCAGAGCATCAATTTTTTTTTTTTAAACATACAACACAGACTGAAAACAAAACAAAAACAAACCTGCTGCGGTCCAGATTTTGGAGTTAGCAGACAAGGGTTTTAAGGTAATTCTGATTAATATGCTCAGGAAAATATGGGGGAAAAAATGGAAGAAAAGATCACAAAGGCCTTAAATACATTAAAAAAAAAAATCAAATGGAAATTTAAGAACTTAACAACAGAGGAATCTGACATTGTATTAGGCACAACAGGAGAGTGGATACATAAACTGGTCAATAGGAACTACAAAGAGAAGCTGACAAACCTACAAAAACAAAAAGCAGACCAAAGGATACAGAAGATCTGAACATAATTAATAAGCCTACAATATGGGTTAAATTTAGAATCTTGAAGTCAACAAATGGGACACAGACATAGATTTAGATACAGCCCCCCAGCCAGCCAGTCTTTTGTTAGGAAATGTGGAATATTTACAAAAACCGAACTAAAATTATGAATGTCAACGTGGACATCTTGAAAATACAATGGTAAGTTAGCAACCAAGTTGCAGAATATGTATACAATGATGACATTTATGAAAAATTTAAACTATGTAATATTGTTATTTTGCTCATGGATATATATTTGTAGTAAAAATATGAATACTTGAACTGGGAACATACACACCAAATTCATGACAGTGATAACCTCTGGGAAAAAGAGGTAAAGGGGATGAGAAAAAAAGGAACTTTGTTCATCTGTCATTTTCTCTCTTATATCTTAATATTTTTATCTTAATATATTAGCATGTTGGGTGCTACTATATAGATGTTTGTTACATTATTCTTTATACTTTAAGGAATTATTCAGTGGTGCTAAGTCCCAGAGAAATCAGGCAGTGAGACTAAAGGGCAGCATTAATTATTTCAGAGCAAAGGGATGCTAGGCATGAGATTGTCAAAACCCAAAAATTAGACTGGGAATAGCACTTATCAACCCGTCTTCCATATTCAGAATTGAGAAAAGGATTCAACCACTATTACCAGCAGAAAAGACAAGGAAATGAAGGTCAGCTACTACTAAACTTTTCTGGTGATAAATACAAAGTCTGGACACACACACACACACAAAAAAAAAAACAAACGAATCCACTGCCGTTGACTCGATTCCAATCATAGCAACCCTACAGGACAGAGTAGAACTGTCACATAGGGTTTCCAAGGAGCAGCTGGCAGATTCGAACTGCCGACCTTTTGGTTAGGGGCCGAACTCTACCACTGCGCCACGAGAGCTCCAAAGTCTGGATATATCAGCTTATTTTTTAAGAATGAAGGAAAAAAAAAAAACCAAACCTTGGGGACTCTGAATAAAATATTGAAGAACAAGAGAAAAAGGAAGCGTATCTGAGAAATTCAGAAAGAACATAGTTCTGGAAAACTATCACACAAATCTGGCCAAACAATGAAACACTTAGCATTTCCAACAGAGTAAAAGATAACATGGCCTCTTTTATAAAACAACAGGATAAAATAAAAGGGCAACAAAATGATATAAAAAGGAAATACATGAACTGAAAAGAAAGTCTGAATACACAGAAGCAGCACTGCCTGGGGACCAGAGTTCCAGGGCACATCTAGGTCAATAGGCATAACATAGCCATAAAGAAAATGTTCTACACTCCACTTTGGTGAGAAGTGTCTGTTCAAGCGGCCACCTAAGACACATCTATTGGTTCCACCCCAAGTGGAGCAAAGGACGATGAAGAAAATCAAAGACACAAGGAAAATACCAGCCCAAAGGACTAAAGGACCATATAAGCCAGAGACTTCACCACCCTGAGACCAGAAGAACTAGATGGTGCCTGGCTACTACTAACGGCCGCCCTGACAGGGATCACAACATAGAATCCCAGACAGAGTGGGAGAAAAATGGAGAACAGAATGTGAATTCACATTAAAAACACCTGACTTAACTGGTGTGACAGAGATTACAAGAACCCACGAAACTAAGGCTCCCTCATGCTCTTCTAACCCGGAAATGAAACCATTTCTGAAGCCCACCTTCCAGACAAAGATTAGGCAGGCCTATAAAACAAAAAATAACACACGCGAAGAACATGTTTCTTAGTTCAGTCAAGTATGTGAGACCAAATGGGCAGCTCCTGTCCAAAAGCATGACAAGACTGGAAGGGAGAGGAACTGGACAAATGGACACAGAGAACCTGGATGGAAAGGAGGAGTGTGCTGTCAAATTGTGGAATTGCAACTTAATGTCACAAAACTATGTAAATTTTTGAATGAGAAATTAATTTGAGTTGTAAGCTTTCACCCAAAGCATGTGTGTGCACATGTGCACACACACAAAATCATCTACTTATGAGGAAATAAAGGCAAGAACAGACAATGTAAGAAAATTATAAGAGAATGTGAGCAGCAAATTTAATTCTCTTCTCCCTTTGCACTATGGAGGGAGTCAAAAAGATGGAAACAATGAGAAAGAAGTTAGCATTTAACATTGGAGTGCTTATTATGTACGCCCGAACTGTGCCAAGCACTTCACATATCTCATTTAATGACCACAACAGTGTAGTGAAGCAGGTGCTATGAGCTAGACACAAAGGATAGAAAACTACTACATATAAATAAATGGTGTACTTAAAGAAATACAACTACAAACTTAAGCAAA
The DNA here is from genome assembly GCF_030014295.1 of Loxodonta africana. Taxonomy (NCBI): domain Eukaryota; kingdom Metazoa; phylum Chordata; class Mammalia; order Proboscidea; family Elephantidae; genus Loxodonta; species Loxodonta africana. Next base: position 30,449,526 of record NC_087359.1, on the reverse strand, counting down.
GCAAAATTCAGAAGTATTACACAGTAGAAAACTTGACAGGGCTAAATGAAGAACTCTACAGCACTCTACACTCCATTTTTGCTGTGATGGAAACATTCTATATTTGTGCTGCCCAATATGGCAGCCACCAGTCACATGTGGCTACTGAGAACTTGAAATATGGCTGGTACAACAAGTGAGATACTGAATTTTTTAATCTTATTTAGTTTTAATTTAAATAGCTACATGTGAATGATGTTGTTAGCTGCCCTCGAGTGGGTGTGGACTCACAGTGACCCCATGTGTACAAAGGAAAACTGCTCCACAGAGTTTTCAAGGCCTCTGGGTGGGTTCAAGCTGTCAAGTGCTAACTGTTTGCGCTACCCAGGGATAGTAGTTACCATATTGGACAGTGCAGAGAATGGGCTTCCTTTGTTCTAAGACAAAACAAAAGCTTACAATTAGACACATCCTAGAAATACTTAAATACAGGCATATATGTGTCCCTGAGTGGTGCAAATGGGTACGTTCTTGGCTACTAACCAAAAAAAAGGTTGGTGGTTCAAATTCACTCAAAGGTACCCTGGAAGAAAGAAAGGCCTGGCGATCTACTTCCAAAAGATCACAGCCATTGAAAACCCTATGGAGCCCAGTTTTAGCATGAAACACATGGAGTAGCCATGAGTCAGATGAGACTCAACGGCGACTTTTTTTTTTTTTACAGAAGTAAAAACAAAAACTCACATGTACCCAGATTAGATAAAATTCAGTTTTCTATAAAAATGACTGAAAATGCGTTTAGCATCTGCTTAATTCTATGCAAAAACAAAAACAGAAGAGTGGGAAGAGCTTTGTGGGAGAAAGGTTATGATCTAAGAGCTTGAAAGACAGTCAAATTGTTTCTCACATATAAAAGCAAGATAAGGTCATTCAAGGAACAAAGAAAGTATATTACTTGCAACTATGCCCTAATCATTAAGCAACCCCGCCTGCAGATTCTCAGTCGCAATGACCCATGTGTGTCAGAGGAGAACTGTGCTCAGCAGGGTTTTCAGTGGATCATTTTTTTTAGAAGTAGATCACCAGGCCTCTCTTCTGAGGTGCCTCTTGCTGGATTCAAACCGCCAATCTTTCAGTTAGCAGCCAAGCACCACCTAGGGTCTCCACTCTAATCATTAAAGAACTATAATTCCAAATTAAGAACTAACAAATTGGGGATGTGAAGGTTTAAAAAAGGCTTTTGGTGAGCAATTAAAACAGTTGTAATCAAAAAAAGCCTAAATACTGATTGTATTATCTGTTTTTAAAAGTGAATATAAAATTAATCTTTAAAGATAACATAATATAAATTTAAGATCCCATATTATTTTTAATATAAACTGAAAATATAGAGGGACAATTCTGAACTCCGCTAAGTAAAATTGGGAAAAAAAAAAAAAAAAAAAGCCTCCCAAATTAAGAAAAAAAAAGTTCACTTATAAAAGTTAAGAAAGTCACTGGCAAAAACAAACACAAGAACATCAAGATAAGATCAAAGAAAACCAAATGCATGTTTAAATACGAAATGAAACAAAACAGAAATTCCAGGAGGCTAAATGAACAAGCACATCGAAATCTCCTTTCACGGGTGTTTCAAGCAACTTTAAACGAAATGCTAAAAGTAAATGGATGAGAAAAACACACAAAAAAATACATATACTATCAGTATCAAGAAAGAGAGACTTTAACCCATCAACAGATGAATGGATAAACAAACTATGGAACACACACACAATGATAAAAGAACAATGATGAATCTGAGAAACATCTCAAAACATGATATATCTGGAGGGCATTATGTTGAGTGAAATAAGCAATCGCAAAAGGACAAATATTATATGAGACCACTATTATAAAAACCCATGAAAATGTTTACACAGAAAAAAAAAAAAGATATTTGATGATTACAGGGAGGGGAGGTGAGGGGAGGGAAAAACACTAAATAGACAATAGATAAGTGGTTACTTTGGTGAATGGTTAAGACAGTATACAATACTGGGGAAGTCAACACAGCTTGACCAAGGCAAGGACATGGAAGCATCATGGACACATCCAAACTCCCTGAGGGACCAAATTACTGGGCTGAGGGCTGGGGACCATGGTCTCGGGGCATATCTAGCTCAACTGGCATAACATGATTTATAAAGAAAATGTTCAACATCCTTCTTTGATGAGTAGCATGTGGGGTCTTAAACGCTTATGAGTGGCCACCTAAGATACATCTACTGGTCCCACCCCAGCTGGAGCAAAGGAGAATGAAGATGACCAAAGACACAAGGGAAAAGACTAGTCCAAAGGACTAATGAACCGCAACTATCACAACCTCCACCAGACTGAGCCCTGAACGACTAGATGGGTGTCCAGTTACCACCACTGACTGCTCTTGCAGGCATCACAATGGAGGGTCCTGAACAGAGCTGGAGAAAAATGTAGAACAAAATTCAAATTCACACTCACACATGCACAGAAGACCAGGCTTGCTAGTCTGACAGAGACTCTACTGGTTCCACCCTGTCTGGAGCAAGGGAGAATGAAGAAAACCAAAGACATGAGGGAAAGATTAGTCCAAAGGACTAATGGACCAGAAGTACCACAGCCTCCACCAGACTGAGTCCTGCACAACTAAATGGTGCCCGGCTACCACCACTGACTGCTCTCACAGGGATCACAATAAAGGGTCCCAGATAGAGCTGAAGAAAATGCAGAACAAAATTCTAACCCACAAAAAAAGATCATCTGCATCCCACCTTGGAGAAAGGCATCTGGGGTCTTACACGGTAGCAAGCGGCCATCTAAGATGCATCAATTGGTCTCAACCCACCTGGATCAAAGGAGAATGAAGAACACCAAGGATGCAAGGTAATTACGAGCCCAAGAGACAAAAAGGGCCACATGAACTAGAGACTACATCAGCCCGAGACCAGAAGAGCTAGATGGAGCCTGGCTACAATCAGTGACTGCCCTGAGAGGGAACACAACAGAGAATCCCTGCAGGAGCAGGAGAGTAGTGGGATGCAGACCCCAAATTCTCATAAAAAGACCAGGCTTAATGGCCTGATTGAGACTAGAAGGACCCTGGTGGTCATGGTCCCCAGACCTTCAGTTGGCCCAGGACAGGAACCATTCCCAAAGCCAACTCTTCAGACAGGGACTGGACTGGACAACGGGTTGGAGTGGGATGCTAGTGAGGAGTGAGCTTCTTGGATCAGGTGGACACGAGACTATGTTGGCATCGCCTCCCTGGAGGGGAGATGAGAGGGTAGAGGGGGTTAGAAGCTGGCGAAATGGACGTGAAAAGAGCGAGTAAAGGGAGGGAGCGGGCTGTCTCATTAGGAGGAGGGCAATTGGGAGTATGTTGCAAGGACTATGTAAGTTTTTATGTGAGAAACTGACTTGATTTGTAAACTTTCATTTAAAGCACAATAAAAATTAAAAAAAAAAAAAATCAAGACTTACTGGTCTGAGAGAGAGTGGAGAAACACAGAGAGCACGGCCCCCAGAGACCCTTTTAACGCAGTACTGGTCACTCCTGAGGTTCACCCTTCAGCCAAAGATTAGACAAGCCCAGAAAACAAAATGAGACTAAATGGGCACACCAACCCAGGGGCAAGGACAAGGCGGCAGGAGGGGACAGGAAAGCTGATAATGGGGAACCCAAAGTCGAGAAGGGGAGAGTGCTGACATGTCGTGGGGTTGGCAATCAATGTCACAAAAAATATGTGTATTAATTGTTTAATTAGACACTAATTTGCCCTGTAAACCTTCATCTAAAGCACAATTAAAAACAAAATCAAAAAAAGGTAGAATTTAAAACAAAATCAAAACTACTACTGGGACAGGATATGTTATTCTATAAAGACAAAGGCTACAAGTCACAAGGAGGGCATGATTTCTAAAGAAAAAACCAGTCATTTAGAATTCAGAAACTCAATTCTTCACACTTGGGAAAAAAAAAAAAAAAAAAAGGAAAAGAACTCAAAAACTCAAAGGCAATTTACAAATCACAGTAATAAGAATGCTTCACACATCAAAGGCTGTGGAATGCCATCAGAACAACACTCAAACGAAAATTCAAAAAGTTAAATACTTTTATTATTACATAAGAACAGAAAAAAAAATAAGCTAATAACCATTCTAATAAAGTCGGGGGAGGGGGTGAGGGAGAAGGCAGCAGGAAGAAGTTAACAGCCAAGAACTAATTTTTGAAACAACCAATAAAACAGAGAAACTGTGGACAAGATTAACCAAGGAAAGATAGACAAATAAAATCGAGAAGCAGGTATAGCCACAGATAAAAGGACTTAAAAAATCAAGAATTATATTAATAAAATGCTACGTGTAAATCTGAAAGTATCTGAGTCTGACAATTTTCTGTGAAAAAGGTGCTGGTCTCAGAAGGTTTTACCTTAAGTTCCAGCAACCTCTAAAGAAAACAGTAGTTCCTCAACAATCTTTAAATTCTTCCCAGAACACTGTAAAAGATGAAGTGTCCCAATTCAATTTTTTTTAACAAGTTATCATACATCAAAAACAGTGAACGACTAGAAGTATTTGCTATTAACAATCAAGAGTGACATACGCACGCCTCACTACTACCAACTATTTTTTAATACTGTTCTGAAAGTGCATCTATACAAGAAAATGGGGTAAGAAGTGTGTAAGTGGTATCAAATTATTTGCTGATCAATGACAGCCTACCTGGAAAATTAAAGATAATCAACTGAAAAATTGTTCAAGAGTTCAGAAAAATGTTCAATTACAGAATACTTAAAAACCAACAGCAAAGTAATATTGACAAAAAATAAATGGAAGAAAAAACTTCATTCACAATTTAACGGAAATATAAAAAACAGGAAACACTGAGAATTGAAGGAGAAATTCCACTTGCCCTTAATACACTGTAACGACGCCAATCCTCTCTGAAGTAAGAAATATTCCATGAAAAATCCAATGCAATACTTAACAGAAGAATTTGTACTTCAGATTAAGGCTCCATTCATAATTCTCTGTTAATCACAGAATATCAGTAGTCCAAAGCATTAAAAAAAATTTTTTTTTGGGCTTGAGGATGGTTTATAATCCTTTGCTTTCATTTTTGCACTTGAAAATCAATGCCTTACCTAACTCACTGTTAGCATTTGAAGGCGTTTTCATAGGTATGCTAATTCTATTATGACCAAGTGTACTCCACAACTGGCTCCTGAAGATCCATTCATGTGAAGAAATAAAATATTAGAGACTCTTATTTTTATTTCAACCTTTCAGAATTCACTCACATATGTTTTTTTGATACAAATATAAAAATTTAGAGGTCACAGTTCTAGGCACTGGGTTATTTCTCAGTGAGTACTCTTTGAGTAGTTTTAATTCCTGAGGAACTATAATTTTCCACATAGCACTCCTGCTCCTTCCCAAAAGTCCGACTGCTACTGAAAGGCTGGGCCTCCAACGTCTTCCAAAAGAGCTTCCTTTTAATCAAGAACATAGCCCATTTGACACCAAATTATTCATTTTTAATACTGATTCATAATAACTTTAGTTCTTCAGCCCTCAGCCACAAATGTCATGACACTGGGTTTAAATAGGTAAGATTAAAACTACGAAGTCTAGAATTGTGTGTAACTCAGCACCTTCATCTACGCTGATTATGCTCACGGAAAATCTGGGTACACTCCTCAGAGAATGCCCTATACGTAAATGTCATCCCTCAAGTGTTAGACAATGAGAAAATACAATGGGATGAGGTAGAAAACCACTGGGAATTCTGCAAAAGCCAACTTTAAATTTCAACCCAAAGCAATCCTCCTATGACACAATTATACTCCAATACAAAGACTAACTCTAAAACCACGCTGGAATGTTGCCAAACCATAAGAAATGCTATTTAAAAAAATTAAAAATAAACGCTATTAAGGCCAATCCAAAAATTTCCAGAGCAGGTTAATAAACTTGGGCATTATTTGTTTTACTGGCTATCAGCATGAAGAAAACTAGCTTTTTCAACCATTCATTCCCAAACACTGCCGGTTCCCATTGCCAACTATGTACAAGTCTCCAACGGTCCACAGTAAATTGAGAATGAGAACATTGTAGCAAATTATTAATAAAACTACATTCTTTTTCTTTTTAAAATACTGCTTGTACTATGATTTACTTAAAAACAACTTTTCTTGACAGAATAAAAGCAAGTTTTTAAAATTTTATTAATCTGACATCTCAAAATCTGGAAACTAGTATTTTAGATTAATTAAAAACTCCTTCAGAAGCAGCAGGTCACTGGCCAAGAAGTGAATGTCAAATAATGGAAAAAAAAAAAAAATTTTTTTTTTTTTTTTTTTAAATTTTAAAAGCTTTGCACCTGAGTGTTTCTCTTCACTGGCTTAAGCTATTCGCTAACGTCTACCATACCAGACCCTGAAGAGGATGAAATGTATAGTAAAGTACAATATAATCAACTTGTAATTCCCTGTCCTAATTTCATCCCCGACGTTTCCTGATTTCTGTGGAGGATACCATTACTTCTCCCATTCTCCAAGCTCTCTGTCCTCCCAACCCTGACTGACAATTCACTTAACAAGCCCTAGTGATTTTTCCCAGGACTACCTTTAAAATCTATTCCATATTCAGAGCTTCAGAGCTCTCAGACCATTATTTCCTCTTGGATTACTGTTGTTAGTCTCTCTTTCTGCCTCCAGGCTCTTTTGCGCCAATCCATCATAAGTGTAAGACTACTTCCAGACTTATCTTCCTCAAAATTAGCTTGCTCAAAAACCTAAAATCTAGAGGATAAAATCTAAATCAACAGTCTGGGCATTCAAGCAAGGCCTTTCATTACCTACTGATAGGCCTCATTCTCATTTCCAGCAAGTTTCTCTTACTGAACGCTTTGCTCTAATCACTGCATGTAAGATGCATCAATGATATAAAAACAACCTTTCAGGAGAAAAAAAAAATGTTATTACACTGAATGCACACCTCAACTGTAAGAGACAGGCTAATTCCAGAAATGCTGGTTGAACTTGATAGAATAAATTTCCAGTCACGATCAAAACACAGTAACTGAATGGGATCCCTAAAGTGAGTATTACAGTTGGTTTTGGAAGGTAATACAGATAATTTAAAATGCAGATAAGCCGGTAACACTGACATTAAACTTTTTTTTTTTTTTAAACATTCTGTAGGCTGGTAAATACACCAGAACCTATCCTTTTTGGTGGGTGGGAAGGGTGATCACAAAGGTAACTGGAATTAACCCAGAAATATATTGTTCTTGTTTTCTTTAGAAAATTTAAAGTAAATCTTACCACAATAAATATAAATTCACTGTCATTCACCAATATTGGAAAATGAATTATCTGTAACTTCTCCACTGACTAGTTCTACCACTAGAAAGTCACCTCCAGGAAGGAAAGCACTTTGTCTTTTTTACCACTGAATCCTGGGTGCCTGAATAACACCTGGAACATTGACGTCACTCGCAATTTTGTCAAATTGCTTTGCAGATCAAGTACATCAAGATGCTGGAAAGCAAGATGCTTGCTTCTTAGCCAATATTACCAAGGGTACATCATGAGCAAGGACCCATGTGAGACAGTGAGCAATCAAGGTGGAAGGAATGGTGTCCGACTCCACCTTTGGCAGAACTCCAGCATTTCTGCTATACCCAGCAAACGGTTTATTTCCCAAACTCAATTTCTTTCTTTGTCTTATTTTCCACACAGCTTACTTTTGTGTATGTCAGAATGACTCTATTTTAGAAAATGGCACTAGAACCAAATGGTCTTTAGTTTGCCTTACATGTCTTCTCCTTGAACCGTCTTTGAAAATTTTATACAGACCTTCAAAGTACATTCGTTTGAAGGCACGGAGCAGAACAAACTACTGTCAAAATCAAGAAGAGAAGTTTGCTATTCCATGGTTTAAAACAAAACGCAGGAGGCTACCAAATACTTTAGAAAATGTTTTTAACACCCCTAGGTGTCATGACACCATGGCTGGCAAACTGCCAAAACAGAGGAAGGCTACTATTTCTTTATTTTTGTTTTTTGACTTTTTCATTTATTTACATATTTATTTTGGTGTAAAAGCACTCTGTGTAAAAAGTATCAAGGGTATAACCAATGACTACCTTCTTACACGTGACGATAAGGTATTTTCTTGCTTTTCCAGAAACTCCCCAATCCTTCAGAAAATAATTTATATTTATATGGCTATTAATAAAAAATTAAGAAATCCAATGTCAATATAATAAATCTATAAAATCTTACTTTTTCTATTTCTGGTACTTTAGGCAGAGTCTGGAGACTAGAAGGAGCCCTGGCGGCTCGGTGGTTAAGCATTTAGCTGCTAACCAAAAGGTCAGCGGTTTGAATCCATCAGCTGCTCCACGGGAGAAAACATCGATGTGGCAGTCTGCTTCTGTAAAAATCAGAGCCTTGGAAACCCTATGGAGCACTTCTACTCTGTCCTATGGGGTCGCTATGAGTCAGAATCGATTCAACGGTAATGGGTTTTCTGAGGACTAAAGAGGACAGAAATCATACTGATTCCAATTTATATACTTTAGATCATGGCAAAGTTGTATAGTACCATTATATATTAGAATAAAACAGGTCAATCACTGAAAATTCACTGTTCAAGTATTAACTGTTCAGCAATTCTCCCCTCTCCTTTGTTGCCAGTTTCTTCATTAGCAATTATGTTGTGATAGCTCCATCTTAAGAAAAAGTTCCCTTTAGTCAAATAGGCTATTTCTCTGCTCTCCTTTACAGCAATATGGCTCTCTCAATTCCTCCCTACACATTCTCTTCTGAACCTGCTCTAATTACCTTTCTTCCTCCAGCAAAACTGCTCACCAAGGTCTCCAAAGAGACCCTGGCCCCACCAAATCCAATAGTTAATTCTCAGCCTTCATCTTACTTGACCTATCAGCACACCCAACACAGATCACTCTTTCAGAAAGTTTTTTCACTTGCCTTCCAGGATACCACACTTTCCTAGTTTTCCTTCTACAGTTCATTATTTACTCCTGCTGAGTTCTTCACACCTCTAATCTTAGAATGCCTCAAGGCTCAACCTCCATAACTCTGATCTGAACTTTTCGGCACTTTCAGTTCCCTTTCCCTGCTGCACCTTTCTCCACAGTACTTACTGCCATGCGACGTACTGTGTATTTCATTCACTGATTTATTTTCTTTCTCCATCAGAGTATTTCACGAGAATAAGGATTTTTGCTTTTGTCTTGTGTTGTATTCCCAGTGCCTAGAACAGATTCAGCTCACTGTAGGAGCTCAATATGTATTTGTTGAATGAGTGAATGAACAAAATAACAGTAACAGCCACTTTGTAATTAGAACTTATCAGCCACACACCCCAGTAAGAGTGTTGCATTTATTTTCATTTAATCCTCAAACAATCCCATGAGGTATCTGAGCCTTGGGTTGGGGGCTGGGGGTTAAGATGCTCCATATCACAAAATGACTAAGTGGCAGGCAGCACCAAGATTCAAACCCAAGTTTACTGTCTTTTAAGTTAATGCTCTTAACCACTGCATGCTACTAATTTTACTGGAGTATTTCTTTATTAGTTTTGGAATAAAGCCAACTCTGTAATTTCAAGAGTCAGCAAGCAATCAATTTAAAAGTTTTCTGCAGTTGTGATTCCATTTTCTATGTGAAGACAAACATTTCTATAGTAACATCAATTTAGAAATTTTAATGGAAATTCTTAGTCTAAGACAAAGCATTCTACACTAACATTTCCAGCAATAATAGTGCAGGTGAGAAGGCCCATAACTTTCCTTCAGAGTGTTGATTAAAAAAAAAAACAAAAACAAAAAAAAACCAGTGTCGATAAAAAAAGAAAAAAAAATTTTTTTTGATAGCTTCACTTAAAAGTCCCCTCGCCCACTTCTACTAAACAGCGCAAGGCAGTAGTTTCCAAACCTGCCTGAAGAGTCACCTAGGAGCCTTATGCTACTGTAAAACAAAATTCCCAAGCCCAGCTCCATAGCTACTCAATCAGAATCTCTATGAAATAGGGCCCCGGAACCCAGTGTTTTTTAAAAGCTCCCCAGGAAACCCTGGTGGTCAGCCCATATGGAAAACACTAGTTAAGTGAACCAAAGTTGGCATGAGACTAAAATCTCTGAGTGTCTGGCTCACTCCTTGCCAATGACCAGCTCTCACTGGTACTGACCTTCTTGGAAAGAGGAACAATGCTGTTAGGTCGAACAAGCCTCCGCTTCTTACAGCTCAGTACAGGACGTGTCCGGGCTGCCACACAGGTGCCATCAGATGATGAAGAAATGAGATTCAGTCGCTGCTTTTTATGTAATTGCTCCTCAGCATCAGAGCCATCACCTGGAATGTGGTCCGCCAAGACAGGCTGGAGACTGCGTAAGGGGAAGAAAAGTATTCACTTCTCAGAGAACCCAAGGAAACAAAGCCTCTAATACTGGTTTAAGTTCCTCTACTTGCAAATGTTCAGACACAAGAGAAGCAGCAGGTCATCTCTGGCTAATCTAAGTGTGTGCACTGTGTCTGTCTGTACTTATCTGTGAGGCTCTGGGTGCATATCATTAACTTCATCATGTCTGACAAGTACGAATGTCAATAAATGAACTCAAGTTCTAGTGATGAATTCTCTTCAACAAAAGCATGAGTAAAATTCTACAGATTTGCAATTGGTAAGCAACTGGTAAGAAAACGATGAATCCTGCAAATGTAAATGAGATGCCTTAGAACCAGTCATCCTATGAAACTTGACTTTCAGGGATGTGTACATATTGCTCATTTGTATAGGGATACCTTGAACCTTCTTTAAAATTGACAAACAGCCTTTAGAGATCTCATCTGCTGGAGTACAGGAATTTCTGTAAACACTTCTGAGGAACTCTTCTACGACCAGGACCAACAATGATTCAAAATAATGGTAGGACCTTTTTCTCTGTGTTCAGTTCATTTTAGACCATATTAAGTAAAAGGGAGCATATTACGAATATTAATTAAAATATACTTGCTACTGTAGGATGCATACAAAATATTCGTACATAATAATGTTTCTGCTTTCTTAAACCAGTGTCAGTCCTGGCTAGGGATCCCTAAGAGCCCCAAACTCAGCTTTTACAAGTCTACTAAATGTGACAAACGAGAAATAGGAAAGACAAAGCGTACGTGTTAATAACTCCGTTGACAGGTCTCAGTGTTCCACATGATTTGGTAGACGATTCTGAAGGATGACCAATAACAGGGGCACCATGGTTTTCCAGTGGCTGAGAAACAGACTCAATCTGAATAAAGGGTAGAAAAATACATTTATCGACATTTAACCAACAGCATCTCTCCCTGAAAAGCAGCAACATTTCATTTACATGAAGCAACTAAAACTTCTGATGACTAACCTGAAAAACAGAACTTATATGACTGAGGAAAAAGAAAATAAATTAAAAAATTAGCTTTTACTTGGGGGCTGGGAGAACCCAAATATTTAAAAGACTAAGTAGTAAGTGCCTACTGACAGAGAAATCACCACAAGGATTCCATGGAACACAAGCTCAGCAACACAATGACAAAGTAACATGAGCCTCCAACTAAGGGTTAAGAAAGATACACTAACTTCAGTAACAAGACAACCAAGGTGAAATTTAAATATAGTTAATCTCTGCTTAACTTCACAGTGTGTGGGGGAAGTTTGTTTTCTAAAAACCTTTGTATATTTCTGTGATAGAAGAGAAAAAAAAAATCAAAACCTCAGCAAATAAGTGATTTGATTTACCTGATGCTATAGTTAACTACTGTCTTTAGACTATACAAATCAAATGTAAGCTTAGAATAGAAAAATAATCAAGGGAGATAGGGAAGAATCTGACAAAGCTTCAACTTCATTATTTCAAAACAAATTATTTATTTACTAGGCTCAAGAGAAGGAGCCCTGGAGGTACAATGGTTAAGTGCCTGACTGCTAACTGAAGGTTGGGAGTTCTAACCCATCCAGTGGCTCTGTGGGAGAAAGACCTGGTGATCTGCTTCCGTAAGCATTACAGCCACCAAAAAACAAACAAACAAACAAACAAAAAAACCCTATGGGGCAGTTCTACTCTGTCACATGGGGCTGCAATGAGTTGGACTCAACAACAGCAATAGGCTTAAAAGGGACAGGGGCAGCTATGAGACGCTCATCATATTAAGTCTCTGAGGCACAGGCAGTAACGCCACACATGCAGTTACCCAACAGCTCTGGGGGCTGCTGAAACACCACAGCAAGGCTGTTTCGTCTTTGGCTCCTTATTCTCAAACTGGCTCTGGAGTGTATGAAATCCCCCCTCTCCCGCCGTTAAAAGATACCAGCTCATTTCAAAGTCTCTATTATGAGGCTGAAATTTTACTTATCAGTATTGCTGAATTTCTTTTTATCTCCATACCCCCAAAGAGAAAATACCAAAGCACCTGTAGACCTAAAAGTGATGCTAGACAAATATCAAGAAATGACGGTAGATTGGGAAGATAACAATGTAGAAGTCTTAAGAATACAAATCACCCAAGAAGCCAGATCATAATACACAGCCCAATCATTTAGTATGCTGCAAGGCCTTGGGAAAGTCAAACGAAGGTAGTACAGATACCTTCAACAATGACATTAATTCATGCTGCAAAAATTACAGGAAATCTTGTGCAGACTCAATGCCTTAAACTGTACACTAATTTTCTCTGGAAAGCAATATGGTCTTAAATAGCAAGAGCCATAAAAGATGTTCAAATCCTCTGACAAAGTATTTACTAAACCTTAGAAATCTATCCTCAAGGGAAAACTCCACGAACACATTCCCAAAAATCTAAATAAAGGTGATCACTGCAATGGTATCTGTCAATAACCTGAATAGTCAGTGTCTGAAGCACAGTTACAATGAAGTTTCCTTTCAACATGAATACGCTGTGTGTGAACTTTTTAATGACATGCTGATTTTCAGAGTTTTACAAATTTTAGCTTTTAGCATAAAATTATGACAGTGATCTGATTTATATACCTACATGCTCTACAAGGTGCTAAGTAATGGGTTGATTTTTTTTAGGGATTATGAGGGAATGAACTGTACAAAGACTAAACAAAATGTTGCTATTTAACAAAATCTCGTTTCAAAACAAATTTATGTTTCTTATAAAAAGTCTAAAGAAGAATAAAGCAAAAAAAAAGCATCAGTAATCTCACCACTCACAGTTAATCATAGCTAAAAGCCTATCTTTTTTTTTCATGCCCATAGATGTATTAATTTAAATGCCACTACAATGTGAATTTTATTGATTTTTAAGAGGAATCTGAACTTCCTGGGGTAATTCAGCCCCAAAATTAAAATTGAAGTCAACAGGAAAAACATTATTTAGCATAAATATTTGTTGAGAATAAGAAACACAGAGTCATCTGAAGAGTGAACTCCAGAGTGGGTCTGGATCCGATTCCCAGTCATGTGAGGTGACACTGAAAATTCAGGAGGGATCTGCTTACAGACCTTGGGAAATCCTGTAATCACACCGAGAAGCAAAAGTAGGGCATTTGGGCAACTAAGCTCACACTTTCTACTTCATATTCAAAGGGCTTAAAATATTAGCCCAAATTTTCAAATGGTTGTTCTATCTTGGTGGTGGGGGGGGGGGGGGGCGATGACACGGCGCACACATTAAGTTTCACTTAGAGCTTAAACAGATTCATACTGCCTGAAGGAAAAGTGCACACACTCTGTCTTTCAATCCAAAAGGCTGCAAAGACATTAAGAGATAATATAGTGAAACATTAACTAATGCCTCAGAAATGTTAAATCTATATACTAATTTAAACTTAATCATTACTACCTCAGTGGTTTACATCATTTGAGTTTTCTGAAAACTAAAGCATGACTCAGACATGAGTCATCCAATAGAAAAAAACCAGAAAAAGGATATAAGTACTTAAAACTCTTTTATCAGACAGTAGGGATTATCATAGAAGCTTCCCTTTGAATTTTATTTGGTGTTCAGATGTACTCCGAGGGTACAAAAAACCCACAACTCGAAAGAAAAGAGTAGAACAGTTGAAGTGGTAGGCGCAACATATCTGTAATCTACCTTTTCTCCAAAGAAAGGGCCTAGGAAATTACCTTCTGGGGCAATCTTAGAGGTAGCAAGGAGGGTTGCTGAACTGATTTTTCCCTGATTGAAAGGGCCACGTGCATGGAATAAAATGATTAACACAGCAGTGAGATTCAAATTTGTTATTCATGGAAAGCAGGCATCTGGCTGATTCATTACTCTATCCTCTTAGCCAGATCAATGAAGTATCAATTAAGAGCCCCTTAAAGAAAAGCTAGATTAAATTAAGGGGTCTCATGCGGTAGATTTTTTTGGGATCTAGAAACCAATGCCCACTAGATTTTATTTTACCAAAAAGTAGAGAAAGGAAGGGGTAAAAACAAAGACACACACTTAAAAACTCAAATTAAGCTCTACCTGCAAGATACGTTCTATGCATCCATTTTTACTTTATTCAAGTAATTCCATACCTGACTGAAATAACATCGTCTTAAATGCACTGCATTCATCTGCCTAGAAAAATCTCTAACAGTTCAACAGTTCAGTTTTGGTTAGTTATTCCCTTTTGCGACAAATTCTCAAAAATCAAAAGAAAAGTCTAACTGGGTGTCAGGAATTCAAGTTTTATTTCTGGTCCAAGATAAATTAGTTTTTTAATGTTGCGCGAATTATTTCATGTCTCAAGCTCCCCATCTCACTGACACTCAGCATAATTTTGCTTAAAATCACCAAAATACTGTTGGCCTATAAACAGTATACCAGCCATTTCCATCAACTAGAGCCACAGCCAGTTAATTGTACTCAACTGCAAATGGAACACTTCTGGGAATTCCACTACCACCAAGTTCCCAGGCTTCAATTCCTGCATATGTAAAATAGGGCTGCGTGCCTGTTATGGATTGAACTGTGTTCTCCAAAAAGATGATGTTCAGATCCTAACCACCAATACTTGTGAACGGGATCTTGTTTGGAAATAGGGTCTCTGAAGACGTTATCAGTTAACATGAAAGTCATATTGGAGTAGTGTGCATCCTAATCCTCTTAAGAAGAGGAGACAGGCAGACACAGAGGGAAGACAGCTATGCGAAGACAAAGGCAGAGACCGGAGTGACGCATCCAACAAGCGAAATAATACCAATGGCTGCTAAGGAAGGAGCTTCCTCTAGAGCTTTTGGAGAGAGCATGACCCTGCCAATACCTATTTCGGACTTCTAGCCTCTAGAACTGCGAGACAAGAAACTTCTGTCATTTTAAGTGCTATGGCAGCCCTAGGAAACTATAACACTTTCCTGTCTGTATGTTGAGGTGAAAAGAAAATCTTTGTTCCTGATTACAGGCAAAAAAGCATCATCTTTCACCAAGAATATCATGTTAGGTATAGGTTTTACATGTAAATTCTATATCAGGTTGAGAAAAAAAAAAAATTTTTTTTTTTAATTCCTAGTTTTTATTATACTAAAATTTTATCAAATGCCTTCTCTGCAGCCATTGGGATGATTACATGTTTTTTTCCTTTATTATGTTAATACTATCAAGCATATTTTTGAATGCTACCCAAACACTGACTGCACTCTTGAGATAAACCCCATTTGTTTGTGTTACATTATCCTTTTTATATATTGCTGGATTCAAGTTACTAATATTGTACTAAGGGTTTTTGCTTCTGTGTTCATGAGGAATACTGGTTAAAATAATTTCTTCCAATGTCTCTGTCAGGTTTTGGTATTAAGGCTATGCTGGCTTCATAAAATCAGTTGAGAAATGATTCCCCTTTTTTTTGACAGCGTTTGGACAGGACTGGTATGATTTCTTCCTTACCAGAGAAATCATCTAAATCTTTGTGGGAAGGTTTTTGATTATGAATTAATTTCTCTAATAAACAAAAGGCTACTCATGTAGCCTATATATTTTTGTGTCGGTTGGATAATCTATGTCTCTTATGGAATGTGAATATTTCCTCTGCTGCTAAATTTATAGGCCCAAATTTGTTTACATTCACAGGATCTGTATTGATATCCTCTCTCATTCCTCATATTTGGTAATTTTTGTTTATTCTTTTTCGTCTTTGTCAGTTTTGCTAGTGGTTTGTCCCTAACAACAGTAACAGGATCTGCTAACAATGGTAACAATAAAGTATAACAAACTTTGCTGATTTGCAAATGCAAGGAGACTGGCTGGGCTAACTCATAATTTAAAGAGCAGAGCCAGAGCCACACCTAAGTCTCCCCCGATTCCCAAAAACATTCCCTAATGCTACGCTGCCACTGGTTGTGGTGTCTTGGGGGGCGGGTATCAAACCCACTGCCATCAAGTCGATTCCGACTCATGGCTACCCTAAACGACAGAGTAGAACTGCCCCATAGGGTTTCCAAGGAGTGTCTGGTAGATGTGAACTGTCCACCTTTTGGTTAGCAGCCCTAATCAGGGTTTCCGAGAGTTAGGAGAAAAAAAAAAATTTTTTTTTTAAATTCCAAGGTCAGCTACACAGCTGCTGAAGGGGCCTTGTGTTGCCCTATTCAGTAACTCAGATTTTGAAATGTCATGTGATAAAAGGCGATACAGTTCCTTTCCTTCAGCCAACGTATGGACCCTAGTTACAAAAACAAAAAAACAAAACTATGCTCCTAGGCTACACCCTGAATTCTCACTCATTTCCCCTTTTCTATCTTTTACACTTACCAGTTTATCGGTCCCATGATCTGTCTTCACCTCAGAACTAAGTGGAAGAAATAGGTCTGTTGTGTGCTCTGGGGAAGGTGCCTCCCCAAGAACGATCAACCCCTGTGGGACCGAGAAGAGAGAAACATTGTAAATGAACGGGATAAACTAAAAATTTAACAAGAGTTCATCTCAAAAGGGTTGGGGAGAGGGAGAAGACTAGTTCACTAGAGGCCTTTTCCCTAATCCTATGGTTCAGAAACAAACTACACAATCAACAGCTCTGCTTTCCTACTGTGATACTTTAACAAAAGGTCCAGCAGTAGCTATATATATATATATACACACACACACACACACACATATAAATGTAGCTCTCTTTCACTTGACTGCATGGCTTGTCAGCTATTTAACATTTCTCATTTATATTTTCCACATGGGTTATGGTATTTTTCTCTATACTGTTAACTAGACTCTACTGGATTAACGCCGGCAATGCCGTTTCTCTAGTTAACTTGATCACAAACGTGGTTTAAGGATTACCAATGCAAGAGTGCTACTATTGTAAAGGATGGGCTTGACCAACTGTATTTGAGCAAATAAAACTATAGGGTGAAAGAAAAATGAACAGCTCCTGCAATATATTAGAAACCAAGAGCTTTAAAAAAAAAAAAAAAAAAAACTACCCAAAGGCACCTGTTTCGCATAAGCATAAGTGCTACTCCAGATTAAGTTCCTGCTTGACAGTTTCAAATTCAGAACTTACATTCACCACGTAAAAAGAAATTTAAAACAACCCCCAAGCCCTCTCTATAGTAGGTACGTATCCAGCTTTATAAAGGCAGAAGTCAGCATACTATGAAAAAACAAACAAAACCCAAAACACCACACAAATCCCTCCTATCTTGATGAATACAAGAGGTGACCAAAATAAGATTATGACAATTTTAACAGGAAGAGTAGGATGCAAGTGACCAGGGCCTTGTGTCTCCGGATCGCTTACCCTGGTCTAGAAAATAAGGAGATCTGATTAGATTAAGTTCTCAATGGAAATTCTGCGTTAGAATCACCTGGGGAAACTTATCAACCTATACTTGCCTAGGTCCAATATCAAACTACTCAGTACACATGGGGCTGGGGCCTGGTGGTCTACATTTTTTCAAAAGCTCCCTGGTAAGCCCTTAACGCAAGCTCTAAGAACAAAAATACTAGACTCCATCAGCCCTGGCATTGCATGAGAACCCCCCAGAGAACATTCTAAAATATAGACTTCAGGTTCTAGAAATTGTGATGTATCAGTCTGGGGTGGGATCTCAGAGCACCCTGGGCCCTTGTGACACAGGCTTTAGCGAGCCACTGAATCAACTGATCCATCCCCGGAGTACTTCTAACTCAAAATCTCTATGACAAAAAGAAAAAAAAAGGACCAGCTCCCCCTTCCCCCAAATCTCATTATCTTCTAGACAAATATGTGAATGTATGTGGGATTCTTATTGCTGTTCAGGAAGTGGAGATTATTACAAAGTAGACAGTAAATAAGCTTAACTGTTATACAATACTACCTTTTCCTAAGTCTTTGCTTATACTGATGCTGCCCTTCTAAAAAAATTTTTTTATCTGTTCAAACTGTTACTCATCCTTCAAAAGAACTTGCAAGTCCAAGTCTTACTTCCTTCCCAGAAAATGTCCCTAAGTTCACTGAGCTCCTACGTGTTTTATCTACACTGCCTGACTTCCCAAAGCACAGTGATTGTACCTTATTGTTGTTAGCTGCCATCAAGTCGGCCACCAACTAATGGTGACGCCCATGCACAACGAAATCAGACCACTGGGAGTCACTGGCTGATTTTTCAGAAGCAGATCGCCAGGTCTTTCTTCCTAGTCTAAGCCTAGAAGCTCTGCTGAAACCTGTTCAGCATCACAGCAGCACACAAGCTCCACTGACAGACAGGTAATGGCTGCGCTTGAGGTGCACTGGCCAGAACTTGGATTTCCTGCATGGAAGCTGAGAATTCTACCAATGAGCCATCACTGCCCCTGACGTATCTTACCCTCTCTGGATTTAAATCTCATTTCCAGGGCAAAACATTAGGCCAAATTATGTATTTATTTCATTTACTATTGTCTCAATTTGTGTTTAAATGTTAACTAATGGTAAATACCTTGAAGACTTGGATAAAATACAAATATATTTCCCATATCCTCTCCTAACAGAGTCATACATCAAGAAAGGAAATACATAACAAGTATTTGTCGGGTTTTAGGTTTAGAGTTCGCCTCCCCCCACCCCCCTGAACCGGAAAATATTAACATTTTCACGTTAATTATAGCTAGGAGTCTAAATAATTCCAACTATTAGGTATAAAATCACTCCTTCAATTTTATTATTAGGTGGGTAGGAAAAAACAGGACACAGCAGCTAATTTTCTCCAAAAGGAAGACTTTTTAAATTACTTAATAATTTCTAAAAATACCTCTCAGAGAGACTACAAAGATCCCTTCTGAGAAAGTATTATGATATCTGGTAGGGACCACCTATTCCCCCTCATTTTATAGACCCAGAGAGGATGCAGGTCCAAGGTCATACATGTCTCAATAGGCCAGTCCATGGCAGAACTATAGCTAAAGTTGTTTTGTTCTTTCTTTCTTTCAGTTCAGCGCAATCAATCTACTTTTCATTTATCTATTCATCAACATTTTTTAGGTGCTGGGGACACAGGAGAGAAATGAGAGACCTATCCTTCCTTACCTATTTAAAACAAAACAAAATCCATTCTTCAAGGTGCTTACATTCTAGTATTGGGGGAGAGAGAGTATAAATAATGAATAAGAAAATTTTATATAGTACATAAGAAGGTGATAAATGCTAAAGAAAAAAAAAAGACAGTGAGGGGATCAGAAAGTGGGAGTGGACACTATTTCATATTGGGTGGTCAGAGTAGGGTGCACTGTTGTTGTTGTTGTTGTTAGGTGCCGTTGAGTCGGTTCCCACTCATAGCGACCCTATGCACAACAGAACGAAACACTGCCCGGTCCTGCGCCATCCTTACAATCGTTGTTATGCTTGAGCTCATTGTTGCAGCTGCTGTTGTCAATCCACCTCGTTGAGGGTCTTCCTCTTTTCCACTGACCCTGTACTCTGCCAAGCATGATGTCCTTCTCCAGGGACTGGTCCCTCCTGACAACATGTCCAAAGTACACAAGATGCAGTTTCACCATCCTTGCCTCTAAGGAGCATTCTGCCCACATTTCTTCCAAGACAGATTTGTTTGTTCTTTTGGCAGTCCATGGTATATTCAATATTCTTCGCCAACACCACAATTCAAAGGCGTCAACTCTTCTTTGGTCTTCCTTATTCATTGTCCAGCTTTCACATGCATATGATGCAGTTGAAAATACCATGGCTTGGGTCAGGCGCACCTTAGTCTTCAGGGTGACATCTTTGCTCTTCAACACTTTAAAGAGGTCCTTTGCAGCAGATTTGCCCAGTGCAATGCGTCTTTTGATTTCTTGACTGCTGCTTCCATGGCTCTTGATTGTGGATCCAAGTAAAATGAAATCCTTGACGACTTCAATCTTTTCTCCGTTTATCATGGTGTTGCTCATTGGACCAGTTGTGAGGATTTTTGTTTTCTCTATGTTGAGGTGTAATCCATACTGAAGGCTGTGGTCTTTGATCTTCATTAGTAAGTGCTTCAAGTCCTCTTCACTTTCAGCAAGCAAGGTTGTGAATGAGTCTTCCTCCAATCTTGATGCCCCGTTCTTCTTCATATAGTCCAGCTTCTCAGATTATTTGTTCAGCATACAGATTAAACAGGTATGGTTAAAGAATACAACCCTGATGCACACCTTTCCTGACTTTAGACCAATCAGTATCCCCTTGTTACGTCTGGACAACTGCCTCTTGATCTATTGTACAGGTTCCTCGTGAGCACAATTAAGTGTTCTGGAATTCCCATTCTTTGCAGTTTTATCCATAGTTTGTTACGATCCATACAGTCGAATGCCTTTGCATAGTCAATAAAACACAGGTAAACATCTTTCCGGAATTCTCTGCTTTCAGCCAGGATCCATCTGACATCAGCAATGATATCCCTGGTTCCATGTCCTCTTCTGAAACCGGCCTGAATTTCTGGCAGTTTCCTGTCGATATACTGCTGCAGCCGTTTTTGAATGATCTTCAGCAGAATTTTGCTTGTGGGTGATATTAATGATATTGTTCTATAATTTCCACATTCAGTTGCATCACCTTTCTTGGGAATAGGCATAAATATGGATCTCTTCCAATCAGTTAGCCAGGAAGCTGTCTTCCATATTTCTTGGCATAGATGAGTGAGCACCTCCAGCGCTGCATCTGTTTGTTGAAACATCTCAATTGATATTCCATCAATTCCTGGAGCCTTGTTTTTCGCCAATGCCTTCAGAGCAGCTTGGACTTCTTCCTCCAGTACCATCAGTTCCTGATCATATGCTACCTCTTGAAATGGTTGAATATTGACTAATTCTTTTTGGTATTATGACTCTGTGTATTCCTTCCATCTTCTTTTGATGCTTCCTGCATCATTTAATATTTTCCCCATGCAATCCTTCACTATTGCAACTTGAGGCTTGAAAGCCTTATGAATAGCAGCAGGGTGGACTGAGAAGGTGATATTTCAGCAAATACTTGAAAGAAATGTTTCTTGGGGACATATGGGGGAAAAAGCCAATGCGAAGGCTTCAATGGAGCAGACAACTTGTGTCAGGAAGTGTTAGGAGGTCGGTGAGGTTGTAATAAAATGAATGCGAGAGGTTATGATGAGAGCCAAGTCACAGGTAAGATGGGGTGAGGTCTTGCAGGACCTAACTTTTAAGAGTACTCTGGCTTATATTCTGAGATGGAAAGTCACTGGAGAGTTTCAAGCAAAAGAAGGAAACGACCTGACTGATGATCTAAAAGCACCTCTTTAAGTATTGTGTTGTCATGGAGACTTGTTGTTGAGTGCCATCAAGTCTATTTCGACTCATAGAGACCCTATATAGAGACTAAAAACCAAACGACTCACAGCAACCCCATAGGACAGAGTAGAACTGCGCCACAGAGTTTCCAAGGAGCGCCTGGTGGATTCGAACTGTCAACCTTTTGGTTAGCAGCCACAGCACTTAAACACTACACCACCAGGGTTTCCTATACAGAGACTAAAGGGGGCAAATACAGAAGCAAAAAGCAGTTGCCTGGACCAAAGTGGTTGGGTTCTGGCTGTATCAATCAGCTACGCAAGTAAGCTGCTCTGGGATGTGAGGAAACAGAGGTCAGAGACAGAGCTAAGCTTTGTGGCTTCTGCAACTAGAAGAATGGAGCTCCTGTTAATCCACTCAAAGGTCTTTTCTATGCACCTTAAAAAATCAAAACCAAACCCAGTGCTGTCGAGTCGATTCTGACTCATAGCAACCCTATAGGACAGGGTAGAACTGCCCCATGGAGTTTCCAAGGAGGGCCTGGTGGATTCAAACTGCCGACCCTTTGGTTAGCAGCCGTAGCACTTAACCACTACCCCACCAGGGTTTCCCTATGCACCTTAGCTGTAATCAAACCTATTTTTGCAAATATGTACTCAAATGCTATATTAAGTTAGCATTCATCTGTACATTCCTCCCCCCAGAAACTAAATTCACTATAGCATACAAGATCAAACACTTGATTGGATTTTAGGTTTATACTTCATTCCAAAAAGGATGAAGGCTGCTAAAAAAGAAGATGAAGAAATAGAAAGCATCCAAGCAGCTAAAATTCATTCATTCAAGTAACATTTGATGAACATTTACCATGTGCTAGGCAGTGTGAAACCCCAAGAATCAGATAGTAAGTAAAATCGATTCCATCCATAAAGGAGCTTATCTTCATCTAGCCTTGGACAGACAGGTAGGCAAAGTGTCACAATGACAGAGCTACAAAAGAAGTTTACAGAAGGTGGTATGAGAGCAGAAAGAGGTAGAGCCCAATTCTGAAGAGGCCTATGGAAGTGAGGCTTTACAGAAGACGTCTACATGATTAGATTTTCCCCAAAATATATTCAATGTACTCTGAATTATAATTACTCATTATATGTTTTATGCCCTTTTCTGTACACAGGTTGCTATGCTCCACAGTAAGTTTTTTTGAGAAAAAGTTTTTAAATCACGTTTAATAGCCACAAAAGGAAAAGATTACTATTAGTTAAGAAAACTTCCTGAAGTTCCACACCACACCTGTCACGACAGCCCTAAAACTGGGTTTCCCAGTATTCTGGGTTTAAACTGGGTCAATGCAGCAAGCTGTGGCATCAACCCTTGTGGCAATAACCTCAGGGCTCCTGTACCCTGAAAGAGCCAGCAACTAGCAGAGGCCAAAGTAAAAATCTGAGATTTGTCTTCTCATCTTTTACCCCCATTCCCTGAGGCAGACCAGGATCCTGCACAGGCTGCCCAGGTCTGGATAACTCCCTGGTGGTTGAGGTGAGTTTGTGATTTATACAAGGACCAAAGGAGTTGGGATGTGCCAGCGGTACATGCAGTCTTAATAGACCCAAACAAAAAAGGAAAGAATGGTAGAAGGAATTGTGTTAAGCCTGATTACAAAACAAAGCACAAGAAAGCAAGATGGAAAAAAAAGGAAAGAAAAAAACACTAAGAAGAAGAAATTAAGTTGTATAACTGAAGTTGTCAATGGTTTAATTTTACTTGGATCCATAATCAACACCCATGAAAGCCACGTTCAAGAAATATAACGACGTACCGCATTGGGCAAATCTGCTGCAAAAGACCTTTTTAAAGTGTTAAAAAGCAAAAAGATGTCACTTAAGAGGACTACAGTGCGTCTGACCCAAGCCATGGTATTTTCAATTGCCACACATGCATATGAAAAGCTGAACAATGAATAAGAAAGACTGAAGAAGAACTGATGCATTTGAATTGTGGTGCTGATAAAGAATACTGAATATACCAGGGACTGCCAGAAGAACAAACTGCCAGAAGTACAGCCAGAATGCTCCTTACAAGCCGAGATGACGACGCTTCGTCTCACATACTTTCAACATGTTATCAAGAGGGACCAGTCCCAGGAGAAGGACATCATGCTTGGTAAAGTAGAGGGTCAGCAAAGAGAAGAAGACCTCAACAAGATGGACTGACACAGTGGCTACAACAACGGGCAAACATAGCAACGACTGTGAGTATGGCATAGGGCTGGGCAGTGTTTTGTTCTGTTGTACATAGGGTCACTGTGAGTTGGAAGCAACTCAACGGCACCTAACAACAACATACTTGGGTTAATTGCTTCCCCTGACCAATTTCAGGTAATACATGGAGTCAAAGTACAAGATAAAAAACACCACCACTTAATTTGCAATTCAGCGTTAAGATGCAATTTCACACTCTCTCCTATATCATTCTGAGCAATTCGTTTTAAGATGAATCATTAAGCCTACTGCAGACCAGTTCCATAAGAACCAACCTGGGCTACCTGGACAAGACACAGCTGTTGAAAATGCCTTGTAACTTACTACGATGGGAATCTCAACTCTTTACATCAAATTTGAAGACAAAGGTGTTCTAGACCTCTGATGTTCCATTCAGCTCCTTCTCTATCCAGAAACTTCAATGTGCTTCTACCTCCCCACCCCCAATAATATTTCCATCCTTAGTTTGCAATGTGACTGTGTAATTTCACAGACCAGTCAGAACAATATAACGTACAAGACATGGATGCTGACTGACAACTGTTGTGTTAAGACAAGGAGTCTCCCCTTAACAACAGAACCAGCTCCATCCCTGTGCTTCTTCCCTACTGTTTTATCTGCCAGACATGAAGTTTCAACAAACACGTTCCAGAGCAATGATGACAAAGATCTATAACAGCAGAGTGTGGTAGAACGGTAATGCTTTGGAGTCATATAAATAGCCCTAAGTTCAAATTTAGTTCTGCCTCTTAGTAAGTCAGTAAAATATAAGATTACTCTAAACATTAAACAAATATACTGGCAGTCCCGGGCTACGAACGAGATTCATTTCTGAGTGTGTCTTTAAGAATGTGTAGGTAAGTTGGAACAGGTGCACAAAGTTCTTATTTAGCCTCATCTTGGGACAGTTCTACTCTGTCCTACAGGTTAGCTATGAGTTGGAATTGACTCCACGGCAACAGGTTTTTTGGTTAGTGCAAGAAAAGGCTTGAAGACTTTACAATGATTTAAAACCTGCGTGTACAGTAAGTGAAGGTAATTGTGATGAAAGATTTGTTACAAATAGGGGTTGGTTCAATCACCTCAAAGTGGGGGAAAATTTACATAACACTGAAGGACAAGAAGAATTGTCCCTAAGTCTGAAGTTCATGATCAGGGGCTGCCTGTAAAAAAAAAAAAAAAAAACTGTATGTGGGGAAAAAAAAGGTAAGCACTTATGAACTTACCTGTATACAGTACATACTCAAGGTACATACTTGTTTTCCTTTACTCCTTTAAGATACGGGAATATCTTAAAAAAAAAAAATAAATAAGCTGACCAATGTGAAAATCAAAACACCACAAAAGTATGGAGAAGACTAGAGCTCCTAGAAATTGTATTCTTTCTCTAAAGAGCAACCAAAACCAAAACCTCTGCCATCGCATCAATTCCGACTCACAGGGGCCCTACAGGACAGAGCAGAACTGCCCATTAGGGTTTCCAAGGCTGTAAATCCTTACGGAAGCAGACAGCCGCATCTTTTTCCCACAGAGTGGCTAGGGGGTTTGAACTGCCGACCTTCTGGTTAGCAGCTGAGCGCTTTAATCACCGTGCCACCAGGGCTCCTCAAACAGCAACAGGAATCATTATTCCCAAAAAGGGCTCTAAAGACTCATGGAACAGCTTGGAAGGTAATATCTAACTTCTGACACAATAGAAACTGGTAACCACCTAGAAGTGGTTCTCAAATGTTTTTGGAATAAGCCACTTTAAGAAAATTAATGTTAGCATGCTACAAAGTAAATCCCTAAAAAGAAGCGGGGAAAAAGGTTCCACCACCCCTCCAATCTCCTATCCCAAGACAAACTGTAATTCCACAACTGATCACCAAACATAGATTCATCTCATAAAAAGGCCTGTACAACCCAGGCAAATCTGGCAAACCTGGGAGCAGGATGGAAAATGGGAACACAAACCTACTTTATAACACAGCAAAAATAAATCCTTCCATTTCAAAAACTCAAAAAAAATAGCCAAGTGCTTAAAGCTACTGTTAACTTGGGCAATAGCTCTTAAGTCAGATACTCAGCTCTACGCTCACTTAGCTGTACGACCGTGAACTTGACCCCTCTTGACCCTCCATTTGCTCATCTTAAAAATTGGGGATAATAGGAAGTGCTCAGCACAGTGCCTGGTGCACAGTAAGTGCTCAAAGACTTCTATTACCATAGTGTTAACATAAAGACCAAATTCATGTTAATGTATTTTTGGGGAAACTTTCACGGCATATTTACAGAAAAAGACACTGTATAAGTAAATATTTAATAAAATTCTGAATTTTCTCGACATATTCTCATCAGGGCTATCACTCTAGTTTTTATTCTTCCTGTCACAGCTTTGTAACGTAAGTTGTATATTCAGATTGCAGAGAGAAAATGTTATCTCAAAACACTATCTTGAATGTCTTGTTTTAGAGGCCAAGAAACTGAAGCTTTTCTTCCCAAAGTCATACATCTGCCTGGTAGCGAAGCCAGGACTAGAACCAAAGATCTCTAGCCCAAGTCTGGTGTTTCTCTAATACATTATGCACTGAATGATAACACTCTTGGAATATATATGTATGTGTGTATATATATATATATACATACACACACACACACACACAAAACTCCAGAACAACCACTTCCCAAATATTCAGAAATATCTAAGACTTTTTAAAGTTTTCCAAAACTGCTCTGACATTATTGCTGAGTGATGAGCTTAAGAGCCAAAAATGAATTGAGTACCTTCTCACACACACTCAATGAGACTATAAACTGACACACACTGCCATAGTACACATGAGAAACGTAAAGGTATCCATGCCCTTTGATGCAGATAAAGATGTTTATCATGGCATGCTTTATAATTTTAATTAAAAAAACACAAGAATACAGCCGATAAAAATAGTGGTTCTCCCCTACCCCCACAATGATGGAAAAACATTCAGGCTGCACATGTATTAACATGGTTATGTTCAAGCAAATTATGTTCACAGGAGGAAAAAAAGAAAAAAGCAGAATATGCCAAAAAGTTCATAGTGGGTAACTCTGAGTTTGAGGGCTTTTTTGGAGGGAGGAGGGAGGGTGTTCTTTTATACTTTCCTATGTTTCTCAAGTCTCCTAAGAAGGATACACAGTATTTCATTATTTCCAAGATATAATTTTTCACATCTCATCTCTCTTAAGTCAGGATCCATCCTACAAGTGATAGCATGTTCCAGTTTAACTGAAATCATTTCTTAGTGGCACATAAATAATGGTAGTTTCATAATGTAAACACATATATAAATACATACAAATATAGATATGAATGTATATGTATATAAAATAGATGAAACAACAAATACAAAAATTCCCATTTAACTACTGACTATAATACCCTAAAAACAAACACTGAGGAGGTGTCGACAACCAAGCGAGATTGTGTTTTTCTCCTCAGGGTAGGTATATATCATCCAGTCGCCTCCTTGCTAGTCTTAGTTACCGTTTTAGCTCTCTTTACAAAACTCACTTAAAATTTCTTTCGTGAAGAAGAGCTAAGGAAAGCAAAACACTCACCATGAGTGGTGAATATTTTTAGTTTTAGTTTTTAGTCTTGATTCCTTACTTGCTCTAGCTAATTTTTTTTAGACATTAGGGCTTGATTTGTTTCCCTTAGAGCTTCAAAAAAAAAAAAAAAAAAAAAGGTCTAAGCCCTCTGGGCTTTGTCCTCAATTATAATATGCACTACCGAATATTTCTGGAGTAGGAATTGACTCGACGGCAGTGGGTATACATAAACCCCTTTTTGAAAGAAGCTGAAAAAACTCTGCAGTGGCATTTTTAGGGGGAAAAAAAAACTTAAATGATTATATACAGGAGGCTATACAACTTTTATATATATGTATATATACACCTTTTTTTTTTTTTTTTTTTGGGAAACCCTGGTGGCGTAGTGGTTAAGTGCTACGGCTGCTAACCACAGGGTCGGCAGTTCAAATCTGCCAGGTGCTCCTTGGGAACTCTATGGGGCAGTTCTACTCTGTTCTATAGGGTTGCTATGAGTCAGAATCGACTCGAGGGCACTGGGTTACACAACTTTTATCTCCAAACCTAATCATCACCCAGCAGTTACACTATCTATATACTCAAAAGAAGTGCGAGCAGGAATTCAAACAGATATTTGTACACCAATGTCCACTACAGCATTTTTCACAATAGCCAAAAGGTAGAAACCACCCAAGTGTCCATCAACAGATTAATGGATAAACAAAATGTGGTACATCCCTACAAATGGAATATTATTCAGCCATAAAGAGAAATGAAGTTCTGATACATACTACAGCACAGATGAACCTTGAAAGCATAATGCCGAGCAAAATAAGACAGATGCAAAAGCACAAATATCTTATGATCCTAGATATACGAAATATCTAGAATAGGCAAATACATAGAGACAGAAGTTTTCTGTGGATACCAGGGGCTAGAGAGAAGGGGAAAAGAGAAACGGAATTTCTCTTTAACCAGTTACCATTGAGTTGATTAACTCATGGTGACCCCATGTATTTGTGTTTAGGGTAATAAAAAAACATTTGAAAATAGACAGCAGTGATGGTTATACAACCTGGTAAATGTAATTACTGTCCCTGAATTGTATACATAAAAATGATTAAAGTTGTTACTTTATAATAATGTTTTCTTACATATACTTTACCACAATAACTTTTTTTTTTTTAATTATTGGGGTTTGGATTCATACGCATTTCCTTATGTCACATTCTTACATGTTGTGATACTGCACTTACTTTTAAGTAAAACTGCATTATAATTTAAAAATAAAAAACCCTCATCAATTTATTTATCCTGTCAGTTGGTCACCCTTTAACTTTTGTCCTACTAATTAACTTAATGAACCCCATTCAAAGGACAGCAATTTTCTCAAGCCTCATCAGCACAAAAAGAAGATTATAAAAAGTGCCATGATGCTTATTTTTTGGAGCAGTAGACACTTCATCTAGATCCATGTATTGATAAGTCGTTGAGTTCGTGCACGCCAAGTTAATTAAAAAAAAAAAAAGCCTCTCAAGAATGTAAACTCTGTGCAGGTACGATTTTTGTTCACCACTGTGACCTCACTAAGAAGCACAGTGCCTGGTACGTACTAGGCACTCAAATATATTTGTTGGATAGATTTCTTTTCCATGCATATTCCTCTCTGACTCAAACTGAAACTAAGCACACGACTTTCTCTCAGTCAGTTTTTTTAAGAAGAAAAACTATGCATACAATCACTGTTGAAGATAAACACTGTACACTGGAGAATCAGTCCTCTGCAGACAGAATACAAGAAAAATCCAAATCCAAATCCAAATCATCAACGTCTAATTTTGCCTGAATAATCTTTTAGAAAAAAATTCTTTTTTCTTCAAGAAAGCAAGGGAAGCAAGCTTAGCAGTACAACAGGAACATACCTAAACAAAAAAGCAACAAGATGGAAAATCTTCAATAGTCACTGCCACTTGTCCATAAATATAACAAATATGAGAGTTATAGCCAATGACTTCCATTATGAAGTTTTTTTATGCTTCTCGTTAGCCTACATACCCAAAATGTTTTGTTCTAAACACATGTCCAATTTAACACTATATTCTGTTTTCTGTACTATACTAAACAACATCAGACGCTGAACAAATTAACTCTATCAGTTAATATTAAACCATTCTCCTTGAGAGAGTTAACAGTCATTGAAGGGGTATGAGGAGATGGGAGAAAAGGGATACTGGTAGTTTACAGGTGGGCTGAAAAATACCAGACACTTATTCCTTACCTTATTAGCACGAATCTGTTTGTAAATATCTGTTTGCTGCCGAATTCGATATTCCAAGTCAGAAACATGAGCCTGAAGCCAGTTCCAGCGGCTAACAATGGCTGCTCGGTCTGCAGCCCATTTCCATTCTGACCTGCGCCTCCTAAAAGGAAATAAACTGAGTGAAATCCAAGAGTAGCAGTAACATCTATACAAAACGGGGAGCGGGGGTGTTAAACTTCCAAGGCACATATACAGACAAACTCCAGTGCCAAGAAAAATCCAAGACTTATATATGTCAAAGGACACACACACTTGGATGAAACCCTTCAGATACAGATATATCCCAGATAACTAGGTGGAAATGCCTTCTGGTATTCTGATCCTGTGGCAAGTAATTTCTCTGAAATTGCTTTAATTTCTTAGGAGTTAGAAACATTTTCTACATTAAATGAGATATATATAAAGAGTAGAGATTATCTACATAGAAAATCCAAGAGACTACGAATTAGTAAAGCTGATCAGGAATTCAGCAAAGTTGCTGAGTAAAGATCAAGATACAAAACCTAACAGTTTGTATAGGCCAACAAAGAAAGCAGAAAACATTTTTTTTTTAAAGGCACTATTCACAACAATAACAAAAGCTAAGATTATATACAATAAAAGATCTTCACAGAGGAAATAATAAAACTTGAAAGACATAAAAGATCTACATAAATGGCAAGAGATGTGTCTTTTTAAGATGACAATTTGCATATATATCCATAAATTCAAAGAAATTTCAAATTCCCTAGAATGTTTTTAATGGAAGCTGACAAGCATACCCCAAAATTCCCATGGAATACAAGGGCCAACAGCAGAGAAATTCTGAAGAAAGTATGATGGAAACTTGCAGATATCAAGACTTAATGTAAAGCTATATAATTAAGGCAGTGTGGTACTGGCACAAGGATAGACGAAAACAAACAATCTGAACAATACAGGCGTTCACAATTTAAAATTGGATATATATATACAAGAGAAAGCATTCTCATCAGTGAAAAAAGGATAAAGTACTCAATAAATGGTATTGAAATGACCGATTCATTACATGAAAAAAGTAAATTTAGTTCTCTGCTTCATGTTGTAATTCCGTAATTTCGTATTTTCAAATTACAAAATCTGAAAAGTGAATATTGAAACAGAAGCTTATCTTTGGGACCTCAGAGACGGGAAGGATTTCTTAAATAAGAGACAAAAAACACTAATTTTCAACACACAATAAAAGACCTAATTAAGTTAAAAGGCAAGCTACTGATTGGTTGAAGATATCTGTATCATGTAACCAAAGATTAAAGACAGAATTCTTACTTATATAACAAAACTTCTACAAGACAATTTAACAGAAAAATGAACAGATAGGAAAATCACCTAAGAGAAACCGAAATGGCCAATAAATATATAAAAATATGCCAAGCCTCATTAGAATCTGGTTAAAATATTAAGGAAAAAATCAAAGTCTGATAAGACCAACTGCTGGTGAGATATGGGAAAGAGCAATTCATACCTTACCAGTAATAGTAAAAACTGGCACCACCACTTTTGAAGAGTTAATTTGAAAATACTCGACTAGATGGAAAACGTGCATACCCAACCATCATTACATTCTGTTTCCAAGAACGTAACTTATGTCTACACAAGGAGGTTCACTGCAGTAGGGCTTTTAATAGATAAAAATTAGTTACAATCAAGTTCTACTAAAGTAGGGAAAGAAACTCTTATTTATTCCTTTAATGGATGTTTCTGTAGTAATGAAAACTATTTAGTACTGTGACGGCAATGGATTTGGCTTTTTTGGTTTGGGTATCAACATGATTAAGCTCAAAAGACATGCTGAATGGAAAAACCATATAGAAACTAAAAGAATAAAGTAAACAATAATGATTGTTACAGATATAGGTAAGTAGTAAAGGTACAAAAAACATGTATCGAAAAGTGACATACAACAAATTCTGGATTAGGGTCTTAATTACCTGTGGGACGGGGAATGAGGAGGTTGGATATTGGTACTACCTATAATGCAATGTTTGACTTTTCTTTTAAAAAAAAAAAAAAAGACTGATAGAAATACAGTAACATTTTAACATTCCTTAAATGCTAGAGGGGTACTTGGTGTCTGTGCTATTCTCCAATGAAAATATTTCATAGTCTACCACAAAACTCTTTTTCAAAAGAGAAGAAAACAGTCACTTAGCTCCACCTCCAATCAGGAAATCCATACTTATTACTAAAATCTTTACTATAAGTGAACTTTAACACAGTTTACCTACAGGACAATGACAACATAATGCTAATAATAAAAAAAGAATGTCTCCTTATGCTATCGGTAAATGCAAATCTAACTACAGTAGAGTTAGAAATGAGTCAATAATACCATTAATAATTAAGACCAAGGGTAGCAATGGTATTTTACTAACGTTTATATTGTCCAAACATAAGCCAATCAAGTATTAGCCAATGTTTCTCTTTATTTAGAAACAATGATACTTGATAAAAAGATACTTTGTCTTTTAAATACAGGTACCTGCTTTGATGATGGCTGCAGATTTAGTTCTAGCCAAAATCCAGAAAAGGACTTCAACAGGTCAAGTATAATGTTGTGATCATTCATGACTATAAAAATGTGTTCCTTTTCTAAAAGTGGCAACGCTACTTTAATCCTCACCTTACTCCCAGCTTTCTTACCTTCCAAGGCTCATCATCTTCCTATTCTGCAAAATCTCTCTTGGTTTTATAGATTCCTTTCATTCCTACAGCTACCACCAATCTATCAATCACCACTGGGCAACTCCAGTACCCTCCTTAGGTAATATTCCTAACATTATTTAACCACATTATTTTTCCTTAATAAGTGCCCCTCAACCTATTTCTTCTGCCACTCTATGTGCTTCTTTTCAAATCCTGAATCTTCAAGGCAGCAATACAGTAAAAGGGGAGTCAAATATTGTAAAAGACAGTAATTAAAAACCAAAAGTTAATCAATGAAATTAGCAGCAACATCCATTTAATGATCATTTATTCACAGACAAATTTAACAACTGACACTGTCTAGCCAAAATAAAACCCTAGTGATGAAAAGCAAAGCAAGGGAAAGATGATTTCCATCACTAACAGAAAATCTACAGCACTTCCTCCTCCGCAGTCAAACCCTGGGTGGACAGATAATCCTGGCAGTGTCTCCTAATGATCCTGATCTTGGCTCAGAAACCTCAAGGCAGTGTTCCAGGACACCAAAACCAAAAACCCAAACCCACTGCTGTCGAGTTGACTCCGACTCATAGCGACCCACCAAGCAGCATTCCGAATTGGCAGGAAAGATGACACCTATTTGTTACCTCTGAATTTAGACACATCTTAACCAAAAGAAAATTTCTGTCTTGCTTAATGTCAAAACACACACACATGCAAAGCCACCAAAACACTTTAATACCTGTCTGAAAGCTTGAGACTACAAAAAGAAAACTACGTAAAAGGTTCATAAGAACTTGGATGGGTAAGTACCTTTTTCTTTGGTACCAGTGAACAACCCCTTTTGAGCCTTCCTAAATTCAGAAGTTAATGGGCCTTTATAGGTAGTTTTCTAAATACCCATATAAACCAAACCTCTAGATGATATTTTTGGAGAATGGCTAGTAAACTAATTAAAGAAAGGCAGTACTAAGGAAGACTAGAAATTCCCAACTTACGAACAGGTTTTAGTCTACAAATACATTTGTCATATGACTGTTTGGAACTGGAAGTGATTTCTACTGAAAGTTACCACATGTTGCTATTCCACAATGTTGTAGAGACTCTCATTATCTATACTGAAAAAACAGAAAGCCTCACCCTAAGAGACTACGACTGAAGTGTCCAAAAAGTATCCTGTATTCAAACTGCCAGGAGTATGGGCAGAAAGCTGAGCTGTTAGCAAAGGTGAGAGGTGTGTGACTAACAAGTCTGGGGTAAGCTGTGAAGATGTTACCACACCCCAGTGGCAGGGCAGAACACCACAAAACATTATCGAAAGGATAAGAGCTTCCTATCTTTTTTCCTCTAACAAAAACAAGCTGTAGAAACTCAGTTTATCAGAGGTTTCCTCCAAGTATTCAAAATGTAAATTTATCGTTCCAATAACTTATGGGTCAAAATCACAGAAGATACTAATATAACATTCAGGCCATGCTTAATGTTATATAAACCACTGCCATCAAGTCGATTCCAACTCATAGTGACCCTATAAGGACAGAGTAGAACTGCCCCATAGTGTTTCCAAGGCTATAAATCTTTACAGAAGCAGACTGACACATTTTTCTCCCTTGGAACAGCTGGTGGGTTCAAACCGCCAACTTTCAGTTGACAGCCAAGCACTTTAACCACTGAGCCACCAGGCCTTTTCTTACATTACATCCTCCACCCCCCAATAAAACCCAAACCCACTGCCATCGAGTCGATTGTGACTCACAGCAACACCACAGGGTTTCCAAGACTAAATCTCTACAGAAGCAGATTGTCGCATCTTTCAAGGAGCTGCTTGTGGTTTCAAACCACCTTTCGGTTAGCAGTCGATCGCTTTAACCGCTGTACCACCAGGACTCCTTAACGTTATACAGATGTCTAAAATGAACACTGAGTCTCTCGGTAGCGCAAACGGTCAATGTGCTGAGCTGCTAACCAAGATGCTGGAAGTTTAAGTTCTACTTCTGAAAAATCAGCCACTGAAAACCCTGTGGAGCACAGTTCTGCTGTGACACACATGGGTTTTGCCATGAGTTGGAACTGACTCAGCTGCAACTGGTTTTTAAAAACGAACACACAGGATTAACGCTGCAGCGTGATACTTTCAATATAATGACTCAGTTTCTAATGCAGTCATTATCGATGGTGAAGAGAAAGATCTGTTTCCCGAGATAAGTCTTCAGATTTTGGGAGCTAATAATTTTCTAGGTTTTAGAACTTTTATAAATTTTTTTCTCTATCATTTGGCTGGGATATTTACTAAAACTCCTGTTTCCAGTAGAATTCATTCTACCTTTTCCTGTTGCTTGCTCTGTGCTAATAATTATTAAAATAATTGCTTTAAATGTGTGTCTGAGCTGGACACTAGAATGCCTTCTAATGTATTATTTTGCTGTATACTTTAACCCAGTTTTTACTAAAATATTTGCCTAAACATGCTCTGGTGACTGCCTGAGAGGGTAATTCACTTCAACTTATACTTTGCTCCTTACCTTTATAAACTTTTTATTGGTATAGTTGCTTTGTCTGTATGTGCTACATAAGAATTCGTTAAAACTTTTCACTATAAACTGCTTTTTGATTACCAAAATGCAGTAAAATATAGTATCAATATTTGCTTTTGGGATACCATATGAATAGTAAATTTTAACATTGTCTGCTATGTACCATTATTTGTTTGTATAAATAGATTTCTTTTATAGCTGTGTGAGCCGATACTTTAATAGCGCTTTCTGTAGGGTTAGTAGAATATTAGGAGCTCCGGTGGCACAGTGGTGAAGTGCTCAGCTGCTAACTGAAAGGTTGGTAGTTCAAATCCAGTAGCCACTCCACAGGAAGAAGATGTGGCAGCCTGCTTCCATAAAGATTACAGCCAAGAAAACTCTATGGGGCAGTTCTACTCTGTCCTATAGGGTCACCATGAGTCGGAATCAACTCGGCAGCATACAACAACTGAAGAATATTACTACACATCCAGAACTTAGAAAATGTTCTACAGGGTCCAAGAATACACCGTATTTACATGAGCCAAAAAATAATTTCCTCTAAAAGTTTTTTATAAGCATGTTTAAACTACAGTGAAAAGTGCATTTATTTCCTCGAAAATTCAGAGTTCTGCTTACATGATAGCTAATGTGTCAAAAAAGGAATAGTTTTTGTCTTTAGCTTTTTAAAATCCTTTTGAATGGTACTGTTAATGGAAATATTTCATTAGGAGAGGGCAAAAAGGTCAACGCAGACTTTTACAGATGATTTAACTTCTGTTAAATGTGGGACCCCAGACTCCTCCAATATTAGAAATTATACATCAAATCCTCAACAGTGTCACTGAGACAACCTTTTCTACTGAACCATAATAGGTAATGACATGAATTACTTAACTCTTAAGATGGTCACCACTAATTTTGTTAAAATAAAAGAGCAAAAATCTGATTTCTGCTAACAAGGAAAGTCACAAATAAGAACCTGGCAATACTATATCCGTTACTGTCAACTTTTTGGTAGTCAGTAAGAGATTATTAATGTATCAGTTCTCTGTACTCCATAAACCCTATCTTCTATGTTACAGCACTGCGACAGACAGCAGAGTAAAAGGCACCATCGGTGGATACTTCCTTTTTCTCAGACATAAACTACAGCAAAAGCTAACTGAATTACCTAAAAGTGACACCAAAAGCTAGGAACTGAATCCTGCCCAATACCTGACCTGGTGCTACCTCTCATTAACCCAATGCCGTCGAGTCGATTCCGACTCATAGTGACCCTATAGGCCAGAGAAGTCCCCTAAATTCTATTCTAAACTGGGATATTCTGAGTAGAATAGAGCTACACTTCTCACTCCCAATCTAGAAACTTATTAAAAATTTCTCTTAAGCAGCAACAAATATGCCTGAAAGACCTCAAGAGGGGTAATTCCATCTTTAATTCTCATTTCAGTCCTATGTCTTGGTTCTCTCCTTTTAGACAAACAAAAGTTCTGTTAACAAAATGAAATGACTGTCCACAGCAAGTTATGAAGCTACAGAGTGCTATACTTAGCCAAAAACCGGTTGATAAATTATTTGATGAAGGGTTATGTGCTATTTCCAAATATGCAAGAAAGTCTGAGACACCTAAATTCTAAAATCTCCAAGTTATTTACATAATCTATAAAACCAATAGACTAAAGTAAAACTGAGATCATCCCAGAACATTTGTAGCTGACAGCTGCCAGATTCTCAGCATCTAGGGTAAGAGTACTGACAAGAACAGAAAAATCTTGAAATTACTGAAGGTCACATACAAATACATAAAGTATTCACTACTCAGCTCAAAAGCAGTGTGAAAAGAATAAGGAAAAAAAGATCAGGAAGATAGGCTCAAGCCAAATCCTCACTTTTACTTACTTTATATGATCCTAGACATGTAAACTGGCTACTGTTTCACCATTTATTAAGTGGAAATAATAGCAGTATCGGCCTCACAGGAATATACTAGTAAGATGATGTAACACTAACTTCAAAGAACAACTTGTGTATTTGAAACAAGTAATTTATTTAGTAAATATAAACTTAGATTTCAATTCCACATCATAAGACATACAAAAGTGGAAGAGAAACAGAGGAGAAATAAAGAGATGAAAAGAAATCCCTATGAGGAAAATTCTGGAAATAAAGGTGTTTTCAGTTAGGAACAGGAGACCATATCCTGAGAGTTCCTTGAGCGTTGGGGCTGCACAGTCATCTAAAAGAAGTTCCACTCTAAAACAGCAAAACCAAAGCAGTCCATTAGAATTGTATTACCAGCTACAACTTGAACATTACCACCAAAATTTACAGAGACAGAAAAAAACAGACCCAAATTGTAAAGAAAAAAATAGATCCAAATAGACTAGTATCAAATATCCTACACGTTTTAGTTGTAAAATAAAACCCAGGAAAAAAACTTAAGAGAATGGGTTAAGAGAAAGTTTGTATCTGTCACTCTAACTAGGTTACATCAGCTTTCTCAAGAGATTCGTAGTGATAGGAATCAAATGTACCAGAGCCAATTCTAATAAACTGCCAATTCATCCTCACAGGACTCTTGGGGCTGTACACTTAACCCTTTTGTTTTACTGCTTAAATTGAAATGAGATTTATATATTTAGGCCAAGCATCCAACCCACGATGGGCTCTCCCCTCTCCTCCCCCCTCCCACTTAACAAATATTTGAGCACCTATTATTTACCAGGGATTATACTAGTTCTGGGGATACAATAACAAACAAGAACTCTAGCTCATTAGCTTAGTTTAATGGGGAAGACAAATGTTAATAAATAATCATGCCAAATTGAGATAAGAGAGTGTAACAAGGACGTTGAATTTAGACGGCAGGATCTGAAGGACTTCTCTGTGGTATAAACATTTAAACTGAGCCCCCACAGAATAAATAAGGATTTGGACAAGTAAACTGGCCAGAGGTGGGCAGATGGGGGGAAACATACTGGGAGACTGTGGTGTGTCCCAGGAAGAAGAAATAGAGTGTATAAAGGTGTGGCTGGAACTCAGACAAGGAAGAGGGAGAAGAATATATTTGCTGACACTGGATACGGTTCGGTAGAGTCAGATGATGTAGAGCCCTGTAATCTATGTTAATTTTATGAAATAATACAAGCAATTCCACTCTTCCCCATGTTCTTTCATTTAGCTTAGACATTTTAAAACAAATTTCAAGTACAGACTAAAGAATATTCTTATTAACCAGCTTCAACAACTATCAACTTGTTGCCAATCCTATCACATGTGTAACATCTATTTCCCACCGCCGTGGATGATTTTGAGGCCAATATTTAACATTACATCATTATATACGTAAATATTTCAGTCTGTATCTCTAAAAGGTACGAATTCTTTATATATATTATTATTGTCATGTCAGTTATCTGTCAAATTTCCTGGACTGTCTCAGTTGGTTTGTCTAAATCATAATCAAGTAAGATTCACACACTGCATCAGGTTACCACATCTCAAGTTTGTAACAAATTCCTTCCCTCTCCCCCCGCCCCCCCAGCGATTTATCTGCAGAGCTATCTATCCTTTAGAATTTCCCACATGGTTGGATTTTGCTGATTCCATCTGTTACAATGCCCATACTTTTGAACTTTATAAATAAAACCTCTGAACTACTGTTAAAAAAAAAAATTATTTTTCTGTAGGTCAGCTGATAAATTACTTGTACTTTTAATTTTTACACATTTGAGACTGAAAAATGCATTAAAATACACCCAACCTTTAAAGAATTATTTAAGGTACTTCAACAAGCTCCTCTCAATGTCCATCTGACTGACTTTTTCACTAAACACAGTAAACATATTCATGTTATATACTGTCAAGCACAATACAAGTAAGAAATGTAATAATTCTCTCAAACAGTCCCTCAGCTCTACTCAGGCCAATCTGTTTGTCACCCCATAATCTCCAACCTGAAAATATCCAGGAGGATCCTCTATCCCAAAACCCCATCTCCTTTCCGTAAGTCCTTCCTGGTGAATTGTATCTTATAATTCATTACTTTGCATTCCTTCATGCTTTGCTTGATCCTCTTATTTTGTTATTTACAAATTCTATAATTATTTCCAAGTCATGTCATACATATGATTGGTCTTCAACTAGATTATCCATGCCTCCTTATGGGCACTACCATGTGTTTTAACTGTAAATGTATTTTTAATAGTGTCTGCACATGTTAGTTCACAAATAATGAATTCAGAAGAAATATAAACAAGATGAGACATGCCAATGGCATGTCCTGCTTAATTTCTAAACTGTTAAAATATACATTACTGAAGCCTGAAAGACCCAGAATACCCTGAAACACACTGTAATGTTTAATGGAAAAAAATAGGGAATGACAAAGAAGGATGGAAGCGTCTTACAGCTCTTCTTGGCTGGTTGTAGGACTGGACATGGAATCTCATCATGAAGATTTAAAACAAAGCACTGGCCTAGTTACTGTGACTTTTTTTTTTTTAAAGAACAGGACTCTGGTATGTTTCAAGAATATGTAAAATGACAAAGTCAATACTGAAAGGATCTCAGTTATTAAAATATTGCTACTCCAAAGGCAGCTTTTCCAGAGTGGACCAATCAATTTTCTGCCTACTTTTCTGCCTTCAGAGTCCACTATTTTGGAACCTTTCAAGAATCATGTTGAGATCAGAATATTCAAACTCTGTATGTATATTAATTCTTCCGTCAAATATCTTAAGATAGCTAAATAATCCCATTCATTTAAAGCCATAACTTACAGTATTGTCTAAGACTAGTCACTACTTGTTCCAGCTCACTCAACTAGAAGAAGACTGACAAGGATCAAAACCTACAGTTTAAGGAAATCTACTGTTGCATCATGTGACTTAAATGTATGTCACAAGCATCACAACTGAGACTGAGAGAAAAATAATCCTCCTCCCTTCACCATTCTTAACTCCCCAGTTCTAGCCCTGGGCTCCTAACAGAAAGGGTGAAGGCGTAAAATACAGTGTATTGACAGGGGAGACTCAAACACTTCTAATTACTTGAGGAGAACTTGATTCTGTCTATCTGTAGGGCAACTGGAAAAATATTCACATTTAGCCCTTCAAACAAAACTGGCAAGCTACAAGTAGTAGTAGTGATCCAAATCTTGGTGGATCCTTAAATCAAAGAGCTCTGAAGCAACAGGGCCAACACCAATCAAAGTCATACAAAATTAAAACTAGAAAAGTCAGCAAGAAGCAAGTTTAGGTACAAAAAATACTTTCTGAGTGTTCTATATGCAAATCTAAACAAGAATATCTATTAAACTGCTAGAGACTTCAAGGTAAGAGTGACCTTATAATGAAAACGCCCATACCTACAAGCTTTTGGAGACCATCTTCAACCCTAATAATACCAAGTTAGCTACCAATTTTTAAAAACCTATCATGTCCCAATAAATAAATAAATAAAAACAACCAGCCACTGAAAATCCTATAAAGCAGAGTTCTACTCTGACACACATGGGGTCACCAAGAGTCAGAATCAACTAGTTTGCTTTTTTATACCACGTGCCAGGAATTGACATAGACAATTTACACAATCCTCAATTCTCACAAGAACTGTACTTGAAGATACTACTTCTTCTCAATTTACAGACAGCAGAACCAAAACTATGCAAAGTTTGTTAAGACTGGCTCTTATTTTAAATCAAAATACACTGATAGATTTAACTGTACAGTAATAAGCTTCCTATAGGAAAATGCCTCTCCCCTTTAAGAGAAGATACAGCTTGATGGAAAGATGGTGGTATCTGGAGTCCATGAACAGCTAAGTTTCAAATCCTGGTCCTACCACTTAGTTTTAGCTCAGACTCTAGGAGTGCTGCTCCAACTTTAATGAATATAAGAAACGAGGTGAGTCCCAGGACCTTGTATGAATAAAAAGCCTCTTAGACAGTTTTTATGTAAGACATGTAGCAAAACCAGACTTGCAGAAATAATATTCAGAGCAGCTGAGGTTTAGGGACATAGAACACATCTTCAAGAAAATGAAGTGAAATAAAAAAAGCAGTATGTTAGTTAATTTATCAGTTTTTAAAAATAAATAAAAGAACTTCTGGTTCAAATAAGGTGGTGCAGGCTCCTTTCTCCCAGCTCATTCCTGCTAAACACGACTCTAAATCCTGGAAATAACGCAGCCAAAGAACTGTGAAAGGTAGAAAGAGGAAGGCAAACTGGTTAGGGACCCCAGGACTAGAGGACCAATACAGTGAGTGGCAGGGCATATAACGAATCCCACTCAGCAGAAGGCAGCAATCCAGGCCTGGCATTTCCTGACCTCTAACCTCGTAACAGAAAGTGGCCCAAGAGCTCATTCCTCTGGACAGGAATTCCCCGCACAATACCAGACAAGCCCAGCAGCACCTGCAAGAGGGACGGAACATAAGCTCTGCTAACACCAAGAGGCCAGGGGAAGCGCCACTGCTCCATTTTGCTCTTCTTTTTACAGCAAATATTTCTCTCTTAAACCCAAGTTTTCACCCTTACTAATGCACTGAAGCAGGAGAAAGATGTGGCAGTCTGCTTCTGTAAAGCTTTACAGCCTTGGAAACCCTATGGGGGCAGTTGTACTCTGCCCTGAGTTGGAATTGACTGGATGGCAATGGGTTAACAGGAACTGCACTGAAACTACAGGTCAGGGTCACAGATGACACCTATCATCAGCAATATCTGATACAGGTGATCACTCTCTCCTTCAAATACTTCCTTCACTTGTCTTTCAAGACTTGGTATTAACTTGGTACTTTCCTCTTTTCTGACCATTCCTTTCAAGACTCCGTCTGCTGAAATCTCTGAATCTTTTTTTCTACACTTACTTCCTCCGTGATCTTATCCAATCTCACAGTTGTAAGCATGACCTATGTTTCTGACTCTCAAATTCCTATCTCTATCAGCCTACTCAACATGTCTATTTGAATGTCTAATAAACATCTCAAGCAAATACAAAATTGAGCCAATAATCCCTCTTCCTCACACTTTATGCCATACCAAACCTGCTTCAACTGATGGATCTTCTCCACTGTTCAGGTCAAAAATGTGCACTCATCCCTAACTTCAAATATTCACTTGCCCCCTCCTCCCCCCACCACCTTTGACTCACACATCATCCCACATTCAATCAGCAAATCTTATTGGCTCTATCTTCAAAATATATCCAGTATTCAACCACTTCTTGTCACTTCACTGTCACTACTTTGGTTAAAATTGCCTAGATTATTTCAAGAGTCTCCTAAATTATCTCCTGGCTTTCGCCCTTGACCGTGTTCAG
Organism: Loxodonta africana; assembly: GCF_030014295.1. Taxonomy (NCBI): domain Eukaryota; kingdom Metazoa; phylum Chordata; class Mammalia; order Proboscidea; family Elephantidae; genus Loxodonta; species Loxodonta africana. The sequence continues at coordinate 30,407,225 of NC_087359.1, read as the reverse complement.
GCTATTCAGCACGAACATAACATAGCAGTCAGAGTGACACATAATGGTCACAGTTGAAGTCATGTTCTTTCAAACAAGGTGACTACTAATTAATAATACACCCAAGCTGGTGTCAACGTAGGTAGACTCTGTCTCTCTAAATAACAACAACAACAAACCAAACCTGTTTTCTGTTGAGTCTATTTTCTTTAAGCCAAGGAGTTCCTGAACTACGAACTATGTACTTACCCATTTGTTTACTGTTAAGAGCCCGGGACGCAAAATTACATTGGAAACAGGCTTTAAGAAACTCAGCATTTATACTAGAACATGTACCTGAGTCAGACTGGTAAATGTCAAAACAATCTTAGTCTTACATACTGTAAAGAGAGAAGAATTGCTAACTTTCTGAACTAAGATGAAAAATTTTATCTCAATGTTCTTAAGCAGACAATTATCAAGTTCCTCCCTAGGAGTTCTACACTGTTGATACTGTTTTAAAAACCTTTCCCCCACAATGGTTATGACCACATGTCAACACTGTATTAAGTTTTAAGTAATAGTCTCTAATACACTAATTCAAAGATACACTCTTATTAGGGATATTGTATAGGAAAAAAATTGGTTAATCATTGTTAAACCAGATAATAAAATGAAAATTAGGGCTGGTTCCAAGTTATTAGGCTCTTGACTGACAGGTGACACTCAGCTGAGTAGGTAACTAGTTTCCCAGAACAGCTCTAAATACCATTAAGTTCATTAGAAAATTGTATCAGCATTTTAACAGGCATGCTAATTTCTTCCCAGAAGGAGTTTTTGAATTACAACACATAGAAAGATTCTGTCCAGACGAGGTTTAGAGCAATTTTTCTTTCATAGTCTCTCCTTTTGATTTAGACACTCTCTAAAGATCTGCCCAGGTTAAGGTCCATCTCACTGGGATCATATATAAAAGATCATTAATTAAATTTGCTCAATTTTTTCTCTTATAACCCTTAATAGTTTTTATAAGAAAGGCAAGCAGGATGATTTTAAGTAGCAAAAGGGGGTTATAGCACTTTTTCTTTCTCCTCTACTATAGATGAGAAAATGGAATAAGCTATAGAGAGCAAAAAGTTTTATTTTACTGCTCCTGAAAGTTAAACTGAAATTCCAAGAAAAACACACATTTGAGAGATGAAGATAATTTTAGACGTATATTATATGATGAGAAATACGTGATTTTAAACTAAGTTAAGGACAAAAACTTTACTGTGACATTACATAAATGAAAACCAGCTTATTTGCAGAATGCTCTGCTTCCCCCAAGAAGTATTTTTAAACAAACCAAACAGCTCTAGGGAAGTCAACAGATACAGTCTTTGTGGAGGGGTAGAAATGCTAAGGCAACTGTAAAACATGTACAACACATAGTTTTTAAGGCTTCCCTCAGGGGTCGCTGGGATCATCAATGAGGGCGACCATAAAACACTTTAAGAAAATGCTGCTTAAAGACACAAGGCAGAGTGGCATGGAACAAGAAGAGGTATGTCTTCAGGGTTGGAAATTACAGCAGAAACCATGTTGCTCACATTGCATTTTCTGATTAGTTTTAAAACTCACATGACTATACAACCAAAGAAGAACAGAAAGAACCCAGGAATCATGCCTCTTATAGACAAGGAAACTGGGCTGCCAAAGCTGATGGCAGTGATAACTAGACCTGAGTTTCCCTACTTCCAAATGAGATGACTTTCTACCACCCAAAAATTAAGTACTGAGCTAATTCAGATTTTGTCATAAATAGCTCTGTATATATATTTCCCAAAGGGAACACAGGTATGACCGAAAAACCTACTAAACTATTAGAACCTTTTCTATTAAAACACAAAACATGAGAAGTAGATCAGGAATAAAAAGTAATTCTTAATTCATTTTCACCCTGTGACTACTCTGTTCAGCCTCTACCCATGAGTGGCTCCCTTTACTCTTTTAGTACAATGAAATCTCAACTTTACCATTAAAAACTCTTCATTAATAGTTTTCCATCATCTATTCAATTATCCAATATGGCACATTCTGCTAACAGTGAGTAGTAAAGGTTGCATCTTTCTGCTCTTTCACAGCTTTGATACCAGGGAATTATTTTATATGGAGAACAAAAATTCATAGGCTCACAGCTTCTACAAAAGTGCCTGAAGATATTCTTTTAAACGGCAAAACAATCTAAGTAGTAAACACTAGTACCGTACTATTTTTAAAGTTAGAATTTCTCAAAGCATAAACTGGTAAATCCAATTTTGGAAAAAAAAAAAAAAGTTTGTATTATGGTAGTTTTAAAACATAACCCTGGTGGTGTACTGGTTAAGAGCTACGCCCGCTAACCAGTCGGCAGTTCAAATGCACCAGACACTCCTTGGAAACCCTATGGGGCAGTTCTACTCTGACCTATAAGGTCGCTATGAGTCGGACTCCAACCGATGGCAACGGGTTTGGTTTTTGGTTTGCTAATTCTTTGACACTTCTCCTACTGGAATGTGAGGTTCTATCCCTTCCCCTTGGATCTGGAAGGGCTTGTGATCCCTTCAGTCAGTAGGGGGACATGCGCTTTCTACCCAGTTTGCTATAGGCACAGAGATGCCACATAAGGGGTCTGACAACCTTGAGGCTGCCATGCTGAAGAAGCCACAATTAGGCACTTAGCCAAGGGTCCCAGCTAAGCCTAGCCTTCTAGCCACCCCTGTGCCAAAGTGCCACGCACTGAGTGAAGTAGGCCTTCCAGTTCCAGCTATTACACGGCCCAGCCTTTGAATCTTCCCAGCTGAGGCCCCAGACATCCTGAAACAGAGACAAGCTATTCCTAATGTATCCTGAATTCTGACTCACAGAATCTGTGAAAATAAAATGGCTGTTGTCTTATGTCATTTAGTTTATGGTGCTTTGTTAAACAGCAATAATTAACAGAAATAGTCATTATCCTATGAAGTCGAGTATTTGCATACTTTATCACTCAGCAATTTCATTTGTGGGTATATACCCTCCAAAGCCTTAACACACATACACCAGGAGGCATGTTCAAGAACATTCAGAATAACGCTCCCTGCCCCCCCCCTCAAAAAAACCCTGGGAAAAACCCCAAAGCTACATCAAGAAGTGGAATGGATAAATAAATTGTGGTATATTCACTCAATGGAGCAGGGAAAATGAATGAACTACAGCTACATGGATGAACCTTCGTAACGTAATGTTGAAAATCCAAGTCCCATAGACAATTTATACTATACTCTTTTATAAAGTTCAACTGTAAGCTAAAAGTAAATCGTTTTTTAGGCAAACACAGTTACGAGATACAACTAAAGAAGAAAACAGCAAGAGAATGATTCAGGATAGCAGGTGGGAGGGAGCGGAAGGAATGATATGGGGACGATCTTATAGATACGTTCTTGGTAAAAGTTGCTGGGTTGGGCAGTAGTGTCCCAGGTATACATCATTTTTAAAATAAAGTCATGTACAGACCGGTAACAGCAGTGTCATGAAAGCATGAGTCCAATTAAAAAGAAATAAATGCACACATAAATGCACACACATAATAAAATGGGTGGCCAGATACAAAATGTCCCCAAACCAAAAGTGCATGCCTGACAGGTAGGTCAAACATCTTTACTGAGGATTATTAGTTTTAACCATCTGGTCAAATTCTAACTAAAATTCCCGTGAATTTTTTTTTTTTTTTTTGAGGGAATTTGGGGAAAAAACTGATGGTTTTGACTATACAAATTTAAAACTTCTGTATTCAAACATACAAATAAAAAGCTGGGGAACACAATTTATGCCTTAACAAAAAATTGGTTTTTAAATGCAAAACGTCTTTACAAATCAACTGAAAAAGACGCATGAGCAAATGATTATAAGGAATTTATTTATATATAAAGTAGAACTGGCCAATAAATACAAACAGGGTTAAACTACCTTAGTAAATCAAAGCAATAAAGAAAAGGATGCCTATCAAATTAAAAAAGTCTTTCTAAACCAAAAGCTATGAAGTTTCCTGAACACAACCAAACACTCTGAGGGACAGAGGAGCAGAGGCAGGGGTTTGGGGACCATGGTTTCAGGGGACATCCAGGTCAACTGGCGTAAAAAAGTTTATTAAGAAAATGTTCTGCATTCCACTTTTTTTTTTTTTTTAATTTTTATTGTGCTTTAAGTGCAAGTTTACAGATCAAGTCAGACTCTCATACAAAAATTTATAAGCACCTTGCTATATACTCCTAATTGCTCTCCCCCTAATGAGACAGCACACTCCTTCCCTCCACTGTCTCTTTTTGTGTCCATTCGGCCAGCTTCTGACCGCCCCCCCCCCCGCCACTCTCTCATCTCCCCTTGAGACAGGAGATGCCAACATAGTCTCATGTGTCTACTTGATCCAAAAAGCTCGTTCTTCACAAGTATCATTATCCCATAGTCCAATCCCTGTGTGAAGAGTTGGCTTTGGGAATGGTTCCTGTCTTGGGCTAACAAGAAGGTCTGGGGACCATGACCTCCGGGGTCATTCTAGTCTCAGTCAGACCATTAAGTCTGGTCTTTTTACGAGAATTTGGGGTCTGCATCCCACTGCTCTCCTGCTCCCTCAGAGGTTCTCTGTTGTGTTCCCTTGTCAGGACAGTCATGGGATGTAGCCAGGCACCATCTAGTTCTTCTGGTCTCAGTCTGCGTCCCACTTTGATGAGCATTGTCTAGGGTCTTAAAAGCTAGCAAGCAGGTATCTAAGATGCATCAATTGGTGCCAAGCCACTTGGAGCAGAGAAGAACGAAGAACACCAAAGACACAAGGAAAATATTAGCTCAAAAGCCAAAAAGGGCCATCTAAACCAGAGACTCCATCAGCCTGAGACCAGAAGTACTGTATGGTGCCCAATTACCACCAACAACCGCCCTTACAGGGAACCCAACAGAGAGCCCCTGAGGGAGCAGGAGAAAAGTGGGGTGCAGAACTCAAATTCTAGTAAAAAGGCCAAACTTAATGGTCTGACTGAGACTGGAGGAACTCCAGAAGACATGGCCCTAGGACTCCCTGTTAACCCAGAACAGAAACCATTCCCAAAGCCAACTCTCCAGACAAAGATCAGACTGGACTTTAAGACATAAAGAATGTGCTTCTTCTTAATTCAAGTAGATAGACAAAGCTAAATGGGCAGCTCCTGTCCAGAGATGAGATTAGAAGGCAAAAAGGGATAGGAACTGGTTGAATGGACACAGGAAATCCAGGGTTGGAAAGGAGGAGTGTGGTGCCACATTATAGGGACAGCAACTATGGTCACATGACAACGTGTATATAAATTTTTATATGAGAAGCTACCTTGAGCTGTAAACTTTCACCTAAAACACAATTTTAAAAAAAGGCAAAAAAAAAAGTCTTTAAAAGGTAAATCTAGTATCTGCTAGGTTTCATGGAAACACTACTGATATATGTTTCATCCTGGAGAACACCATGACATTTATCGAAAACCTTTAAGAAGTATAAAACATGAAATTCAGAGACCTTCACAAGTCTCTATGTGCTCATACTGTGATGAAACAAAATTCTGCGTTTGGAAATTTAACCTAATAATCTTTGATATGAGGTATGCTTTACACACAATGTTTTGAAACTCCTACAGAAGAGATCACAAATTTAGGGTCACATTCTGGACGCCTGTTTTATTTGCTTGTAGCCAAGTCTTCTGTGGCCTCTACGAGTACAACAAAAAATTTTTTCCAATTAGTTGCCAGTACTTTAAAATCTATCACATACAAAGAAAGATCTGCCAACACTGGATCTCCAAGTCCCTTAGTGACTAGTAGCTGATCCCTTCAGGTGTGACACATCGCCTACAGTTCAAAACTACCCCTGATCTCTAAGCCTGATTCATTTATATTATAAATTCGATCTCCAGAAGTCATCTCTGTTGGAAACTCTACACTAGAGGTCAAACTTTCGACTGCAACAGAATCCCCTTCCAAAAAAAAAAAAAAGCTAACAAACAGAAAAACCAAACCCAAGGCCATCGAGTGGATTCCGACTCATAGCGACTTTACAGGACAGAGCAGAACTGCCCCACGGAGTTTCCAAGGAGCACCTGGTGGATTCGAACTGCTGACTTTTTGGTTAGTAGCCACAGTTCTTAACCACCATGCCACCAGGGTTTCAGAAGCCCCTGCAGGACTTGCTAAACACAGGCTGATGGGTTCCCACCTCCAGAGTTTGATTCAGCAGGTCAGAAGTGGGGCTTCAGAATCTACATTTCGAGCAAGTTCATATGTAATGCAGATGCTGCTGGTCCAGAGACCACTCTTTTGAGAACCACTCGCTTAGACTCATGAGGCTTCCTCACTGAGTCAGAGTGGCCTTGCTTTCCACACATCACACAATTACCAAACTCCTACTCTTGCCGAGAATGGGCTTCTGAAACTTTGGGGACAGTAAGTTGTTCTACATGTTCTACTACTCCGCCCTCGCCACAATATCTTCTTTGTATACACGTCTTCTAGCACTGATCACACTGTAATTATACAGTTAAATGTAAGTCTCTCTCTCTGTCCTTCTCTGATCTGCAAATTCTGGAACTTACGAAAAAGACAGTATCTGTTCATCTTTGCATTCCTAGAATAGAACTCAGTGTTTGGAACTCAGGTGGCAGTGAACGAACTTTGTTGAATTTATCAACATTGTCTTGGAGATTATAAACTTCTGAAGGATAGATTGTGAATCACATATCTTTCCTTATGTACACAGCACAACGTGGCTACTAAGTACTGAATTAAAAAACTGAGTAAAATTTACCTTTGCTGTAATTAAAAAAACTAAATGTTACAGAATTGGCATGTATATATTTAGACAATAACTCTGGGGAAAAATACCAGAATGTTAAATGTTAGCTGGGGGATGGGGTTACCAATAATTCTGTTTGCTGTGTTTTTAAATGCTTCAGTAAAGATTATTTTGTAATAAAAAATTTTATAAATAAAATTTTCTTCTAAAAATTTCTATCAGGAAAAAAAAGGACAAATACCTGGAGTTTTACTTCTTAACATTTTTTTCTGCCTCCAAAACATGTACAAATAAACTCTCACCATCAATAACTCTTCTCATCACAAAAAGCAACTTTCAGTTAGAGACAAGCTACATATCCTCAATATTGCAATTGTTTCTGTCCCCCTGCAACAGTTTCTCTCCTACGGGGGTGGGGGGGGGGTCAATAAATTGTAAAGCTGAATATCTCCCATCAAAAAGTAACAGATTTTATTTAAAAGACCTTGAAATTCTTGGGGTAGGTCTATTCTCAATTACAGAAGGAAGCACAGACATTACCTACTGTGTGATTTTAACTGTGAGATAAACAAAATAAATGCTTATCAGACCCTGCCCTTAAAATGAATCAGCATTCAAACAAAATGATTATTCAATTTAGCTTCAAAACTCAACCTCTACATAAAAAGTCAAGAAGCTGTTAGATGTAATCCCTGAAGGGACCATGAGGACATGGGGAACTGGGTTTTGTCACCCAGTAGAGCCATAAGTAATGCCTAAGTGACCCTGCAAGGCAACAATGGTAAGAAGCGGGTAACCAACAAAAGGACAATGAAAGATTAGTGAAAATGTTTTTGCTACATATGGTTCTGTTATTCTTTAAACATGTCATTTACTATTTATTACAAACCACTTAATGAGCTTCAATATATTAACTACGTCTAAGACAAAAAAATTAAGGCAAGAATGCTATGAAGAGGGACAGTATTTACTTTGCCTAAGGAAATAATTCAGAAGAGGAAAGAGGTCTACTCTGAACATCTAACTGGTATGAAATTATGTTAAAAACAGATCTGAATTAGAGAAGAAAAACAGGAAATTTGACAAACAAAATAAGACAGACCCCAGCAATGAACCAAAGACCAAGATCAGAGAAAACATGATTGCATAAATTGGCATGATTGATGTTTTTAAACACGTAATACAAAAAAAGCTAGATTCAAAGAGAACAATGTTCCAGTATCTTTAACACAGAAATGTAAACTGAACTACTCATTTCTCCCTTACCTCCAACACCTTCTTTCCACTAGCCCCAAAAAACTCTCCCTTTCACAGCCCACTAGCAAATCCTACCCGCTCTGGCTTCAAAATATATCTAGAATCCAACACTACTTTTCACAAACTCTAGCACCACCACCCAGACCCAAACACTCATCCTTCTTGTTAGGACATTATTCATGTCCTTGCTTCTGTTCACAGCAGTCAGCGTTCCTTTCAAACTAGGTCAGATCATTTCGCACCTTAGCTCAAAGAAGGTACTGGCTTTCCACCTCACAGTAAAAACTACAATCCTTTCTAGCTCCTACACAGCCTGTCTCCACCCACCCCAGCCCACCTGACTTGCAACTGCTATTTCCCCCTCATGCACTGTCATAGCCACAGTGGCTTACTTGCTGTGCAAATAATCCAGACAGGCTCTGCTCCTGGAGCTTTTCAACCTGCTGTTGTTCCGTGTTCAAAATGCTGTCCCCAGATTTCTTCATAGTTCGCTTCATGTCTTTATACAAATACCAATTTCACAGGCCTTCCCAGACTATTTAAAACCACATCCCTTCCCTTCTTCCCTACACTCTTTTTTTCTCCATAGCATTTATCGTCATCTCACATGAAGTCTAACAATTAATGTGCTTGACTGCTAACAGAAAGATTGGTGGTTCGAGTATATTCAGAGGTACCTGGCAACCTACTTCTGAAAAATTAGTCCTGAAAACCCTGTGTAGCACATAATTTTGCAACAAGAACAAACATGTATGCAGGTGTGTAAGTATATGAGTATGAATATGTGGGTACATACATGTGCACAGATAGATCTATAGACATATATACATACAGACATGGGTGTGCATGCATGTATATCCATACATATAATAAACTACATAGGGGGCATAGTTACAGATACTTCTTAGACATAACCAAACTCCTTGCAAGGTTGGTTTTCTGGACTTGAAGCTTAGGACCATAGTCTCATGAGACAACTCAGTTAACTGGCATAATATAGTCCCTAAAGTGTATGTTCTACAGCCCAGTGTCTGGGGTTTAAAAGCTTGTGAGCAGCTATCTAAGATACAACTATTGGTCTCTACTTGTCTGAAAAAAAAGAGAAAGACAAAAACCAAAGACTCAGAGAAGAAAGTAGTCTCAGGACAAATATGACACAGAAACCACAGCCTCATCTACCCTGAGACCAGGAAAACTATAGACTGTTCCTGGCTACCACTACCAACCATTCTGATCAGGGCCACAATAGGTGGATCCTTATAGCATGGGAGAAAAATGAGGGGCAGAACTCAAATTCTTAAGAAGCCCAGACTCACTGTTGAGAAGTTGAGACTACAGGACTCGCTGAGACTATCACTCTGAGATACACTTTAAAACTTATACTGAAATTATCCCTTGAGGTCACCTTTTAGCTAAATAACAAATTGGCTCATAAGATGAAGAATATCACCCATGAGTAAACAGCTCCTTTGAAACATCATCTATGTTCACTGCAGCATTACTCATAACAGCAAAAAGATGGCAACAACCTAAGTGCCCAACAATGGATGAATGGATAAATGAAATGTGGTACATATATACAATGGTCAAACAGTCGAAAATTACTCTAAAGCAAAGATGAGAAAGTAAGAGGGTGGAGAAGCTAGAGTAACGGTAATCGTCAACCAGAAAAGAATGAATGGAATACTGATGACACATTATGAAAAATGTAACCAATATCATGGAATAATCTGTGTAGAAATTGTTAAACGGGAACCTAATTTGCTGTGTAAACTCTCACCTTAAACACACACACACACACAGAAGCAACTCTATGGAGCACAGTTCTACTCTGACACATCATGAGTCAGAATCAACTAGACAGCAGCTGGCTAACATGGTGCAGTGAAATCTGTGAGAACTGGAACGCAACGGGACTGCCTTGTTTTTCCAGGGCCTGCAAGTCTTCTTTCTGCCTTTGACAGGGTGTAGTCTTAACCACTTTTCTTTTTTTAATTTTATTTGTTGTTGTTATTGAGAATATATACAGCAAAATATATACCAATTCAATAGTTTTCACTTGTACCATTTAGTGACACACTGATTACATTCTTCAGTTATGCAAACATTCTCACCCTCCTTTTCTGAGTTGTTCCTCCTCCATTAACGTAAATTCATTGCCTCTCTAAAGTTCCTATCTAATCTTTCAAGCCTTTGCTGTCAATTTGATCTCATATAGATAGTTCTTAAAAGAGCACAATGCTCAAGGCAGATATTTTTCACTAGTTAAACTAAATTATTACTTGGTTTTAAGAAGTCTTCAGTGGGTATTTTTGGTTTAAGGTTTAAAAACTTATCTCAGGGCAATAGTTTCAGGGGTTCATTCAACCTTCATGGCTCCCACCAAGTCTGGAATCCATGAGAATTTGAAACTCTGTTCTACATTTTTCTCGTTTTGATTGGGATTCTTCTACAGACTCTTTGATAAAAATGTTCAGTAATGAAGTGCCACCATCCAGTTCTTCTGTCTCATGGCAAAGGAGGCTGTTCACAGAGGCAATTAATCATACATTCCCTATGTTCCTTCCATTCCTGATTCTCCTCCTTCCTCTGTTGCTCCAGGTGGACAGAGACCAATTGTTGTGCCTTGGATGGCAGCTTGCTAGCTTTTAAGACCCCAGGCACTACACAAAAAACTAGGAGGTAGAAAAGAAGTACTAAACAACACATCTTAAGGCCAGTTAACTGAGATGTCCCATGAAATCATGACCCTATACCTCCAAACCAAGGAACCAAATCCCATGAGGTTTTTGGCTGTACACAGGGCTTCAAAACTGGTTCTTTCTGGTTCAAACCCCTGCAGAGAATTTGCATCTCCACTCCAGATATACAGAAACAGCACCTACAGTTTAACAAGATCCCCAAGTGATTCTTATGTATAATAATTTTGAGAACCACTGCTTTACTAGTGGTTCTCAGAATTGGACCATAGCCAGCAGTATTAGCATCACCTGGGAACTTGTTAGAAATGCAAATTCTCAGCAGAGATTCCCAAAGAACCAGTTTCAAAGCCAGGAGCATACATAAGCAGCCTCAGCAAATTACCCCCCCAGCCCCACCTCTTTTTTTGGGTCGTAAATACATCTATCACACAACTTTTTGCCAATTCAACTTTTTACGCGCATCCCACTTACAAACAGCAATTACAATAATCGGCTGTGCAACCCTACGCTTCATCAATGTGATATTTCCATCACCTTTAACAATCCCTTCTCTAGAAATAAATGGGAGAATCTTCTATCAACTAAAAGGATGATCAGAAACAGAGAAAACCTCTTGTAAAATGGGCATAAGAGAATAATGAGACTCTGCTCAGTAATCGCTGAGTTGGAATCGACTCCACAGCAGTAAGTTTGGTTTGGTTTTTTTTGCTCCGTAATACAATAAAACCAACTCCTAGGTTACCATGAGTCAGAATCAATACAAAGGTAACTGGTTTACATGATTAGGAAAAGATTAAAGAATAATGCCTTTCAGATCAATTAGCATGAATGTGTTCAGTAGTGGCAAATCTACCATCACTGTCGTCCATTTCATTTCAGTTCACAGGCTTTAAAAAAGCAAAAGGACAGAAAGAGATGAGTATACTACACACTAGTATTAGCCATTAGTTAGTGAAACCTGAAGAGGTTGACACATACTATTTTCTAATCCTTGTAACAAGCCAAAAACAAATATTGTTATTCAAAGGCTATTATCAGACACCAAGCAATTAGGGCAAAATCACACAGCTAATCAGTTATCAGCAGGAATTCAAACTTGAGTCTGACTCAAAAGTTCATATTCTAAAATATACCTCAACAAAGCTGTTAAAAAAAAAAAATCTGCATTCTTTCCAACAGACCACACTGCTTTTCTGCCAAAACTAAAATCTTTATGACAGCTATACAAAGCATATTGGGCTCTGAACAATATCAAGGAGTACTATCAGAAGAATATTTTGGCAATTAAGTCAAAGGGAAAAGAGGTTAAAACCTGAAAATCTTTTCCTAATAAGAACTGTACTCCATTTCCCCCACTTCATATTAAATGAGTTTTAGTCCTCAGTCTTCCAAGGTCCTTTCTAAAAACAAATATGTGAACAGCTCAGATATTTACCTCAGGTTAAGTTGAAAAGGTATGTGAAAATGTCTCTGGCTACATCACTCCATAAAAATTTCCCACCCTGAGACACAACTTCTAGCATCTACTCACCAAGAGCAAAACAGAAAAAAAGTAATGAAAAACACAGAGAAGAAACAAGTCTACACGAGCCACAAACCTCACCTACCCCGAGACCAGAAGAACTAGGTGGTGCCCGGCTACCACCACTGACCACTCTGACCTGGGTCACAACAGATGGTCTCGGATAGAATGGGAGAAAAATGTGGAGCAAAATGCAAAAAAAAAATCCAGACAAACTGGAACACTAGAGAACAGAGCACTCCCTGAGATTGTCACCTTGAGATACCCTTTAAGCCTAGAACCCAGCTTATTCCAAGATTGCCTTTTAGCAGAACGGCAGAGTAGCACACAAAATAAAGGATATCACCCATACGATCAGTGCTCTACTTAAAGACCACCCGTATGAGACCAAAAGGTCAATAATTACTCAAAATCAAAGATGAGGCGATAAGGGGGCAGGGAAACTAGAGTACTAAAAACGCAACAACCACAACACAATTAAAGAGAATGTTAATACATTGTGATAAATGTAACTAATGTCCCTCAACAATCTGTGTGGAAATTATCAAATGGGAGCCTAACCTGCTGTGTAAACTTTCACCAAAAACTCAATAAAATATTATTAAAAGAAAAAAAACAATTTCCCACCAATATAGAATCTTTCCTTCAAAAACTGATCACGGTCATTAGCCAACCTCTAAGCAATACATCCAACTCACTTATTATGATAATAAAGAACAGAAGAAATTAAGAGGTAATCATAACTGGCCTTAATCAGACTCACAAACGGCCTAACTGGAAGTCAGGCAACATTATGGGATTATGAACGCCAGCGGCAATCATATTTAACAAAGTATCTTTTACAGAACACCACCACTTTTCCTATATGAGAGTAATTTTCAACCCTCACAGTCACACTAAGGATGATAAGGAGGCCAATCATGACTCAGAACCAGATTTTTTGAAAAGGAATGCAATTGTTTTCTCTTCAGTCTTCCTTTCCCAAAATGGTGATATTAAATTTCATGTATGAATCTGAGAAAAGAAAAATAAAAAATGGGCTGGAAAACCTATGCTTATGATCTTCAAAATGGCATCAAATTATAGGAGAGGAAAAAGTAAAATGCTAGTCACTGAACACAGTCACCATTATAAGGCAATACCCAAACCAGTTACTAGTGAAAATACCTGATGTTCACCTGAGTTGAGAGCCCATTTAACAAACACTTCACCTTCACTCACATGTGAAATTAAAACAACAATACAAAACTACATCAAAAATACAAAAAAAGCCCTTCCCTAATTCTTGACATGGACCACAAAGGTCTTGCTTGATCTGGTTCCTGCCTATACCATCAGTACCTCTAAAAAACACTCTCAAAGAGCATCCTAACTCTTTCATGCTCTGGCCACAATGGCAGAGACCAAAGGAGAGTTCCCTGGTAGCCTCTCCCACAATATCTTCCTTATACCTGTCCTTTGTTACACATCATAATTAAACTGAAATTTTAATCATGTCATTGAAGCATTTACTGGATGCTTATTATGTTTCAAAGTTACAGGGGTAAACTAGGCAAAGCTCCTAACAGTTGGAAATTTACCTTCTAGAGGTAAAAAGACAATAAACTAGAAAGCTAATCAAGCAATAATTATGTGTCTGTGTGTATAAAACAATGTCATTGGTGATAAGTGTTGTAAAGAAAACAGCAGGGTAGGAGAATAGACAGAAGTTGTCATTTACAGCTAGTGGTCTGGGACATCTTTTTAAAAAGTGGCAGAGACTTGAATGGAGTGAAGAACCGAACCAAGCTAACAGGAACTCTGGGGTAAAGGCTTTCCAGGGAGAAGAAACAGCAAACATACAGGAAGGGGTTTGGTCTATAAAGTAAATGAAAGAAGACCACTATGGCTGGACCAAAGGGAGCAAAGGAAAGATAATATCAAAGAGGTAAACAGAGGTAGACAAAGCCTGAATACTACTGCAGGACCTGTAGGCCACGATAAGGAGTTTGAAGTCCAGTCTAGGTGTGACAGGAAGCCTTTGGGGGAAATTAGAGCAGGGCGATTATGTGCTATCATTTATATTTTGAGGCTCACTCTGGTTGTTATGTAGAGAACACACTGTAGGTAATCAACAGAAGAAGGGAGACATATTCGGAGGCTGCTGAGACTGTCCAGCCAAAAGATGATAATGGCTTGGACTACACGGACAGCAGCTGAAATGGAGAGTGGTATTTATTCAGATTCAGAATGGCATGTGAAGGTGGAGCCAACAAGATTTGTCAATGGAATAAAATATGGAGATTAAAGAGAAATATCTGGTATCTGTGTCTCTCTCCCACTAGAGTATGTCTGACTGCCGTAAGAGCAGGGGCCATGTTTGACTTACTCAGGTCCCTGAACACAGGAACAGCACAATATGTTCTAGTTGAATAAATTAATTAAAGGCCTATTTCATTTCTCAGCAGCATAAAAATACGGGCATTTACTTTGACTAACAAATACCGAAAGAGTGCCAGGCATTGCAATTAAGCATGTTAGGATAAGAAAAGGGAGTTAAAAGGTACCAAAGACTTAACGTGTCACGGAACTTGCAAACTTAAGAGTGCCATCTGCCTGGTAATAGATGATATTGAAAAAGTGCTTATTTAGGAAAACAAACCGCAGTATCTGAGCAACAGTGCTTTGTGGTATCTTACAAGACTGGCTATATCATCTGACAAGATTACTTAAATTGAGGGAGATTTGCCTTACCAACTAGTTCTAGAGGTCCTCAGCGCCCTGTGATATCAGGAATCTGGTAAATCAGTCATAAAGTTAAGTATGTTGACTGTGTCTTAACAGAAGGAAATGAGTTTAGGAAGCAAAGTTTGTTAAAGGGGAGATTGGAAATTACTTTTTAAATAACTCAGAGCCTATTTCAAGTTTTTACAAAATTATAGGATTATATTTCTATGCTTTGAATAAGATTCAGAGTCTACATTCTTTACTTCCCTCTGTGGGGGCCCAGATGGTGAATGGGGGAGGGGAGGGACACTATAATGCTTTCCTCCAAGAAATTTGCTGGAGTCTCCAAAAAAAAACAGAACTCAGGGTCAAATGCATTGCGGTGGAGTCGATTCCAACTCATAGCAACCCTACAGGACAGAGTAGAATTGCCCCATAGGGTTTCCAAGGCTGTAAATCTTTACAGAAACAGGTTGCCACATCTTTCTCCCATAGAGCTGCTGGTGGGCTTAAAACAAACTTTTGGTTAGACCTTTCAGTTAGCATCTGAGAGCTTTAACCACTGAGACTTAGGGCAGAATTCCTTAATATTGGCTATACATGAGAATCACTTAAGGAGGGTTTTAAAATACGAATACTGGAGACCAGCCCAAACCAATTATGTCAGTCAAAATTCAATGCAGGGGGGTGGGAGGGGAGGCGCTTGGATACTTTTTGATGCTTCCCAGATGATTCCAAATTAAAGCTCAAGTTAAGAACCACCTTCTATAGAGTAAAATAAAAAAAAAAAAAACAGATGCCATCCAGTTGATTTCAACTCATGGCAACCCCAATGTGTGTCAGAGTAGAGCTGTGTTCCACAGGTTTTCAGTGACTGATGTTGTGCAAGTAGATTACCAGGCCTTTCTTTCAAGGTGCTTATGGGTGGACTCAAACCTCCAACTTTTCAGTTAGCAGTTGAAGGGCATTAACCATTTGCACCACCCAAGGACTCCTCTATAAAGATAGGATTTAACTAAAAAAGCTTTAAAGAAACTTAGTATTTTCTGAGTCATCAAATTCGAGCCCCCATATTAACATACAGGTCATTGCGGTCACCTTGGAGTACAGATTTAAAAAGGGGGAGGGAGGGCGGACCTTGGCTTCGAACGGTAAAAGGTTCTGCTTCATATGTACGTAAGATAAGGACAGCACACAGACACACAGACACACAGACACACACACACACACACAGGCTAACCCCTCCCACAAACTTGGCTTGGAATGGTAAAAGGTTCTGCTTCATATGTACGTAAGATAAGGACAGCACACAGACACACAGACACACAGACCCAGACACACACGCACACACACAGGCTAACCCCTCCCACAAACTTGGCTTGGAACAGTAAAAGGTTCTGCTTCATATGTACATAAGATAAGGACAGAAAGAACACACACACACACCCCTGGCGAACCCCACCCACATTCTTTTCCAGGGCTTACATTTCTGAATAGTACGTAACACTATCATGGCAACAAATCTGAAGCATCAATTCCAGGTGTCTTCTTCCTGCAATGCTGCCTTGTAGTTGTTAGTTGACAATGAGTTGCTCTGATTCACGGCAACCTTAATGTATAAAAGATCGAAATACTGCGGGTCTTACATCTTTTTCATGATTGTTGGTATGTTTGAGTCCACTGTTTCAGCTGTCGTGTCAATCCATCTCATTGAGGGTTTCCCTCACTCTCCTTGGCCCTCACTTTACCAAACATAACACCACCCTGAATCTCTACAAAACAGCAGTTGCTGCTGTACAAAGCTAAATATGTCTCCAGCCAAAGAAATCCTAACCTAGAAAATAACACCCCAGCTTGTTCCTCCCTTTCCCCTCCCCTCATCGTGTATCAAAAGCTAACTCTGAACAAAGAGTCCGTGGATTCACTGCACCATTACAGTGGGTCAGAAGTTCCTATTCCTCAGCTGCAAATATAAACATGATTCTTTAAGCACAAGAGTAATGCAAAATCTTAGTAAACTGGCACACCTTCCTATCCTCCTGAACACATGAAAAAGGCCACTAGTTTCTTTTTCAATTACGCCCTGAAACCCTCCATCCTAGTTTTGAAGCACAAGCTGATCTTCACCTCATTATTAATGTTCAAATTGCTGTCAGTTTTATTTTTAAATATCAGACAAGTGACAAAATCCTTATCTATGGTTAGGGATATCTTACAAAAGAGAGGGAAAATTAGTTGGTTTTCACACAGATTTAAGTAGTCCCTTTCGCAATGAACTAGTTGGCTGCACAAACTAACGGATGGGAATATAAATAAAATACAGGTAGCATTTTAAGACACAATATTAGGCTGAAATGTTCTACAAAATTTCCCTTACATATCCAGTTTCTGGAAATCTGAAATCAGAACATAGGATCTTTTCATTTCAGGCTTATATTTAAAGACCAGCTAGTTAATTATTTTCCTCAATAGAACGGCTTAATTACTGTTTGTCTTATCTTAATTGCATAAAAGCAGCAAAGGGGTAAGAAACTCAAATGCCATGACAGTGAATATTCAAAATTAACTGGTACAACCTATGCATTCAACTTGAGTGCCTAATATGTACCTGCCAAAACAATGACAATGACAATTCAACTTCATCATCTGAAGCGTTACAATGCAAGTAGCATTCTTCCAAACACTACCTGATAATCAAAAGATAGAGTCCTTACCCTCAAGAGGCTTAGAGATTTGACTAAGAAGACAGCAATAAAACACATTATAAAGGCCTAAATCAGGCAATATTAACTAAGTTTTGAGTAGCAGTTCCCAGCTTGAAGCCTCACACATAGCAACAAATTGATGGTAAGCCAAATAAATAAGAAGCACAACTAGTATATTAGAATCATAAAAACTCGAGGAACCAAGCCAAGGTTGGAAACCACTTATCTGGTCAAGAAATTTGACATTGGGTTGTTTGTGTCTATGCAGGCACATGAGGGAAGTCTCAACTTTGTCATTTATTAGCTATGTGACCTTCAACAATTTACCCCCCGCCCCACACACCCCCTATGCCACCGGTTCTTCTTTAAAAGAGGATAATACCCACGAATTACCATGAGAACTAAATGAGACAGTGTCTATAACGCACTTTGCACAAAATTAATCTCAAATATTGGCTACTGTCAGTCATCCTTACTGTTAGACAAGGGCACAATTCTAGAGCTGGCAGGGCCCTTCAAGACTGTCCAATTATCTAGTCCAGGGGTTCAAAGTGCTGGTTCCCAGAAAGCAGCATCAGCATCACCTGGGCACTTTAGACATCCACACTCTAGGGCCCATCCCTGACCCACTGAATAAGGAACTCTAAGGTTTGGGCAATTGCCCTCTACGTGATTCAGATGAGTGTTAAAGTTGGAGAACCACTGCTCAGTCAAATCCCCTAACTTTTCATACTAAGAAATGGAAACCTGAGGAGAATAAGTGACTTGCCCAAAATAACTATCACAGAGACTATTTGTTCAGAGTCCACTACTTTTTTATATGCCAATAACTATGCTGGTCACATTACATTTGTTACCTCTGATCCTTACAACATTCCAGCAAGGCCCCCATTTAAATAGAATAAAAACTGAGGTTCAGAGCAGTGAAGTAATTTGTTATCAAAGGTTACTCAATTGTTAAGCGGTGAGGCCAACATTCAAACTCAAGCATGTGATCCCAAAACCCTTGCTGGAACCAGGAGTACTGACTGCTGTGAGGGAGCAGTGCCGAAAGATCCCAAGGATTGTTCATTCAAGGGCTGCAGTATTTCCACTCTACCACACGACCTGAGCTGCAATAATAAATGATCCTGGTTTAAGTAACTCTCAAAACAGAGGTGGTAAAATGGTCTTCACACCAACTAGAAAGGGAAGGACAATGACAGACTACAAAAATAGATATGGGATAGAAAAACAGAGAAGTCAGGGTTTGGAGAAATCAATAACAGGACAGGGTATTTTTGTAGGCACACGTTGTTTTATGGCTCATTTAGTTGTTACCAGTTGCTGTTGAGCTGATACCAATTCATGGTGACCCCGTGAGTTTCAGGGCTTACAGGTATAAGAAAACAATTTGCTATTCAATCTTCCTATTCTCCCTATTCCGCAAAAGACTTTTATAGTTATCAGCTCACCAAGGTGGGTACAGATTTATAAAAGCTCAATAATAAATAAATAAATAAATAAATAAATATTAAATAAAATATTTAAGTTAGAAAATTTTAAATTCTAAATTTTTTAAGTAAACATTTCAGGCAACTGTCTTCTTCATCCTTCAACCTCAAACTAATTTAACCATGTTGAACAGTATCGCTTCTGCATCCTCTAGTATCACTGATAAAAAGGAACCAGGAAAAAAAAACAGAAAAGCAAAGTTATTAATTTCTATCTTCTCTATTATCTTCACTCATACAATATTTATTGTCTGCTGACCCTGTGTCAAGCACTGAACTACACAGTAAACCATAATGGATCTTACATTTCAGTGTGTGACAAATAAAAACAATGAAACAAATGAATAAATAGCGTAATTGTAACTTATGATTAGTATTATGATGGAGACTGGGTGATGAACAAAATAACTGGGGAAAGCCACCTTGGAAAAGGTGGTCAAGAAAGGCATCACTGACATTCAAGGTGTTTTTGTTTTCTGAGAAAGAGACTAAGACAGCCATGCTAAGAGCGGAGGAAAGGGTATTAGAGGGTGACGCGACCGGAAGTGCAAGAGCCCAGACTTGGGAAAGATCTTTACTGGTTCATGGAAAGGAGGTCAGAGTACCACAAGGCAGAGAGCAATGGGAGATAAACAGCAGAAAAGTCTTTATAGTAAGAAGTTTAGATTTTACTCTAATAGCAATGGAAAACTCGCAAAGGGTTTATTAAGTAATACAAGTTTTAAAATGACCATGCAGGCTGCAAAATTAAGGACACTACGGGAGAGGGGTGGAATACAAGGCAATCAGTTAGGAGGTTACTGCAGCGGTTGAAGCGGAGATAATGGTGGCTGTGGAGATGAAGTTGAATATAGGTCCAAGAAATATTCTGGAGAGAGCAAATGAGAGAAATCAAGATGGACTTACTGTAATGGGGAAGGGGGTATGACTGCAGTGAAATAATCTGGGTTTTGCAGGGGAATCAAGAAGTCCATTTTAAACATATTAAATTTGAAGTACTTACAAGACAGACAATGGGGTAAGACTCTGAACTTTAGAAAGAAGCTGTGCTGGGGATACAAAATTTAAAATTATCAGTGTATGAATGGTACTTAAAGGATGGGACTAAAGGTCGCCCAGGAAGAGTATAGACAAAGAGGGAAAAAAAAGTCAGTAACTAAATCCTGAGGTACTTTAACTTGATGCGGAAATCTGTGAAGTGGCCAGTAAGGCAAGAGTGGGTAAGAAAAGAAAGAGTATACCATTTTATGATAATGAAATAAATTTTGATTCAAGTCCCCTTTATGAATTTGGTTCTACACAATAACTCTTCTGTAAGTCAAATATCCAACAACAAACAAACAAAAAACCCCACTGCCATCAAATCAATTCCGATTCATGGCTACCACATGCAGAACTGTTCTACAGTGTTCTCTTGGCCAGCTCCTTAGGAGAAAAGGCCTGGGAATCTGCTCTCATGAAGACCACAGCCCAGGAAACCCTTTGAGGCAGTTCTACTCTGTCGTCCTACAGGGTCACTGTGAGTCGGAATTAACTCAACAGCACACAACAATCTGTATGGAAGCAGATTACCAGGCTCTTCTTCCACAGAGCCCCTGGGTGGGTTCAAATCGCCAATGTTTAGGTTAGTAATTGAGTACAAATTGTTAGCACCAACCAGAAACCCAGTCAAATATCATTTGGACCTAATTTCTACTTTCTTTGTCCTGTTTATACAGTCTCACTATTCCTTGGGGGGGGGGGAGGGAGGGTGGTGGTTCTGTGGTAGAATTCTCACCTTCCATGCAAAAGACCTAGGTTCCATTCACAGCTAATACAGCTCATGCAGTCACCTCCCATGTGTCAGTGGAGGCTTGCATGTTGCTCTGATGCTCAACAGGTTTCAGAGGAGTTTCCAG
Organism: Loxodonta africana; assembly: GCF_030014295.1. NCBI lineage: Eukaryota > Metazoa > Chordata > Mammalia > Proboscidea > Elephantidae > Loxodonta > Loxodonta africana. The sequence goes on along the minus strand of NC_087359.1, from coordinate 30,386,173 downwards.
ACTAAGCCGGAGTACAGAGAAAGACCTGGTGATCTACTTTCAAAAATAAGCCAATGAAAACCCTATGAATCACAATGGTCCAATCCATGACCAATCAAGAGGATAGCACCAGGCATTTCATTCTGTTGTGCACGGGGTTACCCTGAGTCGGGGATGAACTCAATGGCAGCTGGCAACAACGCCTTATTCCTTCACATCTTTTTGAACAAAGCAAGGGGGCGTGGGGGGGGGGAGTGCCGGCAAAAGAGCATATTGAAAGATGTTCTGAAATACTTATGGATGAAATAATACGCTGTATGAAACTGGCTGCAGAATAATCAACAGGGGAGAGGTCTAGATTAAAATCAAATGACTACGAGTCAACGGTTGTTGTAGCTGGGTGATGGTGATGCACAAATGGGGGTTCTCCTCTTATATTATTCCATTTTCCACAGTAAAAGATAAAAGAGAAAAAAAAAGCTGGCTAGCCCTAGCCCACAAGAAACGTCTTGATTTTACTCACAGTAACAGATGTGGATGCAGCACTGGAAGAGCTCACTCATCTATGCCAAGAAGTTTGGAAGACAGCTACCTGGCCAACGAACTTGAAGAGATTCGTATTCTTATCATTTCAAAGAAAGGTGATCCAACAGAATGTGGAAATTATCAAACAATATCATTAATATCACGCACAAGTAAAATATGGCTGAAGATCATTCAACAGTGATTGCAGCTGTACGTCGACAGGGAACCGCCAGAAATTCAAGCCAGATTCAGAAGAGGACGTGGAACAAGGGATATTATTGCTGATGTCAGATGGATCCTGCCTGAAAGCAGAGAATACCAGAAAGATGTTTACCTGTGTTTTATTGACTAGACAAAGACATTTGACTGTGTGGATCCTAAGAAATAGATAACATTGTGAAGAATGGGAATTCCAGAACACTAACTGTGCTCATGAGGAACCTGTACTTAGGCCAAGAGGTTCGAACAGAACAAGGGGCTACTGTATGGTTTAGTCAAGAAAGGTGTGCATCAGGGTTGAAGAAAGGTGTGCATCAGGGTTGTATCCTTTCACCACACTTATTCAATCTGCATGCTGAGCAAATAATGTGAGAAGCTGGACTATATGAAGAAGTATGAGGCATCAAGATAGGAGGAAGACTCATTAACCTGAGATATGCAGATGACACAACCTTGTTGCTGAAAGGAAAGAGGACTTGGAGGACTTACCACAGCTTTCAGTACTGATTACACACCTCAACATAAACATACAGACACATCTAAACTCCCTGAGGGACCAAACTGCTGGCCTGAGGGCTGTGTGGACCATGGTCTCAGGCAACATCTAGCTCAAGTGGCATACAGTTTATACAGAATATGCTCTCCATTCTACTTTGGTGAGTAGTGTCTGGGGTCTTAAAAGCCTGTGAGCAGCCATCTAGGATACTCTTATTGGTCTCACCCCTTTGGGAGCAAGGAAGAATGGAGAAAACTAAAGACGTAAGGGAAAGATCAGCCTAAAGGACTAATGGACCACATCTACCACGGCCTCCACCAGGCTGAATCCAGTACAATTAGATGGTGAGTACTCTGACAAGAGATCACAATAGAGGGTCCCAGACAGAGCTGGAGAAAAATGTAGAACAAAAGTTTAACTCAAAAAGACCAGATTTGCTGGCCTGACAGAGACTGGAGAAACCCCGAGAGTACAGCCCCGGGACATCCTTTCAAGCTCAGTAATGAGGCCACTCCTGAGGTTCACCCTTTAGCCAAATAACGAACAGTTCCATGGAACAAAACAAAACTAAAGCGGTGCACCAGCCCTGGGGCATGGACGGGAATGTAGGAGTAAACAGGACAGCTGGTTAATAGGGAACCCAGCGTTGAGAAGGGAGAGTGTTGACATGTCATGGGGTTCTTAACCAATGTCATACAGCAACGTGTGTACTGTTTGATGAGAAACCAGTTTGTTCTGTAAACCTTCATCTAAAGTTCAATTTAAAAAAAATATTAAGCAAAAACAAAAACCCTCACAACTGGACCAATAGGCAACATCATGATAAATGGAGAAAAGACTAAAGTTGTAAAAGATTTCATTTTGCTTGGATTCACAATCAACACCCTTGGAAGCAGCAGTCAAGAAATCGAAAGAAAGAAAGAAAGAAAGAAAAAAAAGAAATCAAAAGACCCACTGCATTGGAAAATCTGCTGCAAAAGATCTCCTTAAAGTGTTAAAAACCAAAGATGTCACTTTAAGGACTAAGATGCACCTGGCTCAAACCATGGTGTTTTCAATTGCCTCATATGCATGTGAAAATTTGATAATGAATAATAAAGACTGAAGAATTGATGCCTTTGAATTATGGTGCTGGCAAAGAATACTGAATATATCATGGACTGCCAGAAGAGCAAACAAATCTGTCTTGTAAGAAGTACAGCCAGAATGCTCATTGTAAGTAAGGATGGTGAGCCTTCATCTCACTACTTTGGACATGTTATCAGGAGGGATCAATCCCTGGAGGACATCATGCTTGGCAAAGCAGAGGGTCAGCAAAAGAGAGGAACACCCTCAACGAGAAGGAATGACACAGTAGCTGCAACAATGGGCTCAAGCGTAACTATTGTGAGGATGGTGTACGACCGGGCAGTGTTTTGTTCTGTTGTACACAGCGTCGCTATAAGTCAGAACTGACTCATAAGCACCTAACAACAATAACAACAAAAAGAGATACAATCAAGGATCCACAGGTTTGACCCAGACATTCTAGAGGATTCAAAGCACACTAACAGGCTATCAGTGAAAGCTCTTTTTCCCTTAAACTAGGGTGCTTCAGGTCAGGCACAAGTCTACCAAAACAAAGAATGACCCAGCAATTCTTCAAAGGGCTTTATTTTTTAATATATCTACGTCTACTTGACTTTATTTTCCTCTGAATACTATATAAGCTGATGTACCTTTCCTCAATCAAAACTCTGCTCTGAAACCTGGCAGTTATTTTCAATTCACCACAAGGCTTAAATTTCATTTTACACATACACACACATGTTAACAGACCCTTAATCATCCCTTTAAGTAGTATCCAAGACTCTACTCTGTTCCCCCTACCAATGCTGAGGACTGAAGCAATCCACAGAAAGTGCCAATTTGGCAACATCGGCACTCACACTTAAACTGATTTCCTCAATGGTAAGGTACATGACATAAACCCACTAAGCAGACTGGTTGCCCAAAAGCCAATCCCGCCTCATTTCCTCCTGGCATATATCAACCAAATTCCCAGGACTTTCCAATCATCAACCCCACCCTGATTCTCTGTTCCAGAAAGCTCCGTGAAGACTCGGGAAGAACCAAAAAGAGAAGGGCAATTCCTTATTAAATATACATAGTGTCTTTCTTCTCAGGGTTCAAAATTGGAGAAAACCAGAAGCTCAAAGCACTAATGATCAAGAAGGCAAAACACAGGTGCAATTTTAACTGCCATTATAGACCAAATTATGCCAAAACAGTATTTCCTGCAATCTGTGTAAAGTAAAAAACAGCCCAAACGCCCAAGGTTTAGTTTGTCATGGTTACTTTTATTTTCTCCCTAAAATGTATGGTCTGGAAGCTGAGCCCTGGGAATAGAAGAATTCTAAAAAAAAAAAAAAATCCAATTATTTCTAGATTAAAATACTTCCTTCTCTTGAACATTAGCACTAACACTTGTTTTTTTGTGGTTATTTGGAGGGAGAAGGGTAGGACAGAGATGGAACACAGTATGACGCCGGAACAGAAAGCAGATACTACTCAGTAAGAGGGTCAAATCCTTTTTTCAAAACCTTGTACTCATCTCTTCTTCTGGGCCTCTGTTCACGCTTCAACTTCCCCGGCTTCTCTCCCTTGGCAATCCCTCTTCTTTCAACTCTACTCATTTTTATTTTCTACCCAGCCTCATCCTCTCAAATATCTGATAACCAAAATAATAGTTCAGCTAAACATTCTCTGAAATATTCCAACCAGGTATGATTCTTTTCTCTAAACTCTAGAGGTTATGTTTCTTGTCTTTTAAGAGTGCACACCTAACTGTGCCTCCTATTTATCACATACAAGTACTTACACATCTGACTTAGCATCCTTAGCTGAAGTTTAACTATAAGCACATTAACCTCAGAACCCAGTAAAAATTCTCATATTGAGCAGGCACTCAATATTTATTGAAACAAAAAGGCAGAGTCATCACCATTCCCTTGATAAACAATTGCCATAAAATTTTTCAGTATGCGCTTAAATAATTTGACGACACAGCTTCCCTCTTCCTGTTTTGAAAACTGTTTCACAAGAATGAGTCATCCTTCAGTGGAAAAATTCAGATGAAAAGGCCTCTAAAGGTCCTGAGCCTCTCTAGAGGAGCCCTGGTGGTGCAAGGGCTAAAGCACTGGGCAGCTAACCAAAAGGTTGGTGGTGTGAACCCACCAGTCACTCTCCTTGAGACAGATGTGGCAGTCTACTTCTTTAAAGATTTACAGCCTCAGAAACCCTAGCCAGCAGTTCTATTTTGTCCTCCAGGGTTGCTATGAGTCAGAATCTACTCAGTGGCAGGGAGCCTGGTTTAGATTTTTTGGAAGCTGCTCTATTGTGCCCTCAGAAGTGAACACTGGCAAACTACAGGTGAGGTTAGTTAAGTGATCTGCCCTAGGTCAGTCAAGCCAGCAGGGAATGTTTTCTTGTCAGATGCCACCCAGTTGATTGTGACTCATGGCGACCCCACGTGAGCAGAGCACAACTACTCCATAGGGTTTTCAAGGCTGTGTGACCTTTCAGGAACAGATCTCCAGGCCTGTCTTCCAAGGCGCCTATGGGTGGGTTCAAACTACAAAATTTTCAGCTAGTAGTCGATCACTTAATCGTTTGGGCCACCCAGGGACTCCTGGAATAGAAGCCACATTTCCTAGACGCCTGCTTTGACTTCATGAGAACACTGCTCCCACACACGCAAAGTAAATGCCTGCCTTCAGCTCCCTAAATATAGACTAAGTCTGGCTGTTTGGATGTATTTGGCTAAAGGTTCAAGGTACTTTAAAAACACTAAGCCCAATACAAATATGAGGTGGCTCTTCTTCATCTGGAGTCCCTGAGTGGTACAAGCAGTTAACGTGCTCAGGCACTGACCAAAAGGTTGGAGGTTTGCATCCACCCAGAGGCACCTCAGAAGAAAGGCTTGGCAACCTGTTGTTGTTACGTTGCTAGGTGCTATCAAGTCAGTTCCCACCCACAGCAACCCTATGTGCAACAGATCCTCAAAATCGTTGCTACGTTTGAGCCCACTGTTGCAGCCACTGTGTCAGTCCACCTCGTTGAGGGTCTTCCTCTTTCTCACTGACCCTTTACTTTATCAAGCATGATGTCCTTCTCCAGGACTGGTCCCTCCTGATAACATGTTCAAAGTCTGTGAGACAAAGTCTTGCCATCTGGCTGTACTTCTTCCAAGACAGATTTGTTTGTTCTTCTGGTAGTCCATGGTATGTATATTCAATATGCCTTGCCAACACCATAATTCAAAGGCATCGATTCCTTGGTTTGCCTTATTCACTGTTCAGCTTTTGCATGTATATGAGATGATCTACTTCCCAAAAAATCAGCCACTGAAAACACTTGTGGAGCAGTTCTACTCTAACATGCATGGAGTTGCCATGAGTCAGAATCTGTTTGAAGGCAACTGGTTTTTATTCCTCATTTGATCCAAGGGCCGTGCCTGACAGCAATAACTGGAGTCAAAGGATCTTCATAGTAACCTACCAATACAGGTAACAACCTACAACATTAGGAAAACTCATGGAGTAACATACACACAAGAACACACATTAACTTTACCTCTAACCAGGAATTCCAGGATAGAATAATTCATTTAACCTGTTCACACCCAAATGCCTTCCCCGCCGCCCAGTGGCTTAAGAATCCATACTAAAGGCACCAGACAAGGAGTATTACCACTGGAGTTTTCTATTATTATTATTAACTCATTAAAAGGGAAAAGAAGAATTAGAATATAAGCTTCAGAAGAACTGGAAGTCTTTCTTTACTGCTCTATTCCCAAAACCTAGAAAAATGCCAGGAACATCACAGGAAAGCAGTACTTATTAAATGTACAGTAAGTCAGGTTACAAATGTCAGACTTTACGGACAACCACTACCTGTCCTTTAATGTTATATAAACCTGCCCTCACTTTGAAACACTGAACCAACCCCTACTCACAACAAATTCTTCATCACAATCACCTTTACTTGCTGCACCGGCAGCTTTTAAATCATTGAAAAGGCTTGGAGCCTTTTTCTTGTAATAAAGTAAGCCTAAATATTCACCTATTCTGACTTACCTACAAATGTGACTTAAAGACCAACTTAGGAACTGATCATGTTTATAACCGGGGGCTGCTGTATAAAGGAAAAACTCTCCACCTTTATTAGAGTGAACTCACATATTTTCGATCCTCTTCTGGCATTTGGACAAATTTTTGGAAACAAGTTTAAAATCGTTCATAGGCAAAGAAATGTAAAATGCCTAACACCCTTTGGATTCTGTGCTAAATATAAACACTTGCTCTCATCAAGTTCATCACTGAAGTTCTAGTCCTCTGAAGTCTATAAGCCGCTCATTTTACAATTTCCATTATTAATCTTCTTTCCTTTTCTCTTTAACATCTACTTCTCTACCAGGGATCCACCATCTATTGTATCTCTTGCCCACCTATACGGGCAGATACTTAACCCAGCATTCAGTGAATTGCTTATTATGTACTAGTCAGCATGGAGAAGCACAGAGAAGCCCAGTCTTTGGAGTAATACAAATCTAGTTCTAGTCCTTATTTTTAACCATTTCCTAAGCCAGTGACACAGTAAGTCACTTAATATGTTTAACACTTATTTTTCCAGTATGAAAAATTATTATGTGTGTAAAATCATAGTGTTGTAAAAAAGCACTAAGTGAGGGTTCATTTCCTCCTCTCTTCCTTCTCCTATTAATAGCACACCTTCTGACTTTGGAAACTACCACTCCCTCAACAAAAGCATTCTTAGAAAACACTGCTGTAAAAAAATCCTAAAATTAAAGAAAGTACCTTGGGCACTGCTCTAAAAGCTGCCATGATGATTTAATAAGCTTGCTCAAAAGAGGAAAAGACAAAAACATTTTTTCTATTTTTTTAATTAGCAAAAATAGCTTGTAACACATTTTAAAAGTATAAAGTCATAACTACGATGGTTAAGATTGTATGTCAACTTGGCTGGACCATAATTCTCAGTGTTTATATGCGATCACTACCATGATGGATCTGCTGTGAGTGGCCAATCAGCTGAAAGGGAGTTTCCTTGAGCATGTAGCCTGCATCCGAATGTAAGTGGACGTTCTGGTTTTTGCCCTCTCTGGATCCTGCTGCTGCCTCTTGTTCATCTGACCCCCGGTTCTTGGGACTTGAGCCAGCAGTGTACCTGCTGATCTTGGGATTCGATGATCTTCACAGCCTGTGAGCAAGAGTACAGCTCTCCAACCTGCCGATCTTGGGTTCACCAGCCCCTGAGGCTACATGGATCAGAAGCCTCTATCCTGCTCCACAGACTTAGGGCATCCCAGCCTCTACAATCACACAAGCTGTTTCCTTGATATAAATCTCTCTTTCTCTCCCTCTCCCTGTGTGTGTGTGTGTGTGTGTGTGTATATATATATATATATATACACATACACACACACACTTTACTGGTTTTGCTTCTCTAGAGAATTCAGCCTAAGACAATTAAGTGAAAAAGTCATCCTTCTCCTTCCTACACCCCATCCCATCCTTCAAAAAAAAAAAAAAACGCTGTTAATACTGATGTATATGTATCACCTATATAAACCAAAACCAAATCTGTTGCTGTTGAGTCGATTCCAACTCACAGTGACCCTATAGGACAGAGAAGAACTGCCTTACAGGGTTTCCAAGAGCAGCTGGTGGGTTTGAATTGCCAACCTTTTAGTTAGCAGTCGCACTCTTAACAACTTATATAACCACCCAGATTTTTACAAATAAAAAATGTTAGCAGCTAAAATTACATTTCTATTTTTAAATACATGCTGAGAAAAGAATAGGTTTTTCAACACATGGTGCTAGGACAACTGGAATGAATGAATTTGGACCCCTACTTCACACCACCCATAAAGTTAATTCAGTGGATCACAGACCCAAATGTAAGCTAAAACTCCTAGAAGAAAACATAGAATTAAATCTTCGTGACTTTGGGTTAGGCAATGGTTTGTTAGATATAACATCAAAAGCAATGAAAGAGGAAAAAAAAACTAGACTCCGCCGAAATTAAAAACCTTTGTGCAGAGGACACCATCAAGAAACTGAATGGGAAAAAACACTTGCAGATCATATATCTGACAGGCGACTTACATCAAGAACATATGAAGAATTCTTACAACTCAACAATTTTTTAAAAACCTCCAATTAAAAAATGGGCCAATAACTCGAATGAACATTTCTCCAAAGAAAAAACATAAATGGCCAATTACCACCGAAGAGGTGTTCATTGGTAGGCGATGCTGTTGTTGTTGTTAGATGCTGTCCGTTCAATTCTGACTCATAGCGACCCTATGCAGAGCAGAACGAAACACTCCCTACTCCTGCGCCATCCTCACAATTGTTGCTATGCTTGAGCCCATTATGACAGCCACTGTGTCAATCCATCTCATTGAGGGTCTCTGCTTTTTTGCTGACCCTCTACTTTACCAAGCATGATGTCCTTCTCCAGGGACTGATCCTTTCTGACAACAGGTCCAAAGTAGACGTAGTCTTGCCATCCTTGCTTCTAAGGAGCATTTCTGACTGTACTTCTTCCAAGACAGATTTGTTGGTTCTTTTGGCAGCCCATGGTATATTCAGTATGCTTTGTCAAACACCACAATTCAAAGGTATCAATTCTGTCTTCCTTATTCATTGTCCAGCTTTTGTATGCATGAGGCGACTGAAAACACCATCACTTGGGTCATGTGCATCTTAATCCTCAAGGTGACATCTTTGCTTTTCAATGCTTTTAAAGAGGACTTTTGAAGCACATTTGCCCAATGCAGTGCATCTTTTGATTTCTTGACTACTGCTTCCATGGCTGTGGACTGTTGATCCAAGTAAAATGAAATCTCTGACCACCTCAACCTTTTCTCCGTTTATCATGATGTTGCTTATTGGTCCACTTGTGAAGATTTTTGTTTCCTTCATGTTGAAGTGTAATCCATACTGAAGGCTGTGGGCTTTGATCTTCATCAGTAAGTGCTTCAAGTCCTCTTCATTTCCAGCAAGCAAGGTTGTGTCATCTGCATACTGCAAGTTGTTAATGAGTCCTCCTCCAATCCTGATGCCCCATTCTTCTTCATATAATCCAGCTTCTCGGATTATCTGCTCAGCATACAGACTGAATAGGAACAGTGAAAGGATACAACCCTGATGCACACCTTTCCTGACTTTAAACCATGGAGTAACTCCTTGTTCTTTTCAAATGACCGCCTCTTGATCCATGTACAGATTCCTCATGAGCACAATTAAGCATCCTGGGTTTCCCATTCTTCTCAATGTTATCCATAATTTGTTATGATCCACACAGTCAAATGCCTTTGCATCGTCAATAAAACACAGGTAAACATCTTTCTGCTATTCTCTGCTTTCAGCCAGGATCCATCTGACATCAGCAACGATATCCCTGGTTCCACATCCTCTTCTAAATCCGGCCTGAATTTCTGGCAGCTCCCTGTTGATATACTACTGCTGTAGTAGCTTTTGAACGATCTTCAGCAAAATTTTACTTGTACGTGATATTGTTCGATAACGTCCGCATTCAGTTGGATCACCTTTCTTGGGAATAGGCATAAATATGAATCTCTTCCAGCTGGTTGGCCAGGTAGCTGTCTTCCAAATTTCTTGGCACAGAAGAGAGAGCACTTGTAACACTGCATCCGTTTGCTGAAACATCTCAGTTGGTACTCTGTCAATCCCTGGAGCCTCGTTTTTCGGCAACGCCTTCAGTGCAGCTTGGACTTCTTCCTTCACTACCATCAGCTCCTGATCATATGTTATCTTCTGAAATGGTTGAACGTAGACCAATTCTTTTTGGTACAGTGACTCCGTATTCTTTCCATCTTCTTTTGATGCTTCCTGCATTGTTTAATATTTTCCCCATAGAGTCCTTCAACATTCCAACTCGAGGCTTGAATTTTTTCTTCAGTTCTTTCAGCTTGAGAAATGCTGAGCGTGCTCTTCCCTTTTGGTTTTCTATCTCCAGTCTTTGTACATTATCATAATACTTTTCTCCTCAAGCTGCCCTTTAAAATCTTCTGTTCAGCTCTTTTACTTCACCATTTTTTCCTCTTGATTTAGCTACTTGACATTCAAGAGCAAGTTTCAGAGTCTCTTCTGACATTCATTTAGGTCTTTTCTTTCTCTCTCCTGTCTTTTTAATGACCACTTGCTTTCTTACATATGATGTCCTTGATGCCATTGCACAACTCATCCAGTCTTTGGTCATTAGTGTTCAAGGTGTCAAATCTGATCTTGAGATAGTCTCTAAATTTAGCTGAGGTACACTTAAGGTCGTACCTTCGGCTCTTGTTGACTTGTTCTCACTTTTCATCAGTTTCAACCTCAACTTGCAGATGAGTAATTAATAGTCTGATCCACAGTCGGCCCCTGGCCTTGTTCTGACTGATGATATCAAGCTTTTCCATCATCTCTTTCCACAGATGTAGTCAATTTGATTCCTGTGTATTACTACATCTGGCGAGGTCCATGTAGATAGTCACTGTTTATGTTGGTGAAAAAAGGTATTTGCAATGAAGTCGACGGTCTTGCAAAATTCTATCACGTGATCTCCGGCATAATTTCTATCACCAAGGCCATATTTTCCAACTACCTATCCTTCCTTCTTTGTTCAGTAATTATCAGTGCATCCTAATTGCATGTTAATCAATTTCAGACTGTAGAAGCTGGTAAAAATCTTCAATTACTTCATCTTTGGTCTTAGTGGTTGGGCGTAAATTTGAAAAATAGTCTTATTAACTGGTCTTCCTTATAGGCATATGGATATTATCCCTATCACTGACAGTGCTGTACTTCAGCATAGATTTTGAAATGTTCTTTTTGACAAAAAATGCAACATCATTCCTCTTCAAATTGCCATTCCCGGCATAGTAAGACCATATGATTGTCTGGTTCAAAATGACCAATACCAGTCCATTTCAGCTCGCTAATGCCTGCGATACTGACATTTATACACGTCCTGTTTCATTTTTGACCATGTCCAATTTTCCTAGATTCATACTTTATACATTCTGCGTTCTGATTATTAATGGATGTTTGCAACTGTTTCTTCTCATTTTGAGTCCTGGCACACCAGCACATGAAGGTCCTGAAAGCTTGACTCCATCCACGTCATTAAGGTCGACTCTACTTTGAGGAGACAGCTCTTCCCCAGTTGTATTTTGAGTGCCTTCCCACCTGAGGGGCACATCTTCCGGCACCATATCAGACAATGTTCCACTGCTATTCATAAGGTTTTTCACTGACTAATTCTTTTCAGAAGTAGACCGCCAGGTCCTTCTTCCTAGTCTGTCTTATTCTGGATGCTCAGCTGAAACCTGTCTGCCATGGGTGACCCTACTGGTATTTGAAAACCGGTGGCATAGCTTCCAGCATCACAGCAACAGGCAAGCCCCCAGAGTACAACAAACTGACAGACCTGTAGTTATCAGTCATTAGAGAAATACAAATCAAAATCACAATGACATGCCATTTTGCACCTACTAGTCTGACTATAATAAAAAAGACATACAATAAGAAATGTTGGCAAGGATGGGGGAAATCGGGATCCTCATTCACTGTTGGTGGGAGTGTAAAATGGTGCGGCTGCTTTGGAAAAGTCTGGTAGCTCCTCAAAAAGCTAAACAAAGTTACCATTTGGCCCAGCAATACGCAAGAGAACTGAAAACATACGTTTATGGAAAAACATATACATGAATGTTCACAGCAGCATTAATTCAAGTAAGAACTCAAAGTCCATGAATGGTTGAATGGATCAACAACATCTTTTATATCCATATAACGATATATTTGGTCATAAAAAGGAATAGAGCACTGATATAAATGCTACAACTTGATGAACCCTGAAAACAGTACGCTAAATGAAAAAAGCCAGACACAAAAGCCCATATACTGCATTATCCCACTTATGTGAAAAGTCCAGAATAGGCAAATCCAGAGACAAAAAGTAGATTAGTAGTTGCCAGGGACTGGGGGAAGGGAAAATTGGTGAATGACTGCCAACGGGTATAGGGTTTCTTTTTTGGGGTGATGAAAATGTTTTGGAGTTAGACAGTGGTGATGGTTGTACAACTTTGGGAATATATACTCAAGATACAGGAATATACACTTTTAAAAGGTGAATTTCATGGTATGTGAATTATAGTTCACTTGAAAGATCTATATATATATTTTTTAATTCTGCATTGTGTTACACCAGAAGGTAAACTGGTACCTGGCTATTTACAATATACTTTAACATTTAAAATGTTTCGATTTTTAAAAAGGAAGATTCTACAAATACACTTAAAATAACTGGAAATATAACATGTTCTGTTTTATGTGATCAATAAATTTCCAGAGTATATCAATTTAAGAAAAAAATTATAGACTGTAGTGATGTTTGCAAAACTCTGTAAATACATTAAAAACCATGAGACTGTATATTTTAAATGGGTGAGGTATATGGTATGTGAATTGTATCTCAATAAAGCACATATGCAGATGAAGGCTCATTTTTATTCATACTACCCATTGCCCTCAAGATGTTTCAGACTCCTAGTGACCCTCTAGGACAGAGCAGAACTGCCCCAAAGGGTTTCCAAGGTTGTAAATCTCTACGGAAACAGACTGCCACATCTTTCTCCCACAGAGCAGCTAGTAGGTTTGAACCACCAACCTTCTCGCTAACCACTGTGCCATCAGTGCTCCTTTTATTCATATTAGATCTATCTAAAAGGAAAAATTAAATAAGATGAAATACAGCCTAGCACCTACAAGAATAATAAATGTTAGTTCTCATTCCCACCAACATAATCCGTTTGAAGTGTTTCCATTGCCAAAACACTGTAAATATCTGCTATCATTTTATATTCTTCCTCTGGCCAGTAGCCTGAACGGAGTAATGAAAATCTTTTAACAAGTGATCTGGTAAGAGATTCCATTAAGGAAGAGCCACTCAGGTGACAAAACCATCCAAACCTTGGTCTTTCTTCAGTATCATAGTAAGTTGTCTTGACAATCTAAGATTATTTTTAAAGTTTAAGAGCAATCATAGCCTTTATACAAGGAGTGAAAGTCTCCCATAAAAGTCATGACTTCCCATTAATTATATACTCCACTGTACCTCTTTTTTCCTGAATTTCAGATTCTTAAATAATCTAAATAAAACAAACAGCATCCTTCCTTTGCTTTAAATCACTGATTCTTAAAACTTGCCCTTGCACAAGAATCACCTGGAGGGCTTGCTTATTAAAATAAACGGTTAGGCTCCAACTACAGAGCTTCTGATTCAGTAGGTCTGGGGTATGACCAGAGAACTTGCATTTCTAACATGCTCCCAGGTGATGCTGATGCTACTGGTCTGCGGACCACACTTTGAAAACCACTGTTAAGTCAAAGTTAAGCCTAATGGCAAATTTAAAGGTCTACATAAAAATTGTGAATACTGGTACTGTGTTATGACATTTTAACGATATTTGGTGGAGAGCAAATTATTGAAATTAGGTGCTTCTTATTTGTTCTTTGATAGTTACTCTTCCCAAAACAAAACACACTTGCTTGAAGTTAAACCATACAGATCAGTTATCTAATATTTCAAGGACGCTTAACCTTTCAAATGCGTAACTTTGACACCAAATAAATCATGTCTATCCTATACAGGCTCTTATGCACGGCAGCAATTGATACAAATAGTTCTCAGAAAATCATTGCACAAAAATATCAAAAAAGAATGTAGAGAGGTCTACATGTCGAGAGACACTAATAATGTTAGACAGTTCTGGGGTAAAGTTATCTATTATGTTTGAGTGTTACCTTAACGAACTATGGGTAAAATGGTTGAAATGGTTTCCTAACTATTTCTCTTCTACCTTTTTCCCCAATTCTAATAAGAATTCTGTCAGATGTTTCATCTTAAAACATCAGTTTGTCAGAACCCTGAGCAAAAACATTCGTATTACTTAAATGAAAGCATTCTGAACTCCTCCTCCCAGCCTTTAAGACCCTCCACGATCTCACCATTTGAACATCACCGACCATTAGCATCATATTGTGTCATACCTAGATCAATCGTTAACACATATATCTGAGCTAGAAAAATGGAAAAGCTACAGTTCTATGCCCTAAGAGTATTCTTAATTACTGGCTAAAACTAAGCCAAGTCAAGGAGGTGGGTTACCAGGTGTGAAAGAGAAAAATCTTGCCATTTCTGGTTTCATCCCATTTCTTAGCAGGTGGTTTAGCTACTCATACTAGACTAAGACCCCCCCCATCCCACCCACTCACCCCCCACTGGGAACCAAAGCTAACTCAATTTTCAAATTATAAATCTACCTTTTATGAGCTATTTATATCCGTAAACCCGTTGCCATCCAGTCGATTCCGACTCATAGCAACCCTACAGGACCCTGGTGGCGTAGTGGTTAAGTGCTATGGCTGCTAACCAAAGGGTCAGCAGTTCAAATCCACCAGGTGCTCGCTGGAAACTCTGTGGGGCAGTTTCACTCTGTCTTATAGGGCCGCTATGAGTCAGAATCGACTCGACGGCACTAGGTTTTTTTTAATTTATATCCACCTACCCAAAAATCCACTCCCATAGAGTCGGTTCCAACACACAGCAGCCCTATAGGATTTCCAAAGCTGTCAATCTGTACAGGAGCAAATCGTACACCTTTCTCCCACGAAGCGGCTGGTGAGTTTGAAATGTCGACCTTTTGGTAAGCAGCTGACCACTTTAACGACTGTGCTAACAGGGCTCCATATCCACCTAGGGTATTCAAATTGCCATTTTCCTATAGACAATGGTTCAAGGCAACAGCTAACCCAGCTGGGAGGCCCAGGGAAGAAACTTTATGTTAGAAAAAAAGACACAGGTTGATGAAAGTACATAACAGTAATTTTGTCATTCAGAACCCCTATCAACTTTCTATGTGTTAGAAGTTAAGATGCACAGTGGACCAGAAATTCAGACACATCATTTCCAGAAAAGGCAGTCACTGATTCTTCTCCATTATTTCTGAAAACAGACAAGATATGCAACTACTAACTAGAGTACTTGCATTTCTCCTTACAAGACTAGATTAATATTACATACTAAACATTTTACATTGAAAACTGGTTATTTGGTCCTTTTACATTCCCATCTGTAAATGTTCACAATAAGGTGAGAAAAATCCATTAAACCCAGGTAGGTCTTGAGATAGGGAACATACACATTTAAACTCAAGTTATTACATGAAACAAGTTCCAAACTGAAGTTTTGCCACGAGGAATTATTTCATGTGGCCCTAGATTTAGCATATCTTGGAGACAAGAACCTTTCTCTCCTCTCAAAGTTGTCTACACATCTAACCAAGTCTGGGGGAGGGGGGCTGCTTGGAGTGAGCTGCTTAAGGGGCTAAGGCAACTAAATACCTTAAATTTAAAAAGGGTCTCTCTTGCACTAACCTTGAAACATTCCACTGGGGACAATATAAAGAAGGCAATTTTCAACTTGCATAAGTGAGGAAAATGAAGAACCAAAGCAAGTTTGTGGAAAACTCAAATCTTAAAAACGTTCACCAGTGTGAATTCAGACCTCTTTCTATATATGCCAGTTCATCTAAAACTTAGGCAACTAACCTTTTTTTTTTACACCACAAAGACTCCCAAAATAAAAATGCATACAATAATAATTGTACTTCTTTGCTTTGTTTTCAACTACATGAAAGTGTCCAAAAAAAAAAAAAATTAAGTTTAAAAAGTCAAACATCACTTTCCAACCCTTTCCAGACCCTTCAGAGACTGACCATGTTCTCTCAATTAAAATTTGAAGAGAGGCATGTAAGTTCTTCAGATTATCAAACGGAAGGTCCTCACACTTCTACACTTTTCTGAAATGAGGATGACGACGACCAGTTAAAGAAAAATTAAGCAAACTGATCAATTTCAAATACATCTTATTAAAGCAGTTCTCTACTTTAGAGCTTGTCATGGGTTCAATGATGTCTGTCTCCCCTCCCCCTCCACACACAAAATTTGTGTCTATCAATTGGGCTGGGCCATGATTCCTGGTATTGTGTGATTTTCCTATATGTTGTAAATCACGCCTCTATGGTGTTAATGAAGGAGGATGGGTGGGAGTTGTGTTAGTAAGGCTGGACTCAATCTACAAGACTGGGTTGTGTCTTGAGGCAATCTCTTAAGATATAAAAGGAAGAAGCCAGCAGAGAGACAGGGAGACCTCATACCACCAAGAAAGCAATGCCAGGAGCAGAGCACATCCTTTGGACCCATGGTCCCTGTGCAGAGAAGCTCCTAGTTTGGGAGAAGATTGAGAAGGCCAACAGAGAGAAAAAGCCTCCTGCTGGAGTTGACACCCTAAATTTGGGCTTTCAGCCTACTTTACTGTGAGAAAACAAACTTCTCTTTGTCAAAGCCATCCACCTGTGGTACTTCTGTTATAGCAGCACTAGATAACTAAGATGGAGCTTTATGGATAACTGCTTCTGCTGTTGTGTTCAAAAATCCAGCTGCACAAAGACAAAGTGGGAAGACATGTGAGAAATACATAGGTGTAAATTGGTTTAACAGGCTGAATAAGGCTGCCAAAGTAGCTAAAGCTACAATAATAAAAAGTATTGTTATACAGAATGGGAGGTGGTTATAGAACCATTAGACTCTGTAATATTAATCAAGCCATAGTTATCTCAGAGAGAGATCCAGACAGACAGAAACATGTTCAAAGAGAAAAACAAGGATGGTCCATCAAACCTTACAGTTAAAAAAAAAAAAAAGTATATTCAGACAGAAAACGAGCACAGTGACATTTATTAAACTATCCATGTAAAAATTGTTTTGTTAAATTAAATTACGTAAAAAGTGTTTTGTGAGATATAGTAAACTAGTCAACTCTTCAGTCTACAGGCAAACAGCTGCTTTCAAATGCTTAGAGCAGCTATGATTAGAAGCCATTTTATGAGGGGGAAGGGAACAAAACTAGCACCAGTATAGAAGTTGCAGGACGAAATTCTTCCCCTCAAGATGAGTAAAAGTTTTCTTGTTCTTGTCCAAGAAGTGGTGAATTCTGCATTCAAGTCAAAGTATGGATAACCTTTTGGGAGAGTTAATACAAAATTGTAGTCTGTGCTTGAGTCTACGATTTTAGTTCCTCCTCTATTCCAACAAATTGAGACCACAGGCAAGTAACCTACCTAGGCCTCAGTTTCCCCACCTATAAAATAAACAGGGTAGCTCAAGTACCATCTGAAGTCTCTTCCAACTAAGAACATTATTTTTGTAAGAGAAAATAAAACCCATCTGCATTACAGCACACACAGAGATTAGGCTGGATTTAGTTCTCATGCCACAGAACTATTACCTGGTGGGGGCGGGGGGGACACTGCCAAAAATTTTAATATGTAGGAATAAATTTCACAAAAAGCAACAGTTCATAAGTCTTACTCTAAGAGAAACATAACTATACCACTATTAGTGCCTACTATATGGTAGGCACTAATTTTTACTTACGCTGTTTCATTAAACATTTTAAAGATGTTCAGAGTCACTATAAGGTCTTTTCCAGATTTCTTAAGTGTTTAAATCACCAGGGTGATTTTAATTTAGAATATTACTTCTAATGCCATAGTCTTTCAATCTACAATGATTAGGGAGAGGGGGAGCAGAAGACAGGTATATATACAATTATGGACTGCTAATCTAAGTTTAATCTAAGTTTTTTCATCTAAGTCGGAATCGACTCGACTGCAGTGGGTTTATCTAAAATAAATTATTTCCTAGTATTACTCGCAATTATTCGACATTTCTAAACTCGATACAAGACATCAGGTAAAAGATGCAAAATTAGTATTTTTGTTATTTGCCAGCAATAAAGTATATAAAAGAGATATTAGTCATAAAAGCAATTTAAAAAGTACAAAATGTTCAAGAATATCCTTACAATACAGGCTAAATGAATATAAAGAAAACTGGACAACCCATATTATTGATAGAAAGGTATTCTTTTTAAATAACGTGCAGATTTAATTCAACCTCAAAAGTCCCAAATGAAAGTAATGTAAAAATAATGGTTTTGAGATACTAGTTAGCTATTTAGGAAAGGGGGGAGGAGAGGACTTAATTAGATTCTCTTATCATACACATCATGCCAACAAAAAAATGTTTGTTTTTTTTTTTTTATCATACACATCACGCCAAAAAAAAAAAGTTTTGCTAGATTAAGGGGTTAATTTCTAAAAATAAAACCACCAATAACATCAAGAAGAAAATAGGAATAAATTCCCTATTAATATCTGGAAAGACGAAGGATTTCTACTCTTCTAGGTTTAAAAAGAAAGCTCAAGTGGAAAGATCAATAGACAAAAAATCTAAACTATATTTGCATCTCACCCCAGTTTGATTTTCAGTATTTTTAACAAAGGATTACTATCTTTACCTCATTCAAATAATCTTAAAAATTGGTAAAACACCACTCTTTAAAACATATGAGACGATGACAGTTTTTAAATGCAAGTTTAAACAAAAGGTGCTATTTTTTCACCCATCAGTTTAGCAGAGATCATTCTTCTCCACGCTAACAGAAGTGTGCTTAAACAACCTGATACCTTGCTGGTATGAATACAAGGGAAAGAATCTTTTTGAAAGCAATCTTAGCTAGATATATCTGCAGTCTTTTGAATTGTTCACACACCCTCCTTTATAAAAGATTCTAAGAACATAAATAGTACAAAAAGCAAGAGTTTCACATGCACAAGCAGAAAACATTAGAAAAGTCCATCAACAGTAAAACAAGTATGTAGTAAAGGAAATCTCTTACTATTTTTTTCATAACTATGTTCAATGCAGTGGATACCTAAAAATGACAAAATTTATTAAAAATCCAACTCCCTAAGTATACTGCAAACACACACACAAACACACATGCACACGGGTATAATACACCCAAACTAAAAGGTCCTCAATGGCCATAAGACAACTAAAAATATGGAGCCTTCAGATGCAATAAAGGGAAAAGCAAGGTGAGAATATTAAGAGCCGAACACCATGTATGTGCTCATGTATTAAAATTCTCATAGCAATTCTGTGAGGTTATGTTCTTCTCATTAGAACAGATGAGAAAACTGGAGGTCTAGAGTGTTGAGTGGTATGCCAGAGAGCTAATGAACGGATGGAGCCGGAGCTTCAAGTCTGATTCCAAGTCACATGCTGTCTCTCCACTATCCCAATGAAGGGAATATTTTCTACAGTGGCATTACAACAAATAGAGTAACATTAGGGGTAAAACCATTTCTATTTCACTTATCTGTAGTTCTTTGCTTTTGACAAGGAGTTTGTATTACTTTGTCATGGAGCGGGGGGCTTTTTTTTAATTAGCCCAAGGAAAGATAAAATTATAACATTGTTTTGAAGGAAACAATGGCTTACCTTCCAAAACCTGTTTGCTTTCAAAATTTCTATTATTCTGAATAGCAGTGCAGATTGCACACTTTTATATTTCCTATCAAACTCTGGAGATAATCAAGAAATGTTTGCTGAATGAATAAACAACCAAACTCTAACTTAAAATTGAACAAGCTATTCCAGATTTCCACCTCAGTACAAGCAGCCTAAAATAACAAACTTCTGAAATTGCAGTACTAATTGCATATTCAAACTTAAACCAAAGAACGCTGAGCCAACTGCCAATTCCTGTGGCTCTCTAAATGAACTCTTAATACAAAAACACATGCTCAGACTCAGCATTCTTTCTAATCATTTATGAAACTAAAAGCACCTAAGGACAGGTTTTAGTGAACTATTAAAAAACTGTCACAAATTGCAGGTGTGGGCTGCCTGGTACATAACCTGTACATGACAATTTGCTCATAGGGAGTATCGCATAGAAATTAGAGAGCCCCCTCCAGCTTTAAAAAATACATATATAGCCAGGGATACTACATAGCAAAAGATAAATCCCAAGAATGGCATTAAACTCCTTTAGAGTAGCTGGTAATGGTATTTTTGGTTTTGCAGCCACCCCTTCCAAAAGGATGATGATGAACTTTCATAACCTCCCCAGGCCAATTTACTGTTACCTTGTGTCCTCTTCCACACAGGATGGAAGGCACTTCCTCTAACTACTCACATTATTTCAGTTTATTCGGATGGCACACTGATGAAGAAATGAAATAGTGAGATAAATAGTAATTTGTTTAAAGTTCATCAGGGCTGGATATTTTAAATTTGCTTTGCCATTCTTAGCAGTGGAAACAAGACCAAACTTCATTAGGTGGTTAAAAGGAAGGAAGGTTTGGCTAAAAATAGACATTTAAGGACTGAAAGACAGGTACTACACAAATTCCATCATACCACCCAAAAATCTGCTTCTAATGTGCTTTTAACTCACTCTGAACAAATAAAGGAGTCCCTGGTGGTACAAACATGCTCAGCTGCTAACCAAAAGGTTGGATGTTCACATCCACCTAGAGGTGCCCAGAAGAAAGGCCTGGCAAACTATTTCCAAAAAATCAGCCATTGGAAATCCTGTGGTTCTACTCTGACACACATAGGGTCACCATGAGTCAGAACCAACACGACAACAACTGGTTTTTAAACAAAGAAAACCCATGGGAACTTTTCGTTGCATGAAAACACAGGTCCTTTCTACTATGGCTTAAAAGGACTGGCCAACAAAAGTCCATGTCCAACTACTTATCGTCATGTTCCAACTCACCCTCAGACATTACCACCTGACCCTTCCTAAGAGTCTTACGAAGACACATCACTGATTGATGCGACAGAAAACTGTTTCTATTACTACTTAACAAGTATGATAACGTAGTACCTGGAGACAGTTCTGAATTCCCTAAGCTTTCGTCATCAAGAGTTTTAAAAAGATAAGCACTACCTAGTAAAGTCATCTTTCTGAAGACTACTGATGTGCTATGCTGAAAGCCAGTCTCAGGGGCTAAGCTACTCAAGTCTGAATTTTCATGCACTTTATTAAATAGCTCCCCGTAAGATTATCCCCCCCAAAACAAAAAACAACAGTCCCAAGAAGATACACTGTCAAAGTAGTAATAAACAGCCTACCTCTAACAGCTTCCAAAGCCCCTTTGCTGCGAGCCAGGAAATCAAACTATGAAATTCATCACACATGTGTCTAAAATAACACAGTAAATTCTAAGTGAAACAATAAGCATGGACATGCTACAACCATATTCGTTTCTCTAAAGCCTTTTTATTCATTCTTTTGTTCTCTGTTCTAGATAGCTAAACACGTCTCCTAAAGAGACAACCGGTGTTCCTCCTTATAACCCCCCAACAAGTGCTCAAGGTTTCATTCTGTTATACACAGGGTTGCTGCAAGTAGGAGCTGACTCAGCAGCACCTAACAACAACAACAAAGCACTCATTATTTTGAAAGAGGCTAAACTGCAAAAGGCACTAAAATGAATGATCATTCATCCACAAGCTTTGGAGAATACCACCACCTTATATTTGAATTGGTTTTTGGTTTTCACAGAAGATTTCACACACTTATTTGGTCTTCTTTAAAAACCATAGGAAACAAGGTGAGCCATCAAGCCATGTATCATCAGGAAACTGAGTAAGAAAGGTTACATGGCTTATTAAGGTCATAAAGTGACTAACTGGGTCCAGTTGGTCCTCAGTCTTGTGACAGTCCAATGCTCTTTCCTCTACACTGATCCTCAGTGTAAAGTTGAAACGTATCTTTCTCAGGAATTTGATAGGCCTAAGAGCTTTCACATCTAGAGTACGTTCTTTCTTTTACAAAGGTAAAAGATGGAATGAACTAAGGAATGTTTCTTACTTCAAATTAGAATGACCTGAAAAACTACAGTACTTCAGAGCAAAAATATGGTCCAATTAAAAAAGTAAATATGCTCAAAGTGCACCAGAGAAGAAATCAACGAATGTATTTTGTATTACTGATTTTTTAAATTCTAAACATGCTTTAAAGAGGGTAAAAAACCTCAACTGACAGTACGTAACAACATTATCTCTTGCCCAACAAATATTTCAAAATGTTTTATAAAAAGCAAAAATTTGAGCCAGCATAGGAAAAGGTTTGGGGTAATATTCAGCTATTTTACAGATGAGGCAACAGTTGGTAACAGAAGGCTATACAGCAGTGTTTTTTCTAAGTTTGGTACAAAGATCACAAGTATCAGAGGCACCTGTGAGGCAAAATCCTAAACAGGAATGCCCAGGAATCTACATTTTAAGAACCGCTACGGTGATTCTGGAGTGCCTAGGTGGTGCAAATGGTTAAGTGTTGGGCCAGTAACTGAAAGGTTGGCAGCTCGAACACACTCAGAGGTGCCTTGGGAGAAAGGCCTGGTGATCTGCTTCTGAAAAGTCACAGTAAAGAAAACCCTATGAGAACACAACAGAGAATCCCTGATGGAGCAGGAGAGCAGTGGGATGCAGACCTCAAATTCTCATAAAAAGACCAGACTTAATGGTCTGAGACTAGATGGACCCCAGACGTCATGGTCCCCAGACCTACTTTTAGCCCAAGACAGGAACCACTCCCGGAAGCCAACTCTTCAGGCAGGGATTGGACTGGACTACAGGATAGAAAATGATACTGGTGGAGTCAGCTTCTTGGATCAAGTAGACACATGAGACTATGTGGGCAGCTCCTGCCTGGAGGGGAGATGAGAAGGCAGTGGGAGACAGAATAAGTTGGCTGAATGGACACGGAAATAGAGGATGGAGAGAAGGAGTGTGCTGTCTCATTACAGGGAGAGCAACTAGGAGTATACAAACAAACCATTACCACTGAGTCCATTCCGACTCATAGTGACCCTGTAGGAAAGAACAGAACCACCCCCATAGAGTTTCCAAGGAGTACCTGGTGGATTCCAACTGCTGACCTTTTGGTTAGCAGCCGTGGCGCTTAACCACTACACCACCAGGGTTTCCAGGAGCATATAGCAAGGTGTATATAAGTTTTTGTATGAGAGACTGACTTGATTTGTAAATTTTCACTTAAAGCACAATAAATTTTTTTTTTTTTTTAATTAAAAGAAAAAGAAAACCCTATGAAGTACATACAGTTCTACTCTTGAAACATATGAGGCTACTATGAGTCAGAATCGACTCAAAGGCAACTGGTTTTTAGGTGATTTTTAATGAATGTATGATTTAATTACCACCATAGTACAAATTTAGGACATGAGTTTAGGAGTAAAACTAACTTTGAGCAATTACTTACCGTGAGCCCTGGTTTCCTCAATGATAAAAACAGGGATAGCGGCGGGCATAATCTTCCTACTTCATAGAAAAGTTCTAAAGCATTAAAGGAGACGGTTTCTAGAAAGTGCTTAAGCTCAAGTCTTGACACATAGTAGGTACTCAGTAATTAGCTGCTACTATAGGGGAAATTTTCCATATTTATATTTAGTACTTCTGACATTAACAAACTGTACTAAATACACGTTTAATATATACATTGTTGCCTCATTCTGCCCCTTTCCCTACAACCCCTCCAAAAAGAAAGCAGGTTTGTTTTGTTTTTAATGACAAGCACTTACATGATATCAACACAAGAGGAATCTTCTGAGGCTGGGGGAAGGAACAAATCAACATTATTTTCCTGAAGTCTGAAGGACAATCATAGGGTTCTGTCACATTTTAAGGGTCAGAGGATTACAAAACATTACATACAATCTGTTATATGTTCAATTAAAAGCCTCTTCTATCCCAAATTATCATCCTCAGTCACTTCTAGTTCAAATAAAATGTTAATTCCTTCCTCTCCCTAGACTCTTGAATCTAATCAGTTGCCAAATTCAATAAATTCTTCTCTATCTCTCATCCATTCTTTCTTTTTTTCTCCTAAGGTTACTCCAACCCTGGCCTTTATTCCATGTAATACAAAGGCACCGATTTAGACCCTAGCTAAAACAAGGCTGTATAAGACTTCTGCTTCCATCCCTCTAATTCAGGTCAGCAATTTTTTTTTTTCCCAGCGAAGGGCCAGATGGTAATTATTTTAGGCTTTGCAGCCATTGTAGTACTAAAGCAGCCATAGACTGTATGCAGAAGAATGAGCATGGCTGTGTTCTAACAAAATTTCATTTATAAAAACTAGCCTCAGGCTGCCATTTGGCCTACAGGCCAGTAGTATGCTGGTCCCTGCTAATCCAACCCACTAACCTTCTTGACACATCAACTTTTCCAAAGTCCATCATAAAAAAAAAAAAAACCCTGCTGCTGTCTAGTCGATTTCGACTCAGCGACCCTATAGGACAGAGTAGAACTGCCCCATGGTTTCCAAGGAGCACCTGGTGGATTCAAACAGCTGACCTTTTGGTTAGCAGCCATAGCGCTTAACCACTATGCCACCAGGGCTTCCAAAAAGTCCATCACAGATAATGGCGTTTCTCATCAGAAAGTCCCATTTTTCACACAACAGGAGCTCAACACTCCTTACCTGATACTCAAAGGTTTCTCCATAGGGCTCTAATCTTCATTATCTACGGTTATTTCCCTTCCCCCATCTTACATTCCAGACAAATTGCAATACGCGACTGTGGCTCCCCACACTGTTCCAATTTCAAGCTTTTCCTTAACCTTATACAGAACGTCCTTCCTTCTTTGCCTCCTCTGAACACCTACGCCAGCCTTGCTTTCCACTCCTAACCTAGGTCTAAATCCTATCTATCCTCCCAAAAGTACCCTTCTCTTTAACAACAAACTCTTCCTCAACTGAACTTCACGGCACTTTATTAACTTTTGTGACAATTACTGCTTTATATCTTACACCACAATGGATTATGTAAATATCTTACCTCTCTTAAGCCTGTCAACAGATCTATTTATGAGTCATCTCTGTATTTTCCACAGTACTTTAGACAGTGCTCCACAAATATTTAAGGTAAGAAATGATTATTTTTCAAAGAAAAATTCCTTCCATTACAAGTCTTCATATAACACTTGGAGGGAAATAAGCCTGAGGCCTTCTTATAAAGTGTATTGTCTAAAAACTAGTATCACTGGCTCAACAAGTTATACCTTCAAAAAATCAGTCTCAATCTCACTATTCAGAAGGCCACACACAGTAGAGTAGAAAGAGCACGGTTTCAAAAAGGTCTGGATTCAAATCCTGGTTCTGTCACTGTTACTGAGACTCTGCTTCTTCCCTCGTAAGACAGGAGTAACACTACCTATCTGGGGGGACCAGGAAGAACTACTAGCATGTAGCAGGCATTCAGTAAATGGACGATGCATTAGAAATTTCATAAATATAAATTGGAAAACATTAAGCTGATTGCAAGGTCTCTGTTCTGTCAAGAAAACCGCTGAGCAGCTCTGTGCCCGGCATTACAAATATAAAGAATAAAAACATGGACGGTCCCTGTCCTAAAGAAGTTGTCTGGTAAAGGAAACATAGTCTTTCATAGGCATGTAACACAACATAAGGAGCACTAACTCCCCACCTAATTCCTAAAAGATGAAAACTGAAGATTATTTCTAAATTATTTCAGGCATAAAGCTAACCATTTAACAACAGTGAGTTCCTATCAAACTGCAATTAAAATGCCAACCTTCTCACCATGGCCTACAGGGCTCTCTGATTTCACCTCCTACCACTCGTCACACACCTGGATCACATGTGTGCTCCTGTCACCCTGCCCTTCCTACTGCAAACCCAGCCACCTGAGCTCAGTCCCATCTTAGGGCCTTTGTACTTGTTCTCTTTACCAGGAATGCTCTTCCTCAACACCTTTCCAGAGCTTACTTCCTTCTTCACTTCATTTACATCTCAGCTCAAGTGCCACCTCCTCAGAGAGGCCTTCCCTGGCCATCCCACCCTACTTAAAATAGCTGCCTCCTTCCCATAACCACCACTTTCAATCTTCTTACCCTGTCATATTGCTTTTTGTAGCACTTGTTACCTGGCCTTCAGTCAATTACTCAATGTCTATCTCCCATATTAGGATAAAACCCCATGAAAATGGGAATATCTCACTGGCAGCTGTATCCCCAGAAACTAAAACAGTTCCTGGATTATAATGAGGACTTGATACATATTTGCAAAATGAATAAATATTTATGAAGGATGAAGAATGTTCCTTCATTGTTACGAATTACACAGTTTCTCATATTTAAATACTTCCAATTAAATTTAGCCGGTTAAGGCTACTCCTTGGACCAAAAACAATCCACATCAGTTGCCATTAAGTTGATTCCAAGCCATGGCAACAGCCCCACATACCTCAGAGCAAAACTGCGTTTCACAGGCTTGTCAGTGGTTACGATCTCTTGGAAGATGATCTCCGGGACTTTCTCCAAGTCAGATGCTAACAACGGCTAACAATCCATGACAGCTAACAATGACAATCTCGAAAAATTCCTAGAGCAGTAATTTACAGCTTGTGGCTACACCATGGAATCTCCTGGGGAACTTTAAAAACACAGGTGCCTGTGTTCCACCCCAGAGATTATGTACCGCCTAGTCCTGGGGTACAGTCTAAGCATAAGGACTTTTTTTTCTTTTTAATTATATACTCAGCTGATTCTAATGTAAAGCCAATATTGAGAACCATGAAACCTGGAAGCAACAAATGTTAACTCAATCAGTTTCTCAAGGCTGCTTGGAAGAAAATAAAACTTGAAAATTAGGAATTGTGAAAGAATTAACATCTCTGGCAAACAGATTAATAAATACTTGAATAAGTCTATGCCATAAAACCATTTTAAATAAAGATTAATACCTCTATCTCCACTTAAATACTGACATCAAGATTTCAGAGCTCACCTCCAGAACACAAATCACAACATATTTCAAAAAAAAGTTCACTTCCTAATAACTGGATTATAAAATCTGAATATATCAAGAAAATGACAAAATGCTTTTTGAAGAAAAATCAAGGATTGTTTACAGCTATGAAGCTCTTGTAGTTTTACTGCTTAAAATTTCTCTTAAGCAATATATTTTCACCTATTAATGTTCTCATTCTGCCTTTACTGTTAGGCGGGATGACAGAAACTGAACTTAGGTGAAACTAATACTGACAACACACACAAAAGGAGAAGAGGAGTGAGGGGGATTTCAGAGATTTATTTAGATTATGCCAAAAAGAGTTTGAAAAGGGCAGGTGCCAGACTGACACAGGTGGCAGGCCTTCTTTTTTTTTTTTTCCTTTTTTAAGTCCAATGAGCAAACATCCAGTATTGGGCCAATTCACTGTCAGCAACGTAAGAGTATCAGAGGATCTGATATTTACTCCTTCATCCAAGTAAAAAACCAACATCCAAGTAGCCCCTTAAAAAATGACCAGCAAGCCAGACAGCCAAGTAGCAAAATGCTAAATAAATATTTGTGGAATTAATAAACCTAGAGATGCTGAAATCCACAGTAATCATTTTTAAATTATTTAAATTTTAGAATCATTAAGGAACTCATCCCATTTACCCCTCTATCTTCACTCTTGACTATATGAAGATACCTGCTGACACAGAAGCACCAGGCCATGACCACCTGAGGTAGAAACAACATCAGAAAATTGAAGCCATCTTTTTTGAGGGGGGAGCGGGGTAGAAAACCAGCCTTCCAGCTATGAAGTCTTCCTGGCTTGACTTCTTGGCCATTTTGCAGTGACATTTTGACCTAAGCATTATTCAGTTCCCTTGTCAAGTAAGTGAAGTAATTTTAGTGAGAAAGTGTAAACAAAGAGACACGCAACTCATTCCAGTTGAAGACGCTGGAGAGAGACGAGGTTTGAAATGCACAGAAGACAGGAATAATTGTAAAACTGACAAAGTTATAATTCCTCTTTAAATTTTCCCTTCTATAAAAATGGGCACAGGCGAAGTTTTAGCTTGCTATGTCACTGTACTCTAAAACAGCATTTTTCTTTGCTCTCTTATCAAGAGCATAAAGAAATAAATGTTCCAGGATTAACTAGTAAATAGATAAATAAAGCCACAAATTCCAAAAAACCTGGGCTAGAAATGAAAGTAAAGCAGCACAGGATGGTATGAACCCCACCAACCACTTACAAAACGTCTTCCTGTACGTGATTCTCATATAACAGGAAAAGGATTCTGGCATAGGGGAAGAGGAAAGGAAAACTACATGGACGTGCTAC
The DNA here is from genome assembly GCF_030014295.1 of Loxodonta africana. Lineage (NCBI taxonomy): Eukaryota > Metazoa > Chordata > Mammalia > Proboscidea > Elephantidae > Loxodonta > Loxodonta africana. The sequence continues at coordinate 30,357,788 of NC_087359.1, read as the reverse complement.
CAGAAGGCTCAGAAGTTGAAGACCACATGAACATCAAAGACATCAGGTCATTTATTCACTAGTAGTTACCAGCCCAGGAAGAGTGTATGTCATCCCCTCACTCTTTTTAACTTGGAGAGAATAAAGGAAAAAGAAAGTTAGCAGTGGAAAGGAGAAAGAGAAGCTAAGAAAGCCTGATCCAAAAGGGACTGCAAGGTGGGGAAAATGCCAGTTCATGAGATACTGCCTAGAAGTCAAGAAAAGGAAGATAGCACCAAAAAAAAAAGTACAATAAACTAACCTTTTCAGACAACAATAACCCTAGGTGCCTCACTAGGCAAGGGCTTTAAAAAGAGAAATTTCTCTCCAGCTGCTGCTGTTTCTTGTAGCTTAATAATACTGCACCCAACTATGTCCCCTCTACATCAGAGGCAACATTCCAAAATCAGTCCTATTCCCTTTATAACTCTTAGTGTGGGCTAGTAAACTCACTGAGATCAAAGGATAGCCAGTTGTTTCTTTCTTTCTTTTTTTTTTCCTGGGCAGGGGGGATGTCATAACAGTCATGAGGAAAAGAATAGAAAAGGAATGAGGAAAAGACTAAAAAGAAAACAGTGACTCTAAACCTCTTCTCTACCCAACCAAAACTGAGGATGGCTGACTGGCATAGCCATGTGTTCGAACCATTTGTAGTTGGAAAACAAAAGGTGGGGAGAGGGAGACTAATTGATTCTCATTTGTCCCTTAGGGGAATATTCCCCCTCATGATTCCCCTTGGAGTTTCCACTTTAAATGTAGAGTCTGACTCATCAATTCATCTTCACTGCAAAGCCTAAATACTACCAGAATACAGGTGAAGTATAGTAATTCTAAGGACCCCAGTGGTGCAGTGGTTAAGCACTTGACTGCTAACAGAAAGGTCAGTGGTTCAAATCCACCAGCTGCACCGCAATAAAAAGGTGTAGTCTGCTTCTGTGAAGATTATAGCCTTGGAAACCCTAAAGGGCAGCTCTACTCTGTCCTATAGGGTCGCTACGAGTCAGAATCAACTCCACGGCAGTGGGTTTGAGTTTGTTTATGAAAATTAAGTGAAATAGCTATATAAAGGGCATACATGGCATCAAGTATGAATGTTGACATTAGCACCATTTCCCTTCTCCAAGGAGATACGGAAGAAGCTGATCCAGTGGCTCTCAACCAGGGGCGATTTTACCCCCAGGAGGCATGTGGCAATGTCTGGAGACATGTTTAGTTGTCATAAATAAGAAAGGGGGTCACTACTGGCATTTAGTGGACAGGTGCTAAGGATGTTGCCAAACTTTCTACAATGCACAAGATAGTCCCCCCCTCCCCAAGACAAAGAATTATCCAGCGCAAAATGTCAATAGTTTCTCTGTTGAGAATCCCACCTAAACAAATTTATTTCTGGAAAGCCACACAAACATGGAAGAAGAGAATAACAGAGACTATTTAGTTCCTACAGCCTATAAGAAACCTATCCAAAAGGTATCTTGAAAAACAACAATCTCATCTGTGGCACTATTACTCAAAACGACAAAAATGGTAAATGTTAGAAGAGCTTGTCCTGCCAAGTAGTTAAAAAAAAAAAAAAAAGGGCAGATAAAGTACCATTGAGAACTCGTTACATTCATTTTTTTAAAATAGTAACAGTAACATTCACGCTTGAATTAAACTGGCACACTCGTATACCAATGAGAACAAAAAAAAGTCACAAAACTCTTTCAGAAAGCAACCTGAGGAGGAAAAAAAGCCATCAAAATTATAGCATCCGGAAAAAAAAAAAAAATTAAATCATGGTATCCAATAATGTCCAACAATGAAACACGCACACCAAATCTGATTATCATCCATTACTTACAGGCCAGACCCTGGAATAAGAGATAGGTATTTTACATTCATTATCTCACCTAATAAAAACTCCTTATAGTGTTATAACTCCCATGTTACAGAGGAAACTAAGGTGGCAAAAGTCAGAGCAAGTCAGCAAGCCTGAATTCAAATTCGGATGGAACAGACTCTGAAGCGTAACTTCTTGTATTATAATGAATGCAAGAAGTAATTGAGGTTAAAAATCGATGGAGTATTATGAATCTAAAAAAAAAAATTATGACTGCTTATTAGATACACACTGAACTTTGTACCAAACTGAGAACATATACTTTTCAAATACTCACAGAAGTTTTAACAATTAACTAGTTCACAAAGACACAGCTTAAATTCCAAAAATCGGAAATTGTATGGGCAACATTCCCTGACCACAATGCAATAGAGGAGAAGTCAACAATAAAAAAGGGTACCAAAAACAAAACTGAACTGGAAATTTTAACCCATCTTTCTAAGTAATTATGCTAAAGAGAAACCAAAACTGGTCTCCTATTTAGATATGAACAATGAAGATGCCACATACCAAACTCCTTAGAATTTGGCCAAAGAACTGCTCAGAGAAAATGCTACAGACTTTTAAGTGAATATTTAAGAAGAAAGACTGAAAATAAATGAATCAAATATATAACTTCAAGAAGCTTTAAAACACCCAAAGGAAGTAAAAGGAATAAACAAAGGTAAAAACAAAACAATGAAATAGTAAACAAAAAGGTAATTTGGTAAGTACGATCAAAAACAATGGTTTTCTTGGTAAAAAGGAAAAAATAATAACTGAAAGCAGGAAACTATGTATGGGGAGGTGGGGTGAGAAGAAAAAGAGATAACAGAAAAAAAGGAGAGAACCACCAGGAAGTTCCCATTGCAGAAGGTGGACTCCAACTCACTGCAACACTAGAGGACAGAGTGGAGCTGCCCCACAGGGTCGGCTATAAATCTCTAGGCAGCAGGATGCGGCATCCTTCTCCCACAGAGCAGCTGGCAGGTTCTCACTGCACTGTGCCACCAGGGCTCCTAACGAGAATATAAACAGGTACAAATAATAATCTGTGAGGAGACAGTAAGAGATTTTTAAGGAGAATTTCATGTGAATAAGTTTGAAAATATTCACAAAAATGGGTGACTCTCTAGGAAAATGTATTGCCAAAACTGACTCATAAACGAAGAGGTTAAAAACCTTAGTAAACTAATAACCACAAAAGATATTTTAGAAGTAAGCAAAAAATCCACTCCTATAAAAAAAAATGTCAACTGGCTCAAGATATTTGTTAACAGTCGAGTTCTACCAAAACATCAGGGAACAGGTACGGGTAGTACCTGGGTTACGAACGTCCAACTTATGAACAAACCATACTTAAGAACGAACTGCCATAAATTCTATTATATTAAAAATTTGAGTTAAATACAATGGTTCATAATAATGAACGCATGTACTACTTTGTGGCACTCGTGAATACACTGCATGGTTTGGAAGTGTTTCTTAAGTGCTTATATGCACAGAAAGGTAAAATATATACATACTATTTATGAAGAGAAACATCTGACTAACTGACGATAAATAAGAACCGGATGTACCTGTTCTGACTTACCTATTAATTCAATTTAAAGACTTAAGAACGAGTCTCATTCGTAACCCGCAGACTGCCTATAATCCGTTAAACTATTCTCAAGCACAGAAAAATGGGAAGATTTTATCATCTTAACCTATGAGCCTGACAAAACAACATCCACAGGCCAATCCAAGTTATGAACATGGGGAAAGAGGGAGAAGCCAGATAAAAAATAAAACAAATTAAAATCACTAACAAATCAAATTTGCCATATGTTAAAAAGAACTGCCAGAAATTCAAGCTGGATTTAGAAGAGGGTGTGGAACCAGGGATATCATTGCTGATGTCAGATAGATCCTGCCTGAAAATAGAGAATACCAGAAAGATGTTTACCTGTGTTTTTTTGACTATGCAAAGGCATTCAACTGTGTGGATCATAACAAATTACGGGTAACACTGCGAAGAATGCAAATTCCAGAACACTTTATTGTGCTCATGAGGAATCTGTACATGGGTCAAGAGGCGGTCATTTGAACAGAACAAGGGGTTACTCCATGGTTTAAAGTCAGGAAAGGTGTGTGTCAAGGTTGTATCCTTTCACCATACTTATTCAATCTGTATGCTGAACAAATCTGAGAAACTGGACTATATGACGAAGAACAGGGCATCAGGATTGGAAGAAGACTCATTAACAACCTGCAATACACAGATGACACAACCTCGCTTGCTTAAAGTGAAGAGGACTTGAAGCACTTACTGATGAAGATCAAACCCCACAGCCTTCAGTATGGATTACACTTCAACATAAAGAAAACGAAAATCCTCACAAGTGGACCAATAAGCAACATCATAATAAACAGAGAAAAGATTGAGGTTGTCAAGGATTTCATTTTACTTGGCTCCACAACCAACACCCATGGAAGCAGCAGTCAAGAAATCAAAAGACACATTGCATTGGGCAAACCTGCTGCAAAAGACCTCTTCAAAGTGTTGAAAAGCAAAGAAAGATGTCACCTTGAGGACTAAGGTGTGCCTGATCCAAGCTATGGTGTTTTCAGTCGCCTCATATGCGTGCAAAAGCTGGACAACGAATAAGGAAGACCGAAAAAGAACTGCTGCCTTTGAATTGTGGTGTTGGCGAAGAATACTAAATATATCATGGACTGCCAAAAGAACAAACAAATCTGTCTTGGAAGAAGTACAACCAGAATGCTCCTTGGAAGCAAGGATGGGGAGACTGTGTCTCACTTACTTTGGATATGTTGTCAGGAAGGATCTGTCCCTGGAGAAGGACATCATGCTTGGTAAAGGAGGGGGTCAGCGAGAAAGAGGAAGATCCTCAACAAGACGGATTGACAGAGTGGCTGCAACAATGGGCTCAAGCATAGCAACGACTGCGAGGATAGCTCAGGATCGGGGCAGTGTTTTGTTCTGTTGTGCACAGGGTCGCTGTGAGTCGGAACTGACTCATCAGCACCCAACAACAACAACAAATCAAATTTGCCATATGTTAAAAGAATAATCCAGGTCATCCAGACAGTCACTATCTGATACTGCTTAGCCTGAGAAATGCCCATTGGAATGTAAACTACAGAGAGGGCAGGGGTTTTTATCTGTTTTGTTCACTGCTCTATCTTTAGTGCCTTGAAGAGTTGCTGGTACATAATAAGCACTCAATAAATATTTGTTGAATGAACTCAAGAGCCAATCAACATCAGGAAATCTTTAAAAGCTCTAAAGGAAAAAAATATATATTACTATCTCCACAGATGCTGGAAAAGCATTGATAACGTTTACTACTCATTCATAACAAAAATTCTTAATTTAGGAATTGAAAGAGCTGTGCCTAACTTAATACAGGATGGACATCTATCACAGGCCTACAGCACAGATCATACTTACTGGGAAAACACAACTTCTGTAATTAAAGTCAGAAACCAGACAAGAAAGTTCCCTGCCTCTGGTACTGTTCAACTGTGTACTAGGGGGTTCCAGTCTATGCAATCAGACAAGAAAAATAAAAAGTCTAACCACTGCAAAGGACAAAGCAAAACTGTCACCATGTGTCAAAGATATGACTGCCTAACTAGTAAAATCAAACAGAAATAACTGAAAGAATGGTTAAAAGGAAGAAAACTCAGTAAGGTGGCCAAACACAAAGTTAACAAACACCAATAGTTTTTCCATACACCAACAAGAAATAATCCCATTAGGCAATAAATCTGTAAAACACTTAGAAGTAAACCTAACAGAAAATGTGCAAGGCCTACAGAAGAAAAGTATAAATTTTACTGTAAGATCCAAGGGCCTCAATAGAGAAAAATACCATGACTCTGGAAGAAAAAACCTAATCTTGTCAACATGTCCTATCTCCAAATTAATCTGTACATTCAGTGCAATCTCAACCTTAACATGATTTAAAGGAAATTGATGACCTGATTCTAAAATTCATATGGAAGAAGACAATGTGCAAGAATAATACCCTCACAAAAAAACAGATGCAATTTTAAGTACAAGGAGCATGGAGGTACCCTATTCAGATACGAAAGCTATGGTAAATAGTACGTATTATAAATAATATGCAGAACACATTATAGATTTAAAGACTTAGTAATTCAAACCGTATGCTATTGATACAGGAACTGACAACAGATCAATGAAACAGAAGAGAGAACACTGTAACAGATGTGTATATAGATTTAGTTTACAATAAAGGTGGCATTCCAGTCACAGGAAAAGAACGGTCTCTTCGATATATTTAGGGACAACTGGCTATCCACTGGCGGAAAATGTAAAGTCAATATCTTACCTCAAATCACACACAAAAAGATTAAAGAGCTAAACATTCTGCTTTAACAAAAGGCCCTTTCACACCAAATCATTTCCTTCCACTCCCTCTCCTTCCTGAACACTGATGTCTCTTTTTCCCTCTATCTCTATCAATAGTCCGATGATTTTCTAGGATCAAAATTCAGTTACATTACCAAGTTTTCTAAAATGTATAACCATGGAAAGACATTAGACGTGGAGTCATGACCTCTATTACAAACTTGACTCTTATTCTAACAATCTCTGGCACAGTCACTTGACCTCAAGATTTCTAATCTGCAAATGACAAATTTTTGCTTATCTCCAAAGTCAGCTCTAAAATTCTCTATTTAATTCAACTTGCATCTGGACCTTGCTATTCATTCTATGTCCATCACCCTGGTTCAAGACCTTTATTTACAGCTAGGCTACCATAATAGCCTCTTTGACTTTATCTTGCCCTGCTCCAATCCATCATCACACACTTCCAAATTCACTCATCGCACACCTCCAATTCATCCATCCCACATCAGCATCGAATGACCTTCTTTAGAGCACTTTAATCATGGCATTTCATTTTAGTGATTCCCCACTACTCTTAGGATAAAGTCCAAATGCACTAGTCTGGCATTCGAAGACAATGTGACCACAAGGAACCCTTCCAACCTCATCTTCCACTTTCTTGAACCTTTTTTCTCAGGCAGACAGCACTCTTCAGTTACCAAAACAAAATTCTGATAACCTGAAACATTTTATACCCTCTTGGACCCGAAAAGCCCTACTTCCTCTTGGAAACCTAAGAATCATCCTTGATCCAAACTCAAGTTCCATCTCTTCTAAGGTCTTCTGGTCACCTTAGCCCACAGCAAACACTCTTTCCTCCTAAGATTTCACATTAATGCCTGTGTTTTCATCATTCCTTATTTTACAGCCAGAGAAGCATTTCCTTTTTACCCTTTGGGGGAAAAGCTGATCTTCGGGACGGATGATCCTAAAAGGCTAGTCTCTGAATAACTACTTACTTCAAAAATTTTTTATATTTATGCTCAGAGGTTTCTGGAACTCTTCTGGAATCGCCACGGGGATGCTTCTGACTATCCTCAATGATGACACACCTTAGTTTCTATCCAGATTATCAACTATGGTAATTCCTCTGATCACTGTTGAAGGAATAGCTTTTAAAGGAACATAAGCTATTGCTCTTTGAAGGCTGACCTGCTGGGAAACACCCAAGAGCAATTCTGTACTTACCCTTACATTTTCTGACACAGGCCAGTAAATCTTAACAAGGTATCATTCATGGATGAAATTAAGAACATTTATCTCATATAATGGAGCCCTGGAAACCCTGGTGGTATAGTGGTTAAGCGCTACAGCTGCTAACCAACAGGTCGGCAGTTCAAGCCCGCCAGGCGCTCCTTGGTAACTCTATGGGGCAGTTTTCTACTCTGTCCTACAGGGTTACTACGAGTTAGAATCAACTCGACAAAAGCAAGTTTGGTTTTTTTTTTTTAATGGAGCCCTGGTGGCGCAGTGGTTAAGAGACCGGCTGTTAACCAAAAAGTGGGCAGCTGAAATCCACCAGCAGTTCTACTCTGTCCTATAGGGTCGCTAAGAGTCAGAATCAACTGGACAGCAAACTTTATCCCATACAGTAATAGAATCACACTGTAATAGAGTAAACCATGGAAGCTTGAATCATCTAATACTGCTCTGAACTTTGATAATGTAACGCCATGTAATGTAAAACCGAATATATACTTACCATGTAAACTTTTTGAATGTACACGTACATTGCAAATTTCAAGGTCACCTCCCAACTCTCATCTGAGACATTTACTATCAAGTTATTGCTTAGAACAAATTAAGAGAATTCTCATTGACAGGACAATCACTGTATCAAAGCAAACTTCCTCAAATACAAAACCAGCCTTTCTACTTACACTTCCAAGTCAAACTATTGCTGTGAGCGCTTGAATATATTTGCATAAGAGATCAATTTCAAATATATCTGGGTAGGGGCAAAATGAGTCTTAAGCAAGCTTCACTCTGCTTTCATCTTACAAAGAGAAGACCAGCCTGTCTTCTAGCCTTGTGAATAAAAATCTTGCAAAATCCACTATGCATAGGGTGTACCCGAAGATTTCGTGCTGGAAAAATCTGCTGGGCAAGTGCCAATTTAAAAAGAAAAACATTTTCACCCAGTTGGAAATCTAGACAAACAATGGTTGCAGCAACTCAGATGGAAACTCTGAAAATCTGAAGAAAAAAAAATGTTTATAAAAACTCCCAGATCTTTTCATTCTCAAAGTAAAATTCTATGAAGGCAACTAAATGAATCAATTCAACTAAGTTAACTTTATGCATCTAAAAGGCAATAACTGAAATTCTGCCTTTAATATCTGACAGAGTCAAAAGGCAACAAGTACCTTATTATTCTATGTAAGAAAATTTTATATATCTATAATAGTTTTTAATGGACTGTTTCTGGGAAAGAAACAGGAATAAAAAAACTCTTTTTTATTGCTTTGCTTTTTTGGTAGGAGGGAGATTTATTTCCAAAGCATAATACTCCAACAACAGCTTTATTAAGCAAAATTGAGATACCCACCTCTTAACAGGCCTTTGCCTTCTCTCTCATTACACCCCACCCTCAGGGTCTGTTCATAACAGCATAACCTTACCTTCAGTGGAACACAGCAAATAACTAAATAACTAAAGAAAACAGTTCTTCAGGTGCACACACTGGCACCAGGCTGCCGCATGAGCGAAACAAGTGGGCGGACTGCTACAGCTCCTACTGCCACTAACTCCCTACCAGGACCCAGTCTGCAGACTCCCTGTGGAAATGCAGGCAATGTGAGCTACATGGTGGGTCACGTGATGGGCCACCTGGCCGCTTAGCATACCTCAGCAAGACGGACAATGTGCCTAACAGTGACAGTGACAACAGCCCTTCCTGTATCAGCCTGATTCTATCATTACAAAACAAGCAACACTTTTCAAAAAGGTGTAATCCAGATTTTAAAAGTGAAGAACTTAGCATGAGAAGATTAAAAGACGAAACAAAATAAAAAATTCTCAACAGCTGTCCAGAACTCTGTATTTTATTTTTCTTCTTCTTTAGTACTAATCTAGAAACCCTGGTGGTGTAGTGATTAAGTGCTATGGCTGCTAACCAAAGGGTCGGCAGTTCGAATTCACCAGGCGCTCCGTGGAAACTCTATGGGGCAGTTCTACTCTGCCCTATAGGGTCATTATACATTGGAATCGACTCGACAGCACTGGGTTTGCTTTTTGGGTGTAGTACTAATCTTACAAATGCTAAGAAAAATAATAACCTCTAGTTCATCCTTCAGGTTTTCTGGGAATTACCAAGTCAGTAAAAGACATAAACGTTCATTGTAAACTTCCTAAAAACTCAGACACTGAAATAACACAAATTCAAACCAAGTGGGTCAAAGTCAATCAGAATGTTCTTCAATTGCAACTGTATTCATTCCATGTTCTTATAGTAACTAGATTTAACGGGAAGTGTTTAATAACCACTAAGTATACACTTATAATTTATATTATCAGTTGTGAGCACAATGGAAAGGGCCCTGGGTGGTACAAATGGTTCACACTCATCTACCAACTGACAGGTTGGCAGTTCAAACCCACCCAGCAACACCGTGAAACAAAGGGCTGGCAATCTGTTTCCATAAAGATTACACTCAAGAAAAACCCTATGGAGCTCAGTTCCACTCTGTAACACGTGGGTAGCCAAGAGTCAGAACTGATTTAATGGCAATGGGTTTGATTTTTTCAGTTTAAGCACAGAGGAAGGCTACAGATGAAAACATAAAATACTATGGTATCTTAAAATCTCTCTTTTCAGCAACTGAGGAAATGAGGAATTTTCCAAGTAAGCTAAAATATAAATCATCCTTTTCAAATGTCAAAAAATGTTTCAATTTAATCATTTGCTAGGAAAAAATTATGACATTAGTCCTTCTCTGAATTATTAGAACAGTAGAGAAAAAATTATTTAACCTTCTCATCATCCCTTATGATCAATGCCATGCCCACCAGTGTATTATGATCAATGCCATGCCCACCAGGGTGCTGTGCCATCTAAGAGCTGTCTAAAGGAGCTACTGCAAACAGGCAAAACCCCTTCCAGTCAGTCCAGGAGAAAAACAGAAAGAACACTGAGAAAGAACTGGCTTCTATCTTCATGACCTCAAGCAAATGTATCTACAGTTCACAGCCCCGGTGGCACACTGGTTAAGAGCCACAGCGGCTAACCAAAAGGTCGGCAGTCTGAATCCTCCAGCTGCTCCTTGAAAACCCTACGAGGCAGTTCTACTCAGTCCTATATGGTCACTATGAGTCATAATCGACCAGACAGCAGTGGGTTTTGGTTATAGGCTCAACTGTAAAATGAGGGTTTATCATATGAATGTTTTGAAAATTAAATACGATTCTAAATGTGAACCATGTAACATGGACAGTGTGATCAAAAAATATGAATTCCCTTGTTTCCTACCCTATTGCCCCAGCCACTTCCTACATGCTGTCTGCCTTGGCAGAATGCCTTTCTCTACACCTAGCCCGTCCAACTTCTAGACCACAAAAGGAATCAGAAGATACTGCAGACTGAAGGGTGTATCTGGTTAAGATACAGATCATCATATATACTGCCAAATTAATTTATATTACTATAAAGTCTCCTGAATATAAAGTTAAATTTACATGTTTGGTAGAGCTCTTTTTGACCAAGTCTAAAGGGTAATTTGATTCTGTTTCCACTAATATATCAAATGTTTAAGCCCAGGGTCTGCATAATAAATAGCCTAGAATAATACTCTGTTTCTTATTAGTGAGTTACTTAAACTTTCCATTCCTCAGTCTGAGTCTGTAAAATTAGGATAGTAATACGATATCTATCTCATTGTATTGTTGTGAGGATTGAATAGATTAACGCACGTCAAGCTCTTACAGCACTGCCTCACTCAAAATATTCAACAAATGTAGGCCATTGTTATTTCCCTGTCAACATGTCTCAACTCTGTTGTTAGATTAAGCAAAGTTGGCTAGGAATGTTGTTTCTCAGCTCACCCAAACCAGTTCAGTCAAAACCCCCATGGGGGCTCTGTGTGGTCTCCCAGGTTTCAGACTAATTTATTCCCGAAGATCCTAAGGTCTGTTTTCCTCAGACTAAAATCTTCCCAGGATGCATCTCTCAAGTACCAAAAGAATAAATAGGAAACAGGGATTAAGGCATGAGGAGGAAAATGGTCATCACACATATAACATTAGTCAAGTCCCTGGCTATTCTACTAGGCAAAAGTAAAACAACTTATAAGAAAATGACTTAAAATGGAGTATTACCTCTCCCTGGTTGCCATTCTTCAATTGCCCCCTTCCCCCTGAGAAATAATTTTCTCCACAAGTTCTCTTACCTGAGTTCTGAATATAATCTATATAGTTGCCACAATGCTACTAAATAGACTGTCAGAGCAATCCACAACGTTTACAATTTAACAGCAACGGTATATTCTGTTTGGGGAACAGACTCTCCATACATTTTTAACAAATTTAAACTGATTTCAAAGCAATTGTGTTTATCACCTGGATGCAAAAATGTTTCTTCACAAGTACACAAATACAAAATCAAACAGACACAGGTTAAAGCTTCCCCAAACCCTTAATTATTGGGAATCGAAATGAATAAGATTTACTCTTCATGTGGGGGCACCAGTGGTTCAGTGGTAGAATTCTTGCCTTCCACGTGAGAGACCCTGGCCGACACACCCCATGAGCAGCCACCAGCCATCTGTGAGTGTAGGCTTGTGTGCTGCTGTGGTGCTGAACAGGTTTCAGCGGTGCTTCCACACTAAGACAGACTAGGTATAAAGGCCTGGCAATCTACTTCCAACAATCAGCCACTGAAAACCCTATGGATCACAATGGTCTGATCTGCAGGACCAGTCCCCACTGTGCTCAGGGTCACCATGAGTCAGCAGCTAACAACTCTTTATGTATATACGAAGCCCTTTGGTTCAAATTTCTAGAAACTCAGTATTTTCTTTACATTGAATATATGAATATAATTTTCCAGGATACACAATGGAAAATGGGAAAAAGTCAATGCACTAGTAGACATGAAAAGACATGAGTCAGGCATGAATTTCTTCCCAGCTTGCGAAATAATCTGGTCCATTTTGGTCTTTGTTTAGGAAGAGTGAGGAAACAAACTAAAGTACTATTTATCTGTAACAGAACGTGGCTCCAAGCTTTTCCTTTTCTAGTAGAACAATTTATCAGCTGATGATAGTCTATTAAGGATACTGTGTAAAAGAAACTAGAACCTTTGGGCATACCCAACTGCAGAAACTGTTACTTGCTCCTTTATAATAGCAAATCTATCCAATCTAGTTACTCTTGCCAAAAAATCTGGGAATCACACTTGATCTCTCTCTCTTCCCTCTCCCTCACCACCCATTCACCCCATCCACTCATTCACAAGTCCTAGTCACTCTACCTCCAGTATCCAATTCTCTCATTCTCTTGCTAATAGCTGAGTCCACCATTCTCTTACCTGACCAACTGCAACAGCCTATCTATCTCCCTAAATCCACCTCCACCACACTCTCCAGACAGTAAGAGGGGTCTTTTCAAAAAATCTAATCACATGTAAAACCAATAAATGGTTTCACGATAAAATTTTAAGCCTTAATATGACCTACAAGGCCACCTGTATGATCTGGCCTCTAACTACCTCTGTAGCCTTATTCCTCACACTCTACTCCTCTTAAATACACTATATTTTACTCTGTTCCTTGGAAGCATCAAGCACCTACCAGTCGCAGGGCTTCAGCATATGCTGTTTCCTCAGTCTGTAATGCACACCCCTTTTTCCCCACCAACTCCTTCTCATCTTTCAGTTCTCAGCCTATATGTCACTTCCTCAGAAGACTCTCCATGACATCTGCACCCTATCTTAAGTGTTCCTGATAGTCACCCTCATTAGCACTCTGAATTTTGGATCTATGGCACTCATAACAATTTTAAGTATGTGACTGTATTTGCTTAAACAATCTCTCTTTCTAACATACGTTCCCCAGGAGGGCACGGACTGTGTCTAGCTCACTACTGTATCCCTAACACCCCAGCACACAGGAGGCATTCAATAAAGATTTCATTAACTAGTTAAGTCCAAAGTCCCACAACGTTTAAGGGTTTGAGATCTCTCTGTACAGATCAACTCCTCCCTTCTGCTTATAGAGGATTATCTAGAAGGTAAATAACTGGTAGCGTATTTTAATGCCTACTGGAATTTGTAAGGCACATGGGAACCTTTGTTTTTAAGACCTGAATAAAGAACCCAGACCCTCATGAGGTATTCGGGTTATTTTGCAAACTGGGTAGTGAAATGCTTGCTGTACTGGTCATCCTCTGGAAACCCTGGTGGTGTAACGGTTAAGGGCTACACCTCCTAACCAAAAGGCTGGCAGTTCAAATCTACCAGGCGCTCCTTGGAAACCCTATGGGGCAGAGCTCTGCTCTGTCCTATAGGGTCGCTATGAGTTGGAATCAGCTTGATGGCAACAAGTTTGATTTTTTTTGGTTTTGGTCATCACTTGCACTTGTAATCACCCAGGCTTGAAACTTTAATCATCTATGATGATCCACCCTTCACTGCCCCCACACATTCACTGTTATTGTTTATATATTCATACCCACTGCCGTCGAGTCGATTCCGACTCATAGTGACCCTATATTATCACTGTTATTAAGCTCCATTCTCCCCCTGAGTCATCTCGGGAATTATCTCCTTTCCTTTTTACACTGTATCACCTCTTACCTATACTACCAGGTCTCCAACACAGTCCCACTTCTAGCCACCAAAGCCTCATGACTTTAGCCCCTGTCCTCTCTGTGTATGCTGTGCCTTCTACCTGTACTGACCTACACCACTAGGCCACACACATACAAAAGAAAACTGTCTATCAAAATCCTAACCACCCTTCAAGGCTCATTTCTGATACCCTTTTTCTTCCAGGCCCATCAACTAAACTAGCTGTGATCTCCTCCTACTCATTTGCATCTTCCAGCATTTACCTTACATTACTATGTGCCAGGCTTTATTCTAATTATTTGTCTTGGTCTTACTGTGTCCCCACTCCCCTTCAAAACTATAAACTTCTGGAAGACAGAGACTCAGTTTATTCGCCCATGGCGTCTCTTGTGCCTTACACATCTGTTCATTCAGTAAATACTCATTACGTGACTATTTTAAGACTATCATAAAAGAGCACTTTCACTCAACTTTACAGAATGAAAACAATAGTCACAAGGTAACAGAAAACATTTGTAGCAATTACTTCTACAGCAAATGGGTAACCCCCAATTCCTGCAGCTTAACTTCCTTCCTCCAGAAACCCCTAAGAAAGACTAATTTTCACTACCTATTTCTCTCAGGAAAAAAAGGGGGAAGGAGTAGGGCAAAATGACAGAAGTTCCTATCTCTGCCACTGGATGTCATGTACAGGTTAGCAGAAAAGGGGCATTAAATCAAAGGGGCTCAGCGAGTGCAATTTTACTCAGATTTAAATTCCTATAAAAACACAATGAAATTATTCTCACATAATACATCATGTACATCAAAAGAACTACAATAATCATTTTAATGGATCATGAAAAAAAGAAGCTAGGGCAGTAAAAGAATCAAAGCTCTAAGTTAAAGTCAAAAAAACATGTTTTGCTTCAAGTTATACCTGGGACTTTTGCCTCAGCTTCCCAAATGCAAAATATGATGCTGAAAAGAGCCCCATCAATGTTATTTTAAGATAAATACATATTCACATTTCAAAGCAGTTCAAGTCCTACAGTTCATTTAGTCATCTAGTTCAATTCCCTCTTTTTAAGAGAAAGGTGATTACATGGCTAGTCCATTCAGCTAATTAGTAGCAGAGAAAGGTTAGAACTTAGGTCTCCTGTCTAATAATGTCCCTCCCACTCCATCATTCTGTGAAAGGACAAGTAGTAGGAAATTAAGAACAAATCAATTTGATTGCCACCTTTGGCAACAGCACCTGAGTATACTTAATAAATTCAAGTAGAAGCTGCAACATAAAACATTCCAGAGTACCTAAAAGGTAAAAACCTACAAACACACTAGTAATTCGTTATTCCTTTAGGTCTTAATTAACAACTCTGAGAGGGTGCAATTCTCCCTAAGTAGAGTTACCGCAATGAAAACGATGGGAAATTCAAATAAGTGCTTTAGTGTCACTGAACTGAGCATCTACAGCTTATTTATACTCAACCCTGATCTGGAACAGACTTCAAGAGGCTATGAGACAAATACAACATTGGTTAGCAAACTTAAACCAGCAATAAAAGCATGAAAAGTACAAGAATAGAGACAAAATAATGCTGGACATGGCTTTCAAAGGATAGAACAAAGAGACCTACGATCTTGGCTCTCAAAGTCCAAAATCAACAAGAAAACTGAAATCTAGTAAACAGCACAAATCATAGCATCCAGGTAATAAAAATGGACAAAAAGCTTAGAAAAAAATTATTACTCTTGGCTGCACATCTCTCTCCCTGGGGTCCTTATAAAGGCGGCATTGTGTAATACAAAGAACAACATCCTC
The DNA here is from genome assembly GCF_030014295.1 of Loxodonta africana. Taxonomy (NCBI): domain Eukaryota; kingdom Metazoa; phylum Chordata; class Mammalia; order Proboscidea; family Elephantidae; genus Loxodonta; species Loxodonta africana. Next base: position 30,341,899 of record NC_087359.1, on the reverse strand, counting down.
AACAATATTTTAGTAGTCATAATAAAAAGGTGTTATGGGATTATTTCTTAGACTGACCCTAAGTATATCCTATAGTGACACAACAGAGAACAGTTCAGAAAAAAATAATAATTCTAGGGCAAAGAGATCTACATAATCTGGTCTAGGTTCCCAGAACGCTGCTGATCTAAGAGTACATTTAAAGAGAGTATCTGGAAAAACTTATTTTCTTAACGGCAAATACTTACAAGTTTATATGCACAAGGCCCAAGAAAATGAAAACCAAATTTAACAAAACGAGAAATAGGTCCAAGAATTCATAGTAAAATGGGGGGCGGGGGGTTTCTCAGAGGGGGGAAAAAGAGGAGGAATAAAAAAAAACTAATAACAGTTACATTACATACATATGAGATCATTAAATGTATTTCTATTTCTACAATTAGGGATTAAGGATCATGAATGACTGCACACGGTGAATGTAACTAACTTCACTGAACTGTACACTTCAACATGATCAAAATGGCAAATTTTTTGTTAGGTATACAAGAATTTTTTTTAAAAAAAGAAGAATCAAACATTACTGTATTTACTAAAACATGTAGTGCTTCCTTATTAGTCCCATGAATTTAAGATGTTCTGTTTAAATTCCTATACCCTAAACAGTGATGTTACTAAACAATGACAAAGGACATCACAGCAAACCCTGGTGCAGAATTTTCAAAGAAACAGTTACATATTCACTGTACCAAGACAGTGAAACATTTTAGGAAGATTATTCCAAGAATTTATAACAAAAAGGTATAGCAGTCTTAAACTGAACATAAAATCAGTTAACGAAAGAAAGTAAACTAATACAAGAGAATGGGAAGAAATTCCCTAACATGTCTCATTTTGCAATATACAGTTCACTAACTGTAAAGTGTAACACAATGACAAACATATAATTTACAAAAATTTATCATCATATACAAATCATTCAGCTACCACCAGCAAATGCCTAGAACTGAAAATGGGTCATTGTGTCTCCTCCTGGAGGTAGAAAAGAAAAAAAAAAAAAAAAACAATTCTTAGTGAAGGGCTTGCAGGTTACACAGAATGATCCACTTGTAATTTAAGCAAGCTCATTGAAAAACAACTCATCACAACATTCGCCTTTACTAAATAAAGCCCGGGCAGTTCTACTCTGTCCTATAGGGTTGCCATGAGTCGGAATCGACTCAACAGCAAGAGGTTTAGGTATCTGGGTGGTGTAAATGGTTAGTGTGCTCAGCTGCTAACCGAAAGGTTAGAGATTTGATACACCTAAGGCACCTCAGAGAAAAAGGTCCAGCAATCTACTTCTGAAAAAATCAGCCAATGAAAACCCTAGGAGCACAGTTCTACTCTGACACAGATGGGGTTGCATTCTTCTGGAATCGACTTGACAGCAACTGGTTTATTCTCTGGCAGACGTACTTCAGAAAAGGAGTGAAGTATTAAACATACAAATTTGTAAGTCACCAACTGGGTCAAACTCCCAAAGAGTTAACTAATTTCTAATTCTAATACTGAAATAACCAATGCAGTTATAAGATTTGGGAGGGACTATGAGGTCACAGGAGCCCTGGTGGTGCAGCACTTAAGAGCTCAGCTGCTAACCAAGGTCGGCAGTTTAGATCTACTTGACACTCCTTAGAAACCCCATGGGGCAGTTCTACACTGTCTTACAGGGTCACTATGAGTCGATATCAGCTCGATGGCAACCGGTATTAGGTCACAAGGAAAAGGCTTTTCTCTGAGTCAAAATAACTTGCTCCCTACCCCCCGCCCCCCACCCCCCAACTGGTTTTAATTAAACCAATGTCTCCACCCTCACTGTCTGGACAATTGCTAGAAATCTTTCAAATACACAGAAGGTCAACAAACAGCTGGCTAGCTAAATACCAGTCTTAAGAGTCGATCTGGTCACCTTGCTCAGTAAGAACTTTAAAATATTTATGCATTATTGGTGGTTTTAATTTAAATTCAACTATAGTACAACGTGCAAAATATATTTACTTGACGATAGTTTAAATGCCCACATTTTTCTTACTTTAATATGACCCGATACATGGAAATTCAAAATTTTAAAGCATTATTTAGTTGGTTTCATTATAAAAGGATTCAATTGTTCCTCAAAAGTTTCCGAAAATGATCCCTTGGCTGTCCTTATACTTCACACCCTTCCAATCAATAAACTATTATGCCAGAACAAAGTAGTCAATGGACTGAAAAGTTTTTTTAAGTTACTAAATTATCCTGTGGTATGAGAAAAGTTTTCTCTTAGGTATTTTGATTTCACTGGGTCAGAACACTTAGCAACATTACTAAAACTCAAAGATGTTTTCAATACAATGTGTCCTGAAAATATAAGCGTATATATTCCAGACGGTTTTCTCAAATACACAAAATAAGTCCATACAATTTAAAATGCCTCAACTAAATTATTTGTTATAAGAAATTACTCTTAAGCATAAAATATTTAATGTTAACCAAAATTTTTCAAAAGTAGTGGTTTGCAACAAAGTCAGCGTGGATAATGCCACAAATACTGGCAAGCTGACTTACTAATCTATTTAACAAAAGACAACAGCAAGTCTCTGGAATATATCTGCATTAGGTCTGAATCATATAGAAGTGGACCCTTGAGTACAGTGAACTATCACATGATCATGTGGCTAGGTCTACAAAGAAGAAATTCAGCAAAAATTACCCATTTTTTTTTCCCTCAAAACAGAAACATAAAACAAAGTGTCAAAGTCAGATTCATAATACTGTGCATGTGGACAATATAAACAAATTCAAGAAAACAGGAAATTTACTGCTTAAAACCATAGCTGTCAACCAAACTCTTCTGTGAAAATCTCAGTCACCTTTTTACTACACGCAAGGAAAATTCAATTGTTCCAACATCTCCACCCATTTCAGCCTTTAGAGTAAATCAGCCTTTCCAACACCCCTATCCAAAGAAGAAATGAAAGCGGATCTACTAGTCAACTACCCTGTCCCTCTTTTCCAACTTCTCCTGTTTCTCTCTCTCAGAAGTCTAATACTTAAGAGTAGATAAATGCAGGACTGGGAGAAAAGAACAAGAATGAAACACCTCTGTTCCACCATGCCAATCTGGGATACCAATCACAAAAAACTAATGTAGAATTTTCTCAAACCAACAGATTTGGAAACACCAGTAAGAATTTATCCCAGATATGTCAACACATTTAATTCAGCTGAGAGAAAATAAAATCCCAACCTGATAAAGATGGGCTCTTTTAGGAAGTGAATCAACTTGTAAAAGCAGATTGTGTTAGGAATCAACCTAAGAAACACTCTGTAGCATTTTCTGATTGCTAGTCCTAAATGTGTAAGAAAATCTCTTGTTAAAATTGAAGACTGGGTGTGTTCTCTGCTGAAGGTTCAATTAAAAGCAACTATAAAATTCCAGCAAAGTTAACTAGGTCAACTAAACATTTGTACCCACTTACTAAAATCAAATCTGAACAGTCGAGCCATAAAACCTTAAAAACTGTCCTACACAGTTTCAAAAGAAATCTAATTATTCACTCCAGAAGATAATAGTGGCACATCCCTCCGCCCCGTAATAAAGAGTAACACCTTTTAGCCTACACCAGCAACGCACCACCTCAAAAATATCTTCCATTTTTTCATTAGCACATATATGCACCCATCTACCTAAAATCAGAAAAAAAAACAAATGTAACCTAGGCACCTATATATAAAGAATCCCATTCTCTCCATAGTGGGAATTCACCAAATCTTTCTCCCTGGCCACAACATTTCTCGTGAGTGACATTACCCATGGGGTTCTACTCACAGGGGTACATGGCGCTGCTCAGGATCAGCTCTGGTCAGTTCTTCCTCTTCAATATCAGACTCCCCTCCCGAGCTACTGTCAGTGACATCTGAATCAAATGCTTGTTCACTGCACCTCAAGTTGGCTATGCCACTGGCTGTAAATCTCTCCAGTTCTTCTGAAATGGAATCACTTTTCAGAAAGTTGCTGAGTCCCTCTGAAGTGGTGGTCTCACTGGCAGCTTTTCTCAAGGCAGCTTCAGCCTTTCTAGTCAGCATCAACTGGCTCCGAGGCCTTAAGGATTCCAAGTTTGGCAGTTTGCTCAAAGACTTCTCTAAAAATCCACCCAGCTGATGCTGTATGTGTCTCTCCACCTGCTTGGCTTGCACAACCTGTAAGCGCTTCTGTAACCTGCGGGCACGACTCTCAATATCAGCCTGCCGCCGCAGTAAGGCTGTTATCCTTGTGTCAGAATCTAAAGCACTGAAAAGAATGGAAGACAGAGGAGGCTTTTTACCCTCTAGCTTGACACCCCCAAAGTTAGAGCTGGAGTCTGTGCCAGGTGATAACCTACTGCTTCCTTGAAGTGCCGGCTGTTCCATGGAATTTACAGAAGATTTGTTTGCAGTGCTATTATTGCTAAATATAGTTGTGTGTTCTACATCAAGGCTTCTATGTGGAAGAGTGCAATTGGTCATACCCCCCTTCAAGTCCCCAGATTCAGATCCCCCCACTTCACCTCCCTGCAGAGCAGATGAAGTGAGAGCACGTTTTCCCCCATTGAGGGAAGTGGAATTGTCATGATCAGAATGTGTTGAACTTTTAGTCAATTTCTTAGCCAACCCATTTACAGGTGCTTGTGGCAGAGCTGTCTGACCACTAGTATTCATGGTTCTCAGATTTTCTAAGGAAAACTCCAAGACTGGCTGTCTCCCCAACAGCTCAGCTCGGAGTTCATAGGGCTGAGATAAAAGAGGGCGAGATTTAAGGACTGTCTGCTTGCTGAAAACTCCTTGCAATTTCAAAGACTCCTTTGAAGGAACAGATGTCACATCGGAGCAGAGATAAGATGCCACCAGTGGTTGCAGCTTTCCCAAGTCTTCCTTGGTTGGATTATTTCGGAAATCTAGACTGGGATCCTCTGCAGCAATGGATTTTCTTTTGGTTCCGTTGGCAGCAATGAGGATATTGGCGTTGCCGTTACTTTCGACACTGCCAGGCGACAAGGTGGAGGACGGGGGAGCCAGTTTGAACCGGATGTGGTGTGCTTCAGCTGCTGCGTCAGTAAGAGCGGGCGCCATCGCAGCCATTCAGCACAGAGAGACAGGAAGTCCAGCCTCTCCCGGTGCCGAGGCCAGCTCCACGGCCTCTCACTGCCTCCCCAGAGAACAGACTAGAAGAGAAAACAGAAAAGGAAGTTAGAAATACAGGCATATTAGAAAACCACACACATGCTTTTAATGTATGTGCCACTTGAAACTGTATTCCAAACTCTGCCTCCAGAAAAAAAACACTAACATCATTCTGGAAACCCAGATATCTTTCAGAGGGAGGGGGCTCTGTGGGAAAGTAGGGGTACACAATCTCTGCACGAGAAAGAATTCCACCCTTTTTTGTCATGCTTACCACAGACTGAAAGTTGCCAAAATGTAAGCTCCATTCTGAGAGAATCACAAATTGTTAAAGTTAAATTGACTGCATTTAAAGGAACAATATCTTTAAACTTCTTCAAGTTAGCTGATTTAAAGCAAATGTATGAAACTAATCACCCAGCAACTAATCAGAGAAGAATGAATAAGGAACTCCTCAACCCCACCAAAAAATCTGTATGCCAAATAGCATCTGTCTCTGCATTTCTCTGGCCAGAGGATCTAGTTTTCATCAGTTTTTCACTTCCCTACAAGCACAGCTTGTACTACAAGCTTAACTGCACCACACGTGTAATACCAATTTGCTTCATCCATTTCCTTTTCTTTCAGAGTGCTCATCAATGTCTTCTATACTGGCTCCTCCTGTCTCTCGGCCTTACTCAAATCTCCTGTCTTCAGTACAGCCTACTTCTCAAATCACTGCTCAACATGTTTCTTTCCCTTTACTCCAAAACTTCTTGAAATAGTAAAAATAGCTACCTCTGCACTCTTCACTTTTCTATAATCTGGCTCCTAGCCCTACTGCTCTGAAAGGTCACCAGTAATCTTATTATCTGTTATGGACTGAACTGTATGCCCCAAAAATATGTTGTAAATCCTAACATGTATGCCTGTGGTTATAATCTCATTTGGGAATGGGCGCCCTTTGTTATGTTAATGAGGCAGGATTCGTATAGGGTGTGTCTTGAGTCAACCTCTTACAAGATATAAAAGGAGCAGATTAAGCAAGCAGAGATGGGGTAAAATAGATGCCAGGACACATGGAGATCTCCAAGGAGCCAGGAAGCAGAAGCTGAAGAGACAAGAACTTTCCTCCTGAGCTGATAAAGCAAAAGCCTCCCCTACAGCCGGCACTCTGAATCTGGAATTTTTAGCCTCCTGAACTGTGAGAAAATAAATCTGTTTGTTAAAGCCATCCACTTGTGGTATTTCTGTTATAGCTGCACTAGATAACTAAGACAATACGCAATGACGAGGTCTCAGTCCCCATTCTTAAATGACGTCTTCACCGTATTTGGCAGTGCTGACCATCTCATCCTTCCCGAAATTCTTTTCCTGATGTCCTTGACACTACTATCGCCCTATTCTCTTTCTCCTGGACCCTTAAAACGGTGCTGCCCAGGGTCCCTTTCTCTGCCCTCTTCCCTCTGTCAACTCACTCCCTTGGCAATAACTACTACTATGGTAAGGCCTCCTCAACCTCAGAAAAAATTTTTCTGAGCTCATCAATATTCTCATCTCTATGTTCTTCAAACTCCCTGAAATTCCAAACGCACTTTCTTCCAACACACTCCTCATTCTAAATTTCCCTGTCTTGGTTAACGGCATTGCTTTCGCTTAGTAACCACCCAATATAAAAAACCTCAATCATGTGCCTCTTCTTCACCCCCCTCCCCCCCCCCCCAGTTTACATGGTCCAGAAGCAAAGGGAAACCTATGTAAAGAACTAAGCCACCTGTTCAAAGTGTGGTTTGTGGACTTTTAGATCTCTCAAAAATTATTTTGGAGACCAACGAGATCAAAGCTATTTTCATAGTAATATTAATACCTGCCTTTTTAATGACTCTGCAAAAACAAAGGGTGAGCAAAAATGCTGGTATCTTAGCACAAATCAAGGCAGATGCACCAAACTGTATTAATAGCCATCGTATTCACCACTCAATTAAAAAAAAAAAAGTCAATTCCACTTAAGAATGTCCTCGATGAAGTGAGCAATAAAACAATGAATTTTATTATACCGCAACCCTTGAATATAACTTTTAAAATACTGTGTGGTGAAACGGGAAGAATGCATGAAGTACTTTGGATGCCTCACAAAATCTGAGGAAGAGCACTTGTACACAATGAGTTGCAAGCTCAACTAGAAGCTTTCTTCGTGGCACACTATTTTTACTTAGCATAACAACTGACAAACTATAGTTATTCAGACTTGGGTGTTTAGCAGACATTTTCTTGAAAACGAGCAAAGTGAACCTGTCACTCCAAGGAAAACAACTGACAGTATTTGTTGCCAATGAAAAATATTGCGTTTCAAAACGAAAATTAGAATTTTGGTAAACCCTTATCTGCTTCCGTTTTCCTAATACTTAAAAAGCTGTTTCTGATTAAACAAATTAGTGGTAATGTTAATGAATGTGAGTCTGATCCCACACGATGAGATGCATCATTTGGAATTTCTACACAACTCAGTGCACCAGATCTTCCAAATGACCGATGCATGATGTTACAAAATCATGCATGGGAAAATCACGCATAGGCAAAGATCCTCCTCCAAACGCAAGACAGATCAATGGGTTTTAATGTAAAAAAGTACAAAAAGTTCACTGATACAGTTATAGATTCCATATTTCAACTAACCTTTATGAAGCTACTACTTGTCCAATTTAGGTGTACTGTCAAAGAATATCCACACTTATCTGAAAAGGCTATTAAAATACTCCTCTCTTTTCCAGCTATATGCTTGTGTGAGGTCGGATTTTCTTTACATGATTCAGCTAAAACAACACATTTCATTAGAATAAATGCTGTGAAGTAGGTATGAGAATTCAGCTGTTTTCTATTAGACACGCAATGTGTTTATTATTTGTAAATGAATTTGTTGTTGTTAGGTGCTGTCGAGTAGGTTCCAACGTGACCATGTGTACAACAGAATGAAACACTGCCCAGTCCTGCGCCATTCTCACAATCATTACGCTTGATCCCGTATCAGCAAATGAAGGTTCTGAACCCTTGACACCATCCGCAGTGTTAACGTCAACTCTAGTTTGAGGCAGTTCCTCCCCAGTCGTCTTCTGAGTGCCTTCCAGCACTATATCAGTGTTCCGCTGCTTTTCATAAGGTTTTCACTGACTACTTCTTTTCAGAAGCAGACAGCCAGGTCCTTCTTCCTATTCTGCCTTAATCTGGAAGCTCAGCTGAAGCCTGCCCGCCATAGGTGACCCTGCTGGTATTTGAATACTGGTGGCATAGCTTCCAGCATCACAGCAACACACATGCCCCCATAGTACAACAAACTGACAGACATGTGGGGGGTCAATGAAACAGTAAATATTTTTTAAATTTCTTAAAGTTTCTAACACAGTAACTATTGATAAGACAATAACCCACAAAAACATTCTTTGTGGTTCTCAACAATTTTTAAGAGTGAAAAGGTTTTTTAGAACAAAAAGTCTGAGAATCACTGAAGCAGTCCCTTCCCCCATTCAAAAAGACAGCCTGCCCCCAATCTTAAAAAAGAGAGAGCGCAATCTCCAATTTGGTCACATTTTTTATTCTTAGATCAATACCAACAGAAGCTGGTAGGAAATACACTATAAAGAAGGTTTATGTACTCTATGAATATTCAAATCGTTAATATCAAAATATTTAAGTAAATAACTAAGCATTATTCACAGAAACATCAATACACATCCTAGTCAAAAATGTCTACTGCTCCATGTAACGCCTCAGTTTCTTTTTCTAAGATTGTATTTTAATGAAAAACAAAACACCAAGCCCTGAAGTCAATTCTGACTCACAGCAACCCCAGGTGTTTCAGAGTAGAACTGCACTCCATAGAATTTTCAATGGCTGTGACCGTTCAGAAGTAAATCACCAGGCCTTTCTTCCCAGGCCCCTGCAGGTGGATTCAAATAACCGACCTTTTGGTTAGAAGCCGAGCCCTTAACCTTTTGCGCCACACAGGGACTCCTGTATTTTAATGGAAATCCTATGAAATAACTAGATCTTCTGAGGCTTAAAGAGTTTTACCCTAAGGAATTTCTGGCATATTGCGTTCTGTATTAACTCAAAACTCTTCTTACATTTTTTCCCATTTCTGATTTTAAATTTAATATGAATTCCTAATACAGCACATAAACAGTTGTGTTACAGACCAACTGATAGCTGAACCAATGTAAGTTATTTGTTCACAATGATCTGAATCTGTTTTACGACACAGTGTCTTCTCCTATAAACAAACAAAAAAATCATTGTGAGCTCTTTCCCATCAATTCAATCTCCTCTCTTTTTGAATAAATATCAACACACAGTTGATACTAATGATGCAAGGAGCGAAATTATCAGTGCCAAGTGAGTAATACAACACATGAGAAGAGTACTGTAGTTGTAATCTCATGCCCAAGAGCACGACAGGATCCCTTACAGGGACCCGAGCAAGGGCACAGATGTTACAAAGTTTACATAAAACTTACTCAGTTAGGCTCATTCAGCATGCCGAAAAGGATGGCCATAATTAACATCACACCACATGTTTTTCTTGTTGTTAGGTGCTGCTGAGTCGGTTCCAACTCATAGCAACCCTGTATACAAATGAACGAAACACTACCCAGGCTGGTGCCATCCTCACAATCATTGCCGTGTTTGACTCCACTGTTGCAGCCACTGCGTCAATCCACCTCGTCAAAGGTCTTCCCCTTTTTTGCCAACCCTGTACTCTACCAAGCATGATGTCCTCTTCTCTAGGGACTGGTCTTGATAAAGTATCCAAAGCACATGGGACAAAGTCTCGCCATCCTCGCTTCCAAGAAGCACTCTGGCTATACTTCTTCCAGGACAGACTTGTTAGTTCTTCTGGCAGTCCATGGTATAGTTAATAGCCTTTGCCAACACCATAATTCAAATGCATCAATTCTTCTTTGGTCTTCCTTATTCACAGACCAGTTTTCACACGCATATGAGGCAACTGAAAATATCATGGCTTGGGGTCAGGAGTACCTTAGACCTCAAAGTAACATCTTTGCCTTTCAGCACTTTAAAGAGGTTTTTTGCAGATGTGCCCAATGCAATAAGTCCTCTGATTTCCTGCCTGCTGCTTCTGTGGGTGCTGACTATGGATTCAAGTAAAATGAAATCCTTGACGACTTCAATTTTTTCTGTTTATCATGATGTTGCTTACTGGTCCAGTTGTGAGGATTTCTGTTTTCTTTTTGTTGAGGTGTAATCCATCTGAAGGCTGTGGTCTTTGATCTTCATCAAGTGCTTCAAGTCCTCTTCGATTTCAACAAGTACGGTCCTATCATCTGCATAAAGCAGGTTGTTAATGAATCTTACTCCAATCCTGATGCACGATCTTCTTCATTTAGTCCAGCTTCTCGGATCATTTGCTCAGCATACAGACTGAGTAAGTATGGTGAAAGAATACAATCCTGAGGCGCATCTTTCCAGACTTTAAACCACACGGTAGCCCCTTCTTCAGTTCAAACGACTATCTCTTGGTCTACGTACAGGTTCCGCATGAGTACAATTAAGTGTTCTGGAATTCCCGTTCTTCACAATGTTATGCATAATTTGTTATGATACACACTGTAGAACGCACTTAAGTAGTAAACACTCCAAAGTTACTTCAGAATTATTCAATTCTTTAAAGTCCATAACTTAAAGAAAAATCTGGTAGATCAAATCCCATCTCTTCCAAGAAGTCTTCTCTGATCATGGCCCTATGAACTAACGGAAATCAGGTCTATGAATCTGACGTTAACCACATACATCTTAAAGGCAAGACTTTATTTTGTTCACACACTTTCTCCCTGGTCTTAATCCCTGTAAGATACATTGCAAAGAACAACTACTAAAACAATCATTTTCCGAATAAATAAAACAGGGAGGGGGAAAAAGTTGACAGGTGCTTCAGAAGCAATTCTCATTCCTAGCTCCTAATCTTCCATTTTCTGTACCAAAGCAGTAGTACATACAGTTTTAAAAGATGAAAACCCACATCCCTCTCCTTTTCTTGATCTGAAATACTATGCTTAGATTCCACACGAACCCCAGGATAATTCACAGATAAGGGGAGGACCGGCTCCAGTGAGCCAGCCTGGAGTCACACTCGGGCTCTCCCTCGGGTCAATTTCCTCATCTGCAAACAACAGACCTTACCTCAAAAGGCTGCTGTCAGAGTTCAACAAAATACTTTTCACTACTTAGCCTAGTGCTGGCACAGCCACCATTACTTGCACTAACTAATATTATAATCTGTAGACCAAAAAAAAAAAAAAGAGTAGAAGAAATAAATTTCTATAAGACTTTCTAATGCACATTAAAAACGTAAACCCACATTTCTCTAAAATGTCAATGTACTTGAGAACTCTAAGCATATCCAAAAGGGAAAAAACATCCAAAAAAAAGGGAAATAGTGCCTAGTTAGCCTTCAATATCAGCTCTAATTGCCATAAACCTCCACGCAACAGAATACTATGTAACCATAAAAATTACGATACAGAGCTATATTTGCTGACATGAAAAAGTTTAATGAGAAAAGGTTACAAAACAAAACACACACCATGGCTCCATTTTTGTTTTAAAAACTGGTAAAAAAAAAAATTTTTTTTTAACATATATAATTTCTCCACCATAAACATGTATATTACTTGTATAACAAAAGGGAGGGACATAAAAAGAAAATACAAATTCTCAGAGTCAAAAAATACAAGTAAAACAAAACTTCACGACAACTTCTTAAATCTAACACATTGAGCAAAACATGGATTCCCATCCTGCTTTACCCCTACGAACCTCAAAAGCAATATAAAGTTTCACTCTTCAACAATTCAAAGCAGAGAACACCTGTCAAACATGAGCAGTTTTATAAAAACTGTACAACAGCTTATGATAAATCATCTTTCTCCAAAGAATCCAAAGCATTAAAGCTATAACCAGCTTATAAAATCCTCATAACAGAATGAAGAACACAAAGGACACAAGGCGATTACGAGCCCAAGAGAGAGAAATGGTCACATGAACCAGAGACTACATCAGCCTGAGACCAGAAGAACTAGATGGTGCTCGGCTACAACCGATGACTGCCCTGACAGGGAACACAACAGAGAACCCCTGAGGGAACAGAAGAGCAGTGGGATGCAGACCCCAAATTCTCGTAAGACCAGACTTAATGATCTGGCTGAGACTGGAAAGACCCCGGTGGTCATGGCCCCCAGACCTTCTTTTGGCCCAGGACAGGAACCATTCCTGAAGCCAACTCTTCAGACACGGATTGGACTGGACAATGGGTTGGAGAGGGGTGCTGGTGAGGACTGAGCTTCTTGGATCAGGTGGACACTTGAGACTATGTTGGCATCTCCTGCCTGGAGAGGAGATGAGAGGGTGGAGGGGGTTAAAAGCTGGGGAAATAGACACGAAAAGAGAGAGTGGAGGGAGAGAGCAGGCTGTGTCATTAGGGGGAGAGTAATTGGGAGTGTGTCGCAAGGTGTATATGGGTTTTTGTGTGGGACTGACTTGATTTGTAAACTTTCACTTAAAGCACAATAAAAATTATTAAAAAAAAAAAATCCTCATAACAGCCTAGGCAGTATGTTTGTTTAGGGCTGGGATAATTTCCCATTTACTGGTGGGAATAGATAATAAAGTTATATATTCAGAATAAAGAACTAAAATATTACAATTTTTAGTTTATCTAAAGGGTCGCTATGAGTCGGAATTGACGGCACTGGGTTTGGTTTTTCGGTTTAATAAGCTACAATCCGAGAAAATAAATACAGACAGAGCAACCGTACCTACTGTCACCAACATAAATTAAGATTCTGCAGTAAACTTGCAGAAACAAAAGGAAGGTCCACCCTATCAAGGCCTCTTAGCTATAAAAAGTAATAAGTTTCCCTCACAGTTCCCAGGAAGCATTTTGGGTGCTGAAGATGTTAAATGAATTCAGCAGGCAAATATATTTGGGAAAACCTTCCCTAATAGAGAGGCACAATGCACTTCTTTATCTAATCTATTTAACAAATAAGTACTTTTTTTCCAATATACCTATGAATATTCCACAGAATGCTGTTCAGAGGAATACAAACTGGTATAAAGTTCCAGTATGTATGCTGTGCTTGCTGTGTTGCTGTATGCCATCGAGTCAATGCTGACTCATAGATACCCTATCTGACAGAACAGAATCACCCCACAGAGGCTCCCCCCGGGCTGTAAGCTTTATGTAAGTAAATCACCAGTCTTTTCTCCTGCACAGTTACTGGTGGGTTCAAAGTGTCGACCTTTTGGTTAGCAGCTAAGTGCTTAGCCAGCGTGCCACCAGGGCTCCTTTTTACTGTACTTAGGATTCCATTATTCTGAACTGCAATATAGGCCCACGAATAAATTTCCACCTAATACAAGTGGCACTTGGAAGGCAAAAATGTACCCCTAGGGCAGAGTTTCCCAACCTCGCCACTACTGACAGACACCTTGGGCCTAATAATTCTTTGCCATAGGGGACTGTCTTCCATTGCAGGATGCTCCATTGCATCCCTTGGCCTCTAGCCACCAGAAACCAACAGCACTCTCTTCTCAAGTATGACAACCAAATATGCCTCCAGACCTGTCAAACATCCCCTAGGAAGCAAAATCACACCCTTTCCAATAGAAAAGGACTGCAAGATACAATTACATATTCTTTCCAGAAAGCAAAAACATATCTACTAGCTTCAAACTCTGCAAGCCAGACCTAACTCCACACCTGTAAATGAAAAACTTGCTTTATTCCTCTTTCAAGTCCTCAGTACAGGACTCCAGGTATACTAGGACAACCTGGCAGCATCCACCTTGCAGAAACATTGACTTGTTGCTGTGGTGGTGGTAGTGGTGTATCGCTGAGCTGAGTCCAACTCATAGCAACCCTACATGACAGAGTAGAACCACTCCATATGGAGTTTCCCAAGCTGAAATCTTTACTGGAGTCTCGCTTAACTGTTGCACCACCAGGCTCCAGATAACCAAAGAAAAGGGTTAGGTCATTTGGCTGGCCAATGAGCCAAGAATTACAAAAACTTGTGCTGAACAATCGAATAGGAAAGAAAAGTTTGGCCATAATGTTGCTTCTACTGCTCTTTCCCACCATTACCTCATTATTCTGCACAAATGAAACAGGCAAAGAAACAGGAGGAGGAAGACTGGTTAGGGAACTGTCCATGAAGTTGTCAGAATTTCAGCTGAGACTTGAAAATTAGCTAAAATTTCATGATGTAAAAGGCTAGATAAGAGAAGAAATGGCACGAGAAAAGGCAAAACTATAGGAAAATACAGGACATTCTGGGGGTTAAAAGAAATTAACAATTTGCTTAAAATAAAAAGCATATTTTAAGAGAAGAAGCAGTGAAGAGAAAGCTGGAAAGGCAGTTAGAAGTCAGATCATAATGGACAACCTTGAATAGCCAGGCAATCTATTTTAGCCTTTACTCAGACTTAAAGGCAGCAGAGTGCCATTAAAGGTTTTTCAAACGGAGAATGACACATCAGAACTGTGCTTTTAGAGACCAGTTGCGTAAGATGGATTAAAAGTAAAAATGCATCCTAGATGTTAAAGCCCAATGAAGAAGCTATTGCAATAATCCAGACAGGATGCAATGACAACTTCAACTAACGTGGTCACCACAGTAAAATGGTCAAAGCTTAAATCCAAGAAAATGCGCAGGGTCTTGGAGGCGGTCCTTCTTTCCTTCATAACTTTATCTCATGTACGATGACATCTTCCCATCACTTCTCATAAAGCTGTTCAAATTCGGTATATCCTCTCTATTCCTAACACTGCCACCCCAGTCCAAGTTCTCAAATCAGCTCACACCTAGATTATCACAAAAGCTTTCTGACTGGTGTCTCAGTCTGCCAATCCATCCTATACTTCTTTATCATCTCACTTCCTTGCTCTAGAATAGTCCCCCTAGTACCTTTTTCAAGAGTCCAAATCCCCCAAGAAGATAAAGACTAAAATAAAATCAGGGCAAGTGCATCTGATGGCACAGACCCAGAACTTTCCACACTGCTTCCCAGCTCCTCATCTTTGCCTATGCTGCTGCTTCTACCTGCTCTCCCACCCTTTTGGCCCAAACTTTTAAATCCACATTATTGGTGCTGTGGTTAACAGCTTGGCTGCTAACCAAAAGGTGGGCAGTTGGAATCCACCAGCTGTTGCTTGGAAGCCCCATGGGGCATTTCTATTCTGTCCCATAGGATAGCTATGAGTCAGAATTGACTGAATGTCAACAGGTTTGGCTTTTTTGGTTTGTCTTAGTTTACTAGTGCTGCTGTAAGAGAAATACTACAACTGGGTGGCTTTACAGAAGAGAAATTTATTTGCTCATAGTTCAGGAGGTTAGAAGTCTGAATTCTGGGCATGGTTATAGGGGGAGATCTACTCCACAGGCAATCCTTCAAGTTGCCGAGCTCATAGGTTCATCTGCCTCTGTGGTCAGATAGCATCTGTCCTGCCCCCCTACCCCCACCCCCTGCATGTCTTCCTCTCTGCGTCTATTCTGGTCTTTTTATAACTCAGAAGTGATCAGGTTTAGCATCCACTCTACAGTGGTATGGTCTCATTAATCTAACAAAAGAAAAACCCTGTTTTCCAAACAAGGCCACATTCGCAGGCACAAGGGCCAGGAAGTCAACACGTTTTGGGGGATACAATCAATCCACAATATATCACATCTCCAGAAAAACTTCTCCACTCTATTCAGATTTGCACTGTTTTATTCCTGCTTAAATTGTACAATGTATTTAAAGTCACTATCACTCAATTCAAATTATCTGAGTGTTCTCTAATTGTCAATTTATTAATTCTATTTCCGAGACAGGCAAAGTTCCTTAGTTGCATCCTTCTTCTGCATGTTCAATAACTTACATAGAACTTGGCACAGAGTAAGCACTTACTGAGTAGTCAAAAGGAGTAAAAAGCTGGAGTAGTCAAAAAAGGCTTCGTGAGCTGGGCCTTCAAGTGAAAGTTAAGATTTTGCTAAGCAGAAAAAGATGAGGAAATTCCAAGCAAGACAATGACACAGTTAAAAAAAAGTATTTGAGGGATGATTCATGAACAACTTGGATAACTCAAGTGAAATATGTGCAGCTTTCTCAAGATAGAGTAGGGAGAGAGGAGAGCAGCTATTTGTAATTTGTGAGGAAGTACTGGAAACTACAAATTCTAGAATGTTAATTTTATAAGGTGCACTGAAAAGTATTTCTTTTACCAGAAAACAAATGCAGATTTGTTGTGGAATACAACAAGGAGGGTACAAAATTTCTATTATAACACAAAGAAATAACATGGACCTCACCTTCAAGTCCTTAACACTTTCCTACACCAACAGGGCTTCTTAAGTGAAAAAGGTTTATAATTATCAAGGGAATCATAGCTCTGGCTGAGGATAGATTATTATGACTGCTGTTCAATAACATTAACTGAACTTTTACTATGTCAGCCACTCTGTTTTTGCACATAAATGCTCTTATTTAATCTTCATAGTAACACTGTAAAGTACATATGGTACTGTTATCCTCATTTTATAGGTGAGGAACTTGATGGCCAGAAAAGTTCTGTAATTTCCCCCACATCACACAACTACTAAGCTGTAGAGCTAGAATTCCAATGCAAATCCGTAACTCTAAAGCCCATGCTTTTAACTATTACACTAGTGTAATTAATTATTACACTAATGGCTTAAAGCTAGGTTCAACCTGAAGGGCCTTATTGCTGGACAACAGTTTCTAAATTTTAGTCTTTAGAGGAAAGTCAATGAGGAACACCATCTATCTACAGGATATCTCCAATAAATATTTATTAAAATGCCTACAGCAGTCAAAGCATTGCATTAAGTGTCCACAAGGATTACAAGAACCAATAAAGACAGATCCCAGCCTATGATCACTGCTATCCCTGGGGACCATACATTAGGGGCCCCTCACCCAGGCTGAGAAGTGGTGGGATCAGAGAAGGCTTCCAAGATGAAACAACCTTTCAGATGAAACCTGGAGAATGAGTAGAATTCACCAACTTCCATATAGCTACTTCGAGGATCTCATATCCAAAACCCATTCTCTGTTCCCAATACCAAATCCAAAACCAATTTCTGTCCCTCAACATTCCCAATGGGAGTGAACTGTGATCCCAGTCACTGACCTATACCTTCCACCATAAATCTCATTTAAAGGTCTATTAATGCCAGACACAAATAACAAAAAGACTGCAGGAGCCTGCAGTCCAATGTTGGAGACAGTAAGAATTCTAGCAGTTTCCTTAGTGCCAAAACTAGAAGATATAAACTACGTGTTAAGATAGTTCCACTGATAAAGCAATGTTTTGCCTCAAGGCATCAAGGAAGGCTTCCAGAAAGATACGGCATACTCAGTGAACTTCAACAAGCAGAATGATAAACACATTCATTCCACCCACTGCGCCTTAGCTCGAAACCTCATTATGTACTGCAATAATCCAGGCAGTAATAATAACCCAAACGTTCTTCCTTTTTCCTGTCTCAGCAGGCTTCCAATCTAGCCTCAACTATCAAAATGATTATTAAAAAGGAAGGAAGGGAAGGAGCGAAGGAAGTAAAATATGACCACGTTGTGCTCCTCCTTAAAATTGTTCAGTGCCTCTACGGTTAAGGGTAAATCCAAATTCCTCCATACAGCACATATCTGCCCCCTTTTTACATTCAGCCTCATCTCCAACCTGTCACCACACCAGCCTCGTGAATCTTTTATGGTTTCAGGCTCTTCCATGTCCCTTGCACCTTTGCTCCTGCTTTTTTTTTTTTTTTTTTGAAGGTTTGGTTCCAAGATTACTTCCTCTTTCAAGTATTCTCCATTCCTTCCAGGTTAAGTTAGTTGTCTATTGCTCTAGGGTCTTATCTGCACTCCTACAACACCTTGGGCAACAGCTCATAGTGGAAGATAAACTCCCAATTTTGTCTGTCCTCTCTCTCCTTCACTTGACTGTGTGTTTCTTAAATATAGAGCTGTGGCTTTTTTCTCCCCCATCCCCTGCATGTAGTACAGTAGACCAATGGCAGACAGTAGACCAGGGAAGTTAATCTGAGCATTGTACACAGAATGAATCAGATGGGAGAGATCCATTAGGAAGTTAATGCAGATGTCTGATCATGAAGTGATAACAACCTAACAAGAAGCAGGCACCAACTGAATCTAGGACAGATTTCACCCACATCAAGTTCCAGTCATTTACATGGCCAACCACCTGCACGAGACTGGCAAACTTTTTAACCCTGCTGTTTAAAACTATCAAATTTGGCTACACAAGCCTTTTGAAGGCAATTATCAACAACCCTGGTGGCATAGTGGTTAAGAGCTACGGCTGCTAACCAAAAGGGTGGCAGTTTGAATCCCTCAGGCGCTCCTTGGAAACCCTATGGGGCCATTCTACTCTCTCCTATAGGGTGGCTATGAGTCGGAATTGACTCGATGGCAGTGGGTTTTTTTTTTTTTTTTTTAAATCAACATTTTTCATCAATTTCCCAAAGTTTTACCCAGCAATAAACACCTCTGGGAATCTATCCAGCAGAAATATTCTCATAGGTTCACAAAGATGTATGTGCAAAGACTTTCACTCAAGAATTGTAATACAAAAGACACTAGCATATTATGCAGCCATTTAAAAAAAAAGAACTGTATACGTGAAAAATCTCTACAATATACTGTTAAAAAAAAATCAAGCCACATAATAAGTATTATCCCATTTGTGTTCAGAAATATATAAACACACAGAAAACTGTTTTAAAAGATGACTATATCAAATTATTAACTATGTTTATCTTATCACTGAGTTCAAATTTCTATTGGTCTTTAGCTCACAAAAGGGAAAGCGAAAAAACTCATTTTTCTTGTCTTCTCCCAACAAATCCTAACGATAAAATGCTTCTGAACAAGTCTAAAATTGGAGACTTCTTGAAGATTCCAAGAAATTCAAATAAAAATGGATTATTCTTGGGGATCCTTGGCCAAATTCCAGGGTCTCACTGAAACTCACCTTCTCCCCTACAGAGTACTGAATTAATGATTTTTTTTAAATTAATTTTTGCCAATGCCAGGGAAATGTTAAAAGTTAATACTAACATCCTTCCTCCATTCTCTTGGGAGGCTAAAGGGAAAACTAGGAGGCAAGCAGTAAATCAATAACCAGTCCAACTTTTCTGATAAATCCTTAAGGTACCTCCTCAGTTCTCTGTGGTAGTATATGAACAGTTTAATGAAAGTTTCCTGACAGTTCAACTTATCAGACTAGTATTTCTACAAAGCCTCTATGCTAGCAAACGTCAGGCACTAATTAGCTTTTTGCCTCTATTCCTTCACACCCTCTGGTGGAGGTGCTAATCAGCAGTCACCAAGGCCAAAAAGCAAGTAGGAAGAGAAAGCCTGGGATCCTTTTTTAGCAATTTTTGCTTAGACATTCTAACAACAAAATTGTTATTCACCTTTTTTATTCCCTAACACTTACCCTCCAAGTGAATTTAGCCAGGTCTGACCATAGCTGCTCCCTTTTAAAAAAGGAATTAAAAGGTGAGGGACTCCATTAAGTTTGACGCCACATAAGCAACTTTTTCCAAACAAGGGCAGAATCTGCTGTACTTAAAATTCAGAGTGAGATCTCATTTTGGATTCCTGGTTCAAGTAACAAGAACCAAAGTTTTTGATAACACTTAGATAAAACTTCACTGGATTTGCCTCTACCTTACATTTCCTGACTCTCAAGTTTGGGGAGAAACTTAAGGAAAAAAAAAGAAGGCAAGCTCACAGCCAACGACAATAAAATATACAGCTAAATAATTCTCTATCTTCCGTAGCATTATTTGAAATCTAACCCTCTAGAGGGTCAGAGATGGATTGACACTGGTCGTAACAATGGGTTCAAACACAGCAACGATTGTTAGGATGGTGCAGGACCCGGCAGAGTTTCATTCCGTTGTACATAAGGTCATCGTGAGTCAAAGCCAACTTCACAGAGCTGGCTTAAAATGTTGGAAAAGCAAGGTTTGCAGGGGGTAACATTTATTAAGCAGCTACTATTTCCCAGACACTGTATTATACAATGGGGAAACAAGAATTTAAAAGCTTTCCACCCTGAAGGGTCTCTGGGCAGAAAGGTTTAAAATCTCCATATACAATATTTAAATTTTTATTTCTGACTGCCAAAGTAGAGGGTCAGCAAAAAAGAGGAAGACCCTCAATGAGATGGACTGACACAGTGGCTCAACTATGGGCTCAAGCATCACGACGACTGTGAGGATGGCGCAGGGCAGGGCGATGCTTCCTTCTGTTTTACACAGGGTCACTATGAGTTGGAACTGACTTGACAGCATCTAACAAGTTTGTTTCTGCTTCATTCATAAGCATGAGTTGTGCTCTCTCTACTTTGGTGAAGTCAGTTTCCTCATGCCCTGCGTTTTAACCTTACCTCTATCCTCTTAACTTAAAGACAGGAAAATGCTTCAAAAATAAATCTTAAAAAAGTATCGACTGTAGCCCTTTTTGGAGTCCAGGCTTTTTGGTAAATCACACCTAATGGCTTATTTTCCCCTATATTTACATTTTTACACTACATTCTCAAAACAGGCAGATGGCATAATGCAGGAACAAGTGATAGCCAAACTAACAGGTACCTTCCCAACTGTGCATGCTGATCTTTTCTTGTGACTCTTGCTATGATCTGCAATTCTTCACTCAATTTGCAGGTAACACCCAAGGATATCACTTACCTCCCTCTGGTGGCCTTCAAATGTTGATACCCTCTAAGTACAGAGGGATCTTTGCCCTTTCTGTTCTAATTCATTATTATCTTCTCCCACTTGTGGTTCACCAGAGTTTTGATCTCACATTTCGAGGGATGGGAAGTACTGATATAAGAGACTTGTTTTGTGTTATGAATCATTAGACTTTGGCAGGAGTATCTTGCTAATGTTTTGAGTGCACAGAGACTAATATACAATTTATTAGGCCAGAAACTACAATTTAACCACACACCTTCAGAAGCAACAAGAGGGCACAAATATTAGTCTTTTAACATACACTGCCAAAAATTAAAGTTCCGTTTTAAGGAAAAAACACGGTCTAAGTCTTCTTTGCACTGACACAGCAGGCAGGACAGGTGTGTTTGGGGCCATTTTATTTGAGACACCTGCGCTGTGTTCCTTTATAAAATGAGCAAGTAAAAGGGCACTACTATAAAACATGCTTCCTGAGACCTAGAGCATTCTAACCTATCAGAGCAGAAACTTATTTAAAAAGGAGAAAGAGCCAAAGAAAAGGTGCTTTGAAACTAAATAAACCACTCAATGATGAGATTTGCTCAGGGACAATCAACCAAAGACCACACAGTTCCTCTCCAAACTCAAAGGAATAGGGGAGTCTTTTGGAAAAATTTATTAGTTAAAAAAAAAAAAAAAAATACGTTTTCTCTCTCTAGGAAGGAAGTCAATTTTTGTATCTCAATGTCCTCACCAAGAAGAGGGGGGAAAAAAAAAACTGCCAATCCCTTCCCAAGGAAGCGGAATAAATATGAGGAATAAGCATTACTCTTTAAATGCAAGATTTCCTATAACCACCATTTAGAGGATCCAATACGGATTTGTTAAGATTTTTTATAACATTTTTAAACCACTTTTCTAGTACAAGGTAACTAAACTTTTCTCACAAAAGGGCCTAACTGAAACCACTCAACACAATACCTTCTCAAATAAGCATCACCAACCATATCAGAACTATGTTTACAGATTACATAAATCAGGCCCCCTATTTGTTTTAAAATACAAATTAGAACCTCTGGCCAACACACAATAAAACCCATAGGATGCACAGACACCAGTTACACTGTAGCACTGCTTGAGATGGAAGAGGACTGACAGTGTTTGAAGAAGGAAGGAAAAAAAATGAGAAGTGTGGTTATTTTCCTTTCTTCTCACCTTGATAAAAGTTTACAAAAAGTAAACTCAAGTTTACTCTTTTCTAACTTCCAGATTTTTCCTCAACAGGATAAGTCAAGTCACCTAACAATCAAAGACAGCTCTGCAGTTTTAATGATGGCAGAAAGACAGAAAAATCTGAGAAAAATTTGAAATCTCACTTTGATAATGCACAAAAGTCAAATACTGATATTCTGAATAAGGCTTTCAAAAAAGGTGCAGGAACACTTCTAAACAGTATCTCAATGAATGAGCTACTCACTTCAACGGATTCAAACTGGTAAAATGACTAAAACTCCACTCTACCTCAAAGGTGCTAACAATACTTAACTGACCACTCTTTTAACTGTTTACAGACACATATCAAAAATACTTATTACGTATATACCTAAATGAGGCAGTCATCGGAAACCATACTACAGAATTAAGACTACCTACCTTCGTGGTCAAAACATCTAATGTTTCCCTCCAAATAATTCACATTTGAAAAATAGTTAACTACCCCAAATTACGAGATTACTAACAAACTCATCAAAGGTCAAAGGAATCGCATACTTTGTTGGATAAACCTACTGGAAATCCGATTCAGAATTCCATGACTAAGGGTAGTTATTCCACATTGAAAATACATTTTTTAAATTCCCAAGGGTTGAGCATTTTTACCTTGACTTATTTTTAGAACTACACATCACACTGCACATTATCACATGACATGATGTAACTGTTAGCAAAGAAAATGGCCCAAACCATTGAAAATATACATGGTAAGAGTAAACAGATCAATGCATACTTAAGAATCACTACATTTTATGTTTACTTTTTAAGAAAATGTTTTTTACTGCACAATAAATTTTTTAATGGAAAAAGCAGCTAGTAGCTTCTATAAAACAAAAGATTGATGAACTACTTTATACAAAGTATTTACTTATAAAATACTTTGTATTTTATAAATGGAAATTTACCCAAGTATGGGGAAAACTGGCAAGAAGAAACAGATAATACAACACCACTCTTCTAAAACTACAGGATTAAAAGAAAAATTATCTGGACCAAAAATGCAATCGAAACGTTAATGAAATATCCTCAGGTAGAAAATAATTACTACTCAAAAGTATTCACTGTAGGTAGTAGAAAAGAAAAACGGTTTTAACTGACAAGGCCAATAGACAATAGAAAATCTCTAAATTGGTCAGAAACTACATTAGAAAAGGAAGCAAGTACAGTCTATAGATGAGGAGGAGGGGAAAACACACACCCACTTAAGCCTTTGTAAATAGTGGTGCTTTAAATGTCCCAAAAAGGAGAGAAAATAGAAATTACAGACCCTTCTGTGACGAGAAACAATTTCTAGTGTACTACTTTCCATACTTGAAAGTACTCTGAAGACGAAGTTCGGCAGCAATTTATAACTATACCATGATTATGCAAGGCAAAGATTATGTAATTTTATCGTTTATTTTTAAATGTTGTCCTACTCTAAAACTAAAACGTTTTGATCTCTCCATTGGGGGGAAGGAGTTCTTCCAGGCTACAATTTAAAAATATAAACACACACCCCAAAACAAACAAAAAAACACAATGATTGCTAGCCACGTGACAAAGGAGATGGCAACACCAGGATTGTGAATGGAGGGGTGGGAGGCGAGGCTGCAGGACTAGAGATTTCTCTGAACTTCTGGGACCGCGAAATTCAGGTCTTCCGATCCTGGAGGCACCAAACGCTGGGCCCAAAGAGTTGTATTATTAACACTCTGAAGTGCAGTTTTATTAAAGGGTCAAGAAAAATGCTCCAATGACCTCCAGGACACAGGGGGGAAACACGGAGGGCGAGGAAAGAGAGCAATTTAAAGTGGCGCCATCATGTCATCCCTTCTCCCATAAGGCAATCAATAAAGCAATAGTTAGGTAACATGTTTCTCTAAAATACCACACTGGGATCCCGACATTGGAAAACAAAAGGATTTTTAGGGAAAACATGGGGATAGGATTGTTTGTCGTATGGAAAACAACATAACTATTTGATGAGAATCAAAAGACCGTCAGCCGGAAAACAGGCCCCCCAAAAGGCAGTAAGATTCCAACTCACTTAAAAGCAAATAAATGTCTCTTCCTCTTTAGTTTAAAAAAAAAAAAAAAACACCAAACACGTCCGCCTGAGGGAGACTAGATCTGAAAACGTAAGTGACCTCGATTTACGGGCCACAAGAATAAATAAATGAAACAAATAACCATCTCACTACACAATCGGAGTTGTGGTACAAACGTGAAACGCGCAAGATGTGTGCTTCAAGCAAAGAAAGGCCTTTTGCAGTCAAGAGAAGTTCAAGGAGAGAGCCAGAGTTTGTTTTGTTTTGTTTTTTCCACGGGAATAAATGATGCTCTCTAGGCCGCATTTTTAAATAGAACGCCAAAGGAAAACCTGGCGAACTAGGCGGCAGCTGGCGGAGAAGGGCCCCCGCACACCCCCGCCCTTGGGGCGACTCCCAGCCCCGGACCCGCAGCGGGGAAGCCCGGAGAGGCCATTTAAAGTTCCGGGGATTTTTCCTCCCCTGTCCTGCCTTTCTAGTTACAACTAACAAAGAGAGGGAGAAATGGGAGCCACAGGGAGAGCGAGGAGAAGGAGAAAGGGCAGCGGGAGGAGGAGGAGGAGGAGAGGAGCAGCAGCAGCAGCACCTACCACGTGATGGAGGAGCGTAGCCCGGGCGGATTCGGCCCCACAAAATGGGCGCAGTTTGCAAACAGCCCCCCGGCCTGGGCGCCGAGGGCCGGCAGCGGCAGCGGCGGCGGCGGGCGGCGGGCGGCGGGCGGCGGGCGGCGGGCGGGGGCGCGCGGCGGCGGCTCCGGCCCGGGCCCGCCGCTCTCCTCCCCCCCGGCGCCCGGAGCCGCCCTGACTTTCCGGGCGGGGGGGCGAGGCGGAGGGGGAGGGGAAGGCGGCGGCGGCGGCGGGGAGCGGCCGCTTTTTCTTCTCTTTCGGGCCCTTTCTCCGGCCTTGCTCCGCTCTGCCGGGGCCTGGACACGGCCGGGAACCGCAGCCCGGCCTGGAGGGCGGGGGCAGAGGGTGAAGCCGGCCCCCCGCCCCGCACAAACAAGCGCCGCCGTCTGCAGCCCGGAGCCCGCACCCCGAACGCCACCCCCAAGCGTCTCTTCCCGGCCGGGGAGCGCGCTCCGGCCGCCCCCCGCGCCGCCGCGGCTAGACGAGTCGGCTTCGCTACGGTGCTCGCTTCTCCCGCCGGCTCGGCGAGCGGTGGCGGCAGTGGCGGCGGCACTAGGAAAATGGCGGCCGAGCTCCTTTTCCCTCCCCCCCTTTAATCTGAAGCGGAGGGAGAATGGAGCGAGCGAGCGAGCGGGCGAGCGCCGGGGACACGGGGAGGAGGGACAGCAGCGCCTCCGCCGGCTGCGGCGGCTGCGGCGAAGGGCCGCTCCGCCCCGGCGCGCCGCCAGGGGGCGCCCGCCGCGCCGCCCCCGCGGGCCTCCAGGAGGCGCGGCCGCCGCCGCCTCCTCAGTCATGGCTCCTCGCGGCGGCCGCGGTGCTTGCACCTCCATGTGCGGAGGCCGCAGCGCCGGGACCCAGCTACTGCCGGGACGTGCGGCGACGGCACGCGGCACTGCGGCAGTCGGGAGCGAGGCCCTAGCTCCGGCCGACGTGAGGCTAACCTGAGGCACTGACGCCGTCACATTCCCTCTGCGCTGGGGCTGGCAGAGCCGCGCGCCGGCTATGAGGGAGCTAGGCGGGCTGGCGCGGCGGAGCGAGAGGACGTGAGCGAGGAACTTGTTTGCACTATCAAGTAAACACGCTAATGCAGTTGGTGCCACACTATTCCGGGACAAAAGGTGCGCTGAATCGGGTAGGAAGCTCCCTGACCAGTGAGGCGCTTCCTGCCGCCCTTTGTCTTAGCAACCAGGCTCTGTACGCTGCAGCACGGCTGGGTACTAGCCCCAGTGCCGCGCTTCGCAGCCGCCAGAGTTAAAAAAAAAAAAAAAAAAAAAAAGCACGTCGCCACTGCGCAGGCGCGGACCAAGGCCCGCGCCGGACCAGCCCGGGAAGAGGCGGCCAGGAGGAAGAGGGGAAGTGATGGCCCACCAGCGCCGGGCCCGCTGGGAACTGTAGTTTTCGTTAAGAAGCACGCGGCTTGTTTTGGGTGTCATGGCTTGGCAGATCCGCCAAAACGCAAATAGCATTACACAATGAGTATTTATGCTTTCTGCCGCCACCAAAAGGAAGTTCACTGCTGTGTTAAAAGTTTAACAAAGAACTCCATAGAGAAACCCAAATCTCACGACAAAATGCAAACTTTCCACTCTCCTGCCAGAGTTGGTTTAAACTGGCCGCACCTTATCATTGCTCATGACCAGTTAGTACAGTACTGACTGTATCCCTGTCTCAAAAAAGGTCTTAAAACAATGGGACTTTCTCTAGATTTAAAAATTTCAGAACTATAAGGCAAAGTGCCACATTTACACAAATTAAAACTCCACTATCCTTTAAAACAAGTTGCCAAAGATGAGTTTAGTACTTTGATTTTTTTTTTTTAATTTCATGAAAATATCAGTCTAAATGACTTGGGGGAGGGAGGGAGAGAACGGTTCCAACAAATCATCAAATTCGTCAGATGAGAAGGAAATGCACAATGCTTTCTTGTGGCTTACCAGAATCGATATCCGGTGGTATACGTCACTTCTGCTAGTTAAAAACACCCTCACTGTCGTTATAGAAGTTTCAGACTCACCACAAAGTTACACTAATTTATTAGGACCTACAGCATCTGCACCTGTATTCCTGTCACTTTCCATTTGTACTCTTAAATCACAATCCCATAGCCATGGTTCTCAAATATCAAAAGCAGGCAGCTAAGAAAGTCACAGGATCAAATGATACAAAGAATAAACTCATACAAGTGTACATATCTGTATACACATCCAAAAAAAAATGATCCTTAGTCTCGAATTCTTAACTTACAATCCTGAAGGAATTTTTTTTAGTTGACTAAAAAAACACATCACACATCAAGAGTAATTCCACAAAATATAGCAGAAGGTGTTAAACACAGTTCCAGCACCAATAGATGGCGGACTAGAGCCCTAATCTGAGAATTCTGAAATCTAAATTAGCAGCAGAATGAAAAACACCAAATAAGGCAAAGCCCTTTGCAGTGTATACTTAAATATTATGTTCAAAGATACACACCACAAAATAATTCATCTTACTACTGCTCCAACTCTTGAAAATTAACTGCTAGATTTAATTAGGCCCTCCAAGTAACCAAGGTTATGAAATACATTTTTTAAATGGATTACAAGAAAGGTGGAAAATGCTCGTTTTAAAATCATACATTCAAGGGGAAAATAAACTCCAACCTTCCCTTTCTCTCAATGCTTAGCCCAAGTGTCAGGAGTTAACAGTGTTTATGGCACTTAAATCAGTCGACTTGTTTTACATTCTTTTCTCAAATTAGATGTCGTTTGCTTTAGGTACCAGTTTTTAGAAACAAGAGCATTCAAAGGTGAGCCACTCTAGACAAAATCCTTAAGGAGAGAAATATATTTTCTTAAAATGTCCCCAAGAAAGAGGGTGTCAAGGCTGATTGAAAACAATACTACTCACTTTTCAAATAACTCTCAGAATGGTCTCTGTGGTTGACTCCCCAATATCCACTCTATCCCAGCTGATTCATCCTACCTAACCCATTCTCTATACCAATGAATGGTTCAGGTTGGACATGGAACCCAAAGCTGGCCAACGAGAAATGAGTGGAAGCTCCCTGAGAGGCCTCCAAAAACTGTGAGAAAAGCTTCTTCAACCGTGAAGAAAAGTTGGAGGAAGGAATAGTCCCTTTCCTTCAGACAGTGCTAAATGGAACATCCCAAACTGCTACAATCACCTTGCAACAAGCCTGAAGATGCAACCAACATCAAAGAGGGCAGAATGGACAGCTGGCAAGAATCATGGTCCTTGGTGACAGCATTAAGCCACTATATCAACCCATCCTGAGATCTGTCAACTTCTGGACTTAAAGCTAGATGAGAACAATGTAACAATACGGATATGTTACACCACCCTGCTTTTATCGCTTATTTACTTCACTTAAGGATAATGTAGAGATTTGGCACTATATTACCCTGAAGTTGGTTAAATGCTCTCTGTAATTCCTCTAGGTTGTTTTCATATATCAGTCTTACCTCAAGAAGCCAGCCTGAAAGCCCCTGAACTATGGTTATTCCAATTTCAGATCTATTACTCTTGTTTATACAACAAAAAACAATCCAAAAGGGTACTCTCCAACTTTCCAACCATAGACCTCTGACAAGCCAGAAACTGCCAAGCGCAATTTTCAATCACAGGTTTAGTACCTCAGATACCCAAACTAATCTCAAAGGACAAGGAATTATTATTTTTTTTGTACTTTAAAAAAAAAAAAAAGGTATATAACTCAGGACAAAGTCCTGAAGCCTAGGCCATTTACATCTCAAAAGGATAGGGGGCCGATTTTTGTTATTTACCATAGGATTCCTGGGAACTAGTCCAGAGCCTGGTACAAAGGAGGCACTTCATAAGAATTTGCTGAATAAAATGAAAAAAGATATAGTGTGGTAATCAAGGATCCAGCGGCAGCCCTAGATTTGACTCCTAACTCCATAAATTACCAACTGTATTACTCTGGGCAAAGTACTTAACCTATAAGCCTCAGTTTCTACTCTGTAAAGTGGAAATAATAGTAGTATCCACCTCATAAGTTTAACTATCAATTATTGCTATTATTATTAATGAATGTTACTGTTTTCCATAGTTCTATAATTGAGAAACTAAAATACAAATTAAAGTCAGTACCTCTTTCGTAATCCAAACTTCACATCTCCATCTACCAAAACCACACCCACTGCCGTTGAGTCGATTCCGACTCATAGTGACCCTATAAGACAGAGTAGAGCTGCCCCGTAGAGTTTCCAAAGAGCGCCCGGTGGATTCCAACTGCCGACCTTTTGGTTAGCAGCCGTAGCGTTTAACCACTATGCCACCAGGGTTTCCAGCCACCCTATAGGACAGAGGAGAACTGTGCCAATGGTTTCCAAGGCTGTACATCTTAACGGGGGCGAACTACCACATCTTCCTCCTGAGAAGCAGCTGGTGGGTTAAAACTGCCGACCTTTCGGTTAGCAGCCACGCACTTAACCGCTGGGCAGCCAGGGCTCCCCTCTCCACCTACATACTCCAGCAAAGAATATTTCCATTCATAAACCAGATAATATTACATAAAAATCCCGTGGGCTTTCTAAAAACATATTCTAATTCTGAGAAGGATGATTTACAATCACAAGTCTAACCAAACCCACTGACATCGAGTCTGTTCCGATTCATAGCGACCCCATGGACAACAGAAAAAAAAGTTAGAATGCATTTATTCAATGAAAACTTAGTGGGCATCTATTAAGACACTATTCCAGATATCACAGAAATGAACATATTAACCTATTTAAAAAACAGTATTAAAATTACAACATGAAAGAAAAACATCTTTAAGCTGAAACTGATGCATGCTCTCAAAATTAAACAGAAAGAATAAACTGAACCAAAGTCAAGAAATTGAATCAAAGAATATTAGACATAGAATATGAAAGGCCATCTAGTTGAACCTCCACGTTTTCTTAGTGGGGAAATGAGGCCACAGGAGGTCCGAAGGCAGCCCAGAGTCTCAAAGCTGAAGAACACGCTGGGATCAGGGTCAGTCTCTGATTCTCACATTTCCCACTGCCTTCCAGAGCCATCTCCTCCCAACAGAAATGCTTGATGAATGAGAAGTGCAAACATGATAAAGGTATTAAATCCAAATAATGTTAGCTATTTCAGTTTCACAAATATCAATATTTGGCCCAATGCAAATATAAAAGATACAGTAAAACCTGTGAAAGCCAGACCTGTGTAAGTCAGAAACCTGTCAGAGAAGGAAAACTCAAATATTTTCCACTAAAACAAGCGATAGAAAATGGTTAGACTACCCTGTCCAAAGCTGAAAAGCTGCGAGACCCAGAAAAACAAGGCAGTCCTGTCGTGTTCTGGGTCTCACAGGTTTCACTGTAATCCTCACACTGATTACCGTGACTATAAAGCTCAGAAACCAAAACTTTTTTCATTTGTATAAATGGAGGCCTTGATTGATCCAAAATATCCTGTGTTCTTATGTACTGGGTCTAGTAGCAACAAACTTTCAGTAACA
This sequence comes from Loxodonta africana, assembly GCF_030014295.1. NCBI lineage: Eukaryota > Metazoa > Chordata > Mammalia > Proboscidea > Elephantidae > Loxodonta > Loxodonta africana. Next base: position 30,311,547 of record NC_087359.1, on the reverse strand, counting down.
TTTAACAACATAAGGCATTTGAAAAAGTTTTGTTAATGGTGAGGTATTACAAGAATGCATGGTATGCCTTAGTTTCAATCCCACCTAAAAACAAGGTAATTTTCTTCCTCATACTAGAGGTACAGACTACAAAATTTACATAAAGATAGTATCTTACCATGTCACCATAGAAATGATCCAATAACTTATGAAGAAGAAAAATTCTTAGGCAGCGTCATGATTTAACTGTGTTAGCAATGAGAACAGTAGCTAATGTTACAGGTTAACCCTGAAGCACTCCTAAATCTAGAAATAATCTATTTTGGGGGTATATCAGAAGACAGCACTAAAATTCAACTTAATACAACTGTATTACTTGAAGAACAAGTCAGGTTCTCCTAGGCCATCAGCTGCCTTTAAATCTAACACCCAAGATTGACGGTTTTCTCTTTGCAGTCCCAGATCTGAAGGTAGGTACACAAACAATGACTTCTAGTATATGCAGTTTAACCAGCACTTTACAAACTTTTTAATAAAGTTTGTCAAGGAATCAAATTAAACAAACGAAAAAAAAAAAAAAAAAGGCACTGTTTAGATGGATTCTAATTAATTCTAATGCTTTGAACTTTAGTACAGAACATTTAAAAATTGTCAAATAACTAGAATGTGTGACTAACCATAAAAAGTTCATTGACCCAACATAACAGAAGGCGTAACATAATACACTGATTTTGCAGACGAGGCAATGGCAAATAAAACAATCTGCACAGAACCTAAACACTGTATCAGATAATCGATTTAAATGTCCAAAGTTGCCCCAAATTTATCTGGCTTCTTTTCCAAATCAAATGCAAAGATATACATGCAGAAGAACCTCAAGGCAGCTGTCAACAGCCAAGTTGTGGAGGGAGGGCCTGATAGTCAAGGGAAACAATGTCCAAAGAAAAAAAGGGGAAAACAGGTGCCCAGGGAAAAATACATAAAAACTAAGTCAGTTGCTGAGTCCAAAGGTATGATGCAGCTTCTAAAATCTTGCTCTGATGGCTTAGAAAGCTTTGGGATTTTCGAAGACTGCATGCCTATTTCTTCCAATGAAGAGGCACACCATTCTTAAAATGGAACTTTAATTTTTAATAAGCTAACTCCTGGATTCTTGATCTGGGTTCTATGTATACTCAGGAGCAATACAGCTGCGGACAAGGGAGTACTTGAAGCCACTGGATAAACAAGAGAGACCTTGCTGCAGTGTCAGTAAAAGACTGTAGTAAAACCAGAGACATTTTGTTAAAATAAACTTGAATATATTACAGAACAAAATGCAAAATTCTCAAAATTGTTGCGAGATAGAAAGGGAGTCTACAGAGAAATACTGTGCTTATGACAAGCTGCTCCAGACAACCCCAGGCTCTGGGTGTACTTTACAGGAAAAGTTAGAAACAAACTGGTTTTAATCATTAATAGACAAACACACATGGCCAAAAACCCATAGTCCCTTTATGCAGATAATGAAACCTGAAAATACCTAACGTATAAACTGTTACAGGTACGACACTATAAGAGAGATCATAAGCTACTGAGAACATGACTGGAATTCAGGAAATGCTAAAGTCCTTGGCTTATCTCTGTCACTCATTTACTAAGAAATCATAAATAATTTTCTCCACAGCAATCTTTCTTCATTTCTGAATTAGAATGACAAGAGTAATAGAATTCAATATTGAGTATTTTCAACCATATTTCAAATTAATTCTCACAATTAAATTTAGACACAAATATGTCTAAGTTTGTTCCAAATGAACTAACTTCAACTAGCAGAACCAAAAAAATAAAATAGCTAAGTGAAACTATATTTTCTTAAAAAGAGGAGGAAAATTGTTTTATATGCAGGGGAAAACACAACTCCATTCCAGAACATCTATGGTGGCAATATCAAAATGTGACCCTGCTGGTAATCGGTAGGCAGGGCATTAAAATACTAATATTTATAATATGATTACAGTACTACTTGCATTCCTGACTTGAATGGTTTTCTTTTGATTTTTCAATAAAACCAGACATCCCCTCAAGGCCCCACAATTAATTCCCACTCAGTCATAAACATTTATTGAGTGCCTACTAGATATGAAACACTACACTACCTCTGGGAAAAATACTCAGTCACCATCATAAACTATGTGGTAGCCAAGAAAAATTCCTTTCTAGTCACTGATATTTTAAATAGCTAAAAATCAAAGCCAAAAAGTGATAAGGGAACAATGAGCAAAATTGTAGTACCTTTATGCTTTCAATTCCACTATCTTCTGGCCCTTTTTCTGAAGCTTGCCTAAACCACCCCACCAGACCCCAGTGCCGTCGAAAACCACCCCAGGCATGCTAAAATTAGTTGTTATTTATGGTATAAGCAGAGTGAGGGAACAAGGTAAGTACCCCAGAGTAAAATTAAGAGAAGAGGTTAAGGAAACCAAGTAAGAAGAATCTAAAGTGCTGAGCTTGGGTAAAGACAATGTTCTACACCCTATTTTAGTCAGTAAGTGTCTAAGGTCTTAAAAGTTTGCGAGTGGCCATCTAAGATACAACTATTGGTATCTACTTGCCCGGAGCTAAAGAGAATGAAGGAAACCAAAGACTCAAAGAAGAAACTAGTCTATAGAAACAATAGTCTACACTAACAATGACATCACCTCCTTTGAGACTAGAAGAACAAGATTGTGCTTGGGTGCCACTACCAAATATTCCAACCAGGAACTCAATAGATGGTCCTGAACAGAATGGAAGAAAAATGTAGAAAGCTCAAATTCCTAAAAAAAAAAAAAAGCCAGGCTTACTGGACCAGTAGAGACTAGATGAACCCCTGAGGTTATCCCCCTGAGATACTCTTTAAACTTGGATCTCAAACCACTCCCAGAGGTAATCTTTCAGCCAAATGACAGATTGGCCCATAACATAAATAGTACTATGCTCTTCAAAATAATCGTCTAGATGAAGCCAAATGGTAAGCATTTACCCTAGACCAAAGATGAGAATGCAAGGGAGGACAGCTGAATTAATGGAAACAGAACAATTAAAATGGAAATAACGATAATGGGGATATATTGTAAGGAATCGACTCGACAGCAGTGGGTTTGGTTTTTTGGGTATTGTAAGGAACGTAACCAATGTCACTGAAATATAGAAATTGTTCAATGAGAACCTAATTTCCTGTGTATACTTTCACCAAAAACACAATATTTAAATAAATAAAGCGCTGGACTTGGAACATACGTCTTAAGGTAGGTAAAAGGTCTAGAAGCGTAAATTTTGTGGTCTAATACAATTGTATTTAATTCTGCATCCCCCTTTCATTCTCAAGTATTTGCTACTGCTGGGGAGAGGGGGAAGGCTTCTAGATCTCTTCTGACTGCCACAGGTTCAATAATAAACCATTTTGTAAACATTACTTATACCTTTAACTACTATCTTCATTCAGTAATTAGGCAATTAGAATTTACTACTGCTAAATGAATGTTCAAAGTTAAACCAAAATTATTTTCAAGATGATGCTAAGAACACTTCTCAGTTCATTCTATGAGGCCAGTATTACCCTGACATCAAAACCAAAGACATCACAAGGGAAGAACACTACAGACCGATATACCTTGTGAATACAGGTATAAAAATCTACAGCAAAATGAATCCAGCAACATATAAAAAGGATTATAAACCATTAGCAAGTGATTTATCCCAGGAATTCAAGTCAGTTTAACATCCAAATTAATGTAATACATATTATTAATAAAGGATAAAAACTACATGATCATCTCAATAAATGGAGAAAAAGCATCTGACAAAACCCAAAATCTCTTATGATAAAAGCATTCAACACACTAGGAATAGAAAGGTACTTCCTCAACCTGAAAAAGGGTATCTACAAAAACCCCCACAGCTAACATCACACTTAATGGGAAAAGTCCGAAAGCTTTCTCCCTAAGATCAGGAATAAAACAAGGATGTCTACTCTTACCACTTCTATTCAACACTGTACTAGAGATTCTAGCCAGGACAGTTAGACAAGAAAAGGAAATAAAAAGCATTTAGATTGGAAAGGAAGAAGTAAAACCAACTCTTTGCAAATGACATTATATATGAAAAAAATCCTAAGGAATCCATAAACTATTAAAACTAACAAATGAGTTCATCAAGGTTACAAGATAAAAGATCAGTATACAAAAGTCAACTGTATTTCTACACACTTGCAATGAACAATCCAAAAATGAAATTAAGAAAACCAATTCCATTTACGATGGCATCAAAAAAATAAAATAATTAATGGGCCACAATTACCACAGCTTCCACCAGACTGAGTCCAGCACAACTAGATAGATAGTGCTCAGCCACCACCACCAACTACGCTGACAGGGATCACAAAAGAGGGTCCCAGATACAGCTGGGCAAACACGTAGAATGAAATTCTAACTCACACACACAAAAAAAGATCAGGCTTATTGGTCTAGCAGAGACTGGAGAAACCCCAAGAGTATGGCCCCCGGACACCATTATAGCTCAGTAATGAAGTCACTCCTGAGGTTCACCCTTCAGCCAAAGATTAGACAGGCCCATAAAACAAAACAGACTAAATAGGCACACCAGCCCAGGGGCAAGGAGTCAGAAAGCAGGAGGGGACAGGAAAGCTGGTAATGGGGAACCCAAGGTTGAGAAGGGGAGAGTGTTAACATGTTGCAGGGCTGGCAACCAATGTTACAAAACAATGTGCATATTAATTGTTTAATGAGAAACTAATTTGCTCTATAAACCTCCATCTAAAATACTTAAAAATAAATTTGACAAAACAAGTACAAAATTTATACTCTTTGAATGGGTGAATGATCTGCTGTGTATATTTTCACCAAAACAAATACTTAAAAAAAAACATTCTGAAACTACAAAAATTGTTAAAAGAAATTAAAGATACCCTAATTAAATGGAAAAATATCCCATGTTCATAGATTAGAAGATATAACATTATGTTTTTGTTGCTGTTGTTGTTAACATTATAAGACGACAACACTCCCCAAACTGATCTACATATTCAACCCAGTCCCAGAATAGCCTAAACATCTTGAAAAAGAAGAACAATGTTAGAGGACTCACATCTCCTGTTTCAAAATTTAAAACTATAGTCATCAAATCACCTGTCCAGAGGGGAGATGAGAGGGCAAAGGGGGCCAGAAGCTACCCGAATGGACACAAGGAGAGAGAGAGGAGGGAAGAACTGTGCTATCTCATTATAAGGAGAGCAATTAGGAGAGTATGGCAAGGTGTATGTAAATTTTTATATGAGAGACTGATCTGATTTGTAAACTTTCACTTAAAGCACAATGAAAACTAATTAAAAATAAACAAATAAATAAAAGCTACAGTCATAAAAATAACAAGGTAGTGGGATAAGGACAGACATATACACAGATCAATGGAATAGATTAAGAGTCTAGAAATAAACCCTCACATTTACGGTCAATTAATTTTTTACAATGGTGCCAAAACCATTTAACTGGGGGAAGAATGGAAAGACATCTTGTCAACAAATGATTTGGGACAACTAGACAATATTTACATGCAAACAGAATGAAGTTGGACCCCTTCATCAGCCATAGACAAAAATTAACTCAAAATGGATCACAGATTTAAATGTAAGAGCTAAAACTATAAAACTCCTAGAAGGAAACAGGAGTCAGTCTTATTACCTTGGGTTGGACAATGGTTTTTATACATGTTACCAAAAGCGTAAGTGACAAAAGAAAGGGCAGATAAATTGGGCTTCATCAATTTTTTTTTTTAATTTGTGCATTAAATGACACCATCAAGAAAGTGAAAACATAACCCACAGAATGGAAGAAGATATATATCGGACAAGAAACTTGTATCCAGAATATACAAAGAACTCTTACAACTCAACAATAAAAAGACAAATGATCCAATTTTAAAAAGGATTGAAAAGACATTCTTCAAAGAAGGTACATAGTCAGCAAGCACATGAAAAGACTTTCAACATGATGAGTCATCAAGGAAATGCAAATCGAAACAACAGTGAGATACTAGTTCACACCCACTGGGATGCTATAACCAAAAAGACAAATGGCGAGGATGTAGAGAAATTACAACACACATACACTGCTGATGGGAATGTAAAACGGTGCAGGGGCTTTGAAAAACGGTTTGTCAGTTCTTCACAGAGTTCAACAGCATTACCATATTACCTAACAATTCCACTCCTGGATACAGACCCAAGAGAATTGAAAATACCATATCCACATAAAAACCTGTACACAAATATTCATAGTAGCATTATTCATAATAGCCAAAAGGTGGAAACAATCAAATGTCCATCAACTAATGAATGAATAAACAAAATGTCTTATTATCCATAAAACCCATAACACGTTGCCGTCAAGTTGACAGCCACCCTACAGTACAGAGTAGAACTGCCCCATAGGATTTCCAAGCAGTGGCTGGTGGATTTGAACTGCCAACTTCTTGGTTAGCAGCCAAGCTCTTACCCAGTGCATCACCAGGAACTCCATACAAGCAAATATTATTCAACCAAAAAAAGGAAAAAGTACTGATGCATGCTACAACATGGATAAACCTTGAAAACATCATGCTAAGTGAGAAGCTAGACACAAAAGGCCATGTATTGTATAATTCCATTTTTATGAAATGTCCAGAACAGGCAAATCCACAGAGAAAGAAAAAGTAGATAGTGGTTGTCAGGGGGCTGGGGACAGTGGAAAGGGAATGGGAAGTGACAGGGATTCTTTCAGAGGTGTTGAAGTATTCTAAAACTAAATTGTGATGGATGCCCAACTTTGGAAATACACTAAAAATCACTTAATTGTGCATTTGAAGTGAGTGAATTTTATGATATGTGAAATATATCTCAATAAAGCCATAAAAAGAAAAAAAGATGAGCCCAAAACAACACCTGCTTTCTAAACAATTTCACTTTGCAAAAATAATGTTGATTCACTTGCAAGAAGAGTCAGAAAGCAGGTGATAACTTTCCCATTTGTTCCCCCTTGAGAGATTACCTCTGAGCACTAATTTGCCTTCACATTATGATTGCAAACTCGATGCCAACAGCATGTTGTTCTTGTTAGTTGCTGTCGATTCCGACTCATGGCAACCCTATGGGTGCAGAGTAGAACTGGACTCCATGGGTTTTCAAGGCTGTGACCTTTCTGAAACAGACTTCCAGGCCTTACTTCTGAGGCACCTCTGGGTGGATCTGAACCGCCAACCTTCTGGTTAGTAGTCCAGCACTTAACCACTTGCACCACCCATGGACTCCTGCCAACAGTCTATGGAAGCAAAAATTAGGTTCCCTTCAAACTCAAGGTAAATTACTCTATGTATAGCAAATGAAATTAGGAAGACCCAACACATGACCAACCTAATCAGCCATCTGTAGGAACGATACAAGCTAAGCCATTATCAGTCAGTGAGTACAAAGTTTAAGGAACACAAAGTCTTATTACTGGAAGGGCTACCTTCAGGGTGATAGGACTGGAATGTTTTATGATTTTAAAGCTTAAACAAAAGCACCAGTATTATACTCTGCCTGAAGAATATTTTAACAGAGGGTCGGCATCTACAGAACGGTAGCTCAAAGAGAAAAATCTGGCACTATCATCCTCAGCACTGTCCAGGTATAAAGAGCATGCCCTAAGTGCTGAACAGGACAGAATATGATGATCAATCAATCAACTCCTTTCCCAGCCAGGCTGATCAGTTTAATTTTTCCCCTGTAAATCAACACATGGTCTGATACGAATGTGATTAGCACAAGTCTCTCCCTCAGTAATCATTACGTTGATGTCATTAATACAGGAGTGGCATTCTAGCTCCAGCTCTGCCATTAAGTAGCTATGAAACTTTAGGCGAATGACTTTACTGCTCTCAATTTCTTCATGTATAAAACGAGAGCTGGACTACCTTCAATCAGGCATTCCTTTCAACTCTAACGTTCAATGATTAAGAAACCTAAAAAGTCAATAACAATAATAAGTGGGATTCAGCAATCTATGTGTTTAACAACACACAACTTCTTTGTGAAGGAATTGATAAAAATTTATAAATAATACAACAAATACTTTCTCCAGAAAAATTAGAACCTACTAAGACATACATATAGAACTTGGTTTTAAATCATATTCATATTGGTAATAGAGACCAAAACACATTTAACCAAACTTTTCTAGTCAGGAAAAGCTGAAAATGTACCATATGTTTGCCCACTTTTAGGAAAAAAATCTAAATTTTAGTTAGATAAAATTTAATTTAAAAAACAAATGTGTAAACAAAGCACACAGATGGACTTTAAATACCTTACTGAAAGCAAGAGATTAAAAAAATCGGGTGCTCAACCCAAAATTTTAAACTGTTAAGTAGCAAAGCAAAGGAAGCCATGGTAAGAGGAGGGAGAAGGGAGGAAAACAATTTTCTCAAAATAGGAAGACAACACAAATGAGGGAAAGCAATAAAGTGGAGCAGATCAGGAACATTAAGGCTATAACTAGGCAAAACATCAACTAAAACCTTGCAAAAAAAATGCAAAGCCACAAAGTGGTGGTTTAAATATATAAAAAGCCAGAAGCCAAATACAGATTAGGTGGACCCCTTGATAAACAGGGTATAAACAGTGACAAAAGGAAGACAGCTGACAGACCTTTTATTTGCTTTTACTGAGGAAGATTTGGGGGCGGGCGGTTATTTCTAAATTATTTTTTAAATTATACATATCACTGATAGTGGATCAAATTCTTCACTGAACAAACAAGATGCTTCCAAACTGATATGTCTGATGTCAGATAATCTAATCATGGGGTCCCAAAATACTCCCTTTGCATTTTAAAAGAATTTAAATATAAGATGGCAGGGCAGAACATACAAGCTGGCAGTCACATTCCAGGAATAACCTTCCGTAAGTCCCAAGACAACAGACTGCATGTCTGCTTCCTTTACCAACAACGTTTACCCAGTCCCTTGCTAAACTCCTGGCACATTTAGGCACTCAATAAACGTTTGCTGAACAAAAATTAACAAAAAAATGCCATCAGTCTACTCCCATCTACTCAAGAGAAGGGCTCTGGCTGAAAGCTTCGTAGCAGATCCAATAGAGGATGAGATCAAAAGACATCTCAGCATGAACAACCTTCTGAGGAAAAGACAGCATGGTACAGCTTCTAAAAGATGGAATCACACCAGAACAGTTTACCCAAATTCTCCAGGAAAATGTACATACATGAATATAATTTATGTGGGCTTTCACAAAAGTCTTGATGAGATTCTAAACAAGAGGCTATAAAAAAACCTTGAGTGATCAGAGAATTGAGGACATTTACCATAGATAGCGGATGGTTAGACGTTAAAAAAAAAGTATGGGTAGATGTTGATCCGCTTCCCCAAACGAAGACAAAGCGTAAGACTGATCTTAAGTAATGCTATATTTAACATTTTTAATAAATTATATAAAGGATACAGAGAATAAAACCAAACAATAAAAAAAATTAGCTTAACTAGTAAACTAATGTCTGCCTTCAGCAAAAAAAAAAAAAAAAAAAATTTTTTTTTTCAGCATTATGCTCTTTTTAAGAACAATCTATATGGGATCAAGGAGCCCTGGTGGCGTAGTGGTTAAGAGCTTGGCTGCTAACCAAAAGGCTGGCAGTTCAAATCCACCAACCACTCCTTGGAAACACTATGGGGGAAGTTCTACTCTGTCTTATAGGGTGGCTCTGAGTCAACAGCAAGGGATCTGGTTTTTTGTTTGGTTTATATGAGATAAAAGTGACCACAACATCTCAAAAGATTAGATAGGAACCTTAAGGGGCAGTGAGTTTACATTAATGGGGGAAGAACAACTCAGAAAAGGAGGGTGAGATTGGTAGCACAACTTGAAGAATGTAATCAATATCACTGAATTGTACATGTAGAAACAGTTGAATTGGTGTATGTTTTTGCTATGTATATCCTCAACAACAACAAAAGAAAATTAAAAAAGGGAAAAAAGATATAGAGAGAATTCCCCATTTTGCAGATGGAATGGCAGTCTTCTTCATAGTGAAATACCACGTTAATTGGAACAGTAAGGGAACTGAGAGATGGACAGGATTTTTAAGTGTATCAAATGTGAAACATCTGCAAAAACTGGGATTTTATTTTCAGCTCTTAGATCATACTTTGCCAAGCATGGAAGTTGTCTTCAAGTATCTGGAGCATGATCCGGCAGAAGAGAAACTAGACTTGTTCTAGGCAGTTCCTGTGTAGACAAAATTAGACCCAAAATCGAAACACCAAAGGTGCATGTTTCAACTCAGCATAAGATTAAGCTTCCTAACCATCAGGTCTAACTAAAAGGGGGATTCTTATCCTGGATTTTAAAAAGCAAAGATGTCACTTTGATGACTAAGGTGCGCCTGACCCAAGCCATGGTATTTTCAATCGCCTCATATGCATTTTTTTTTCATATGCATGCGAAATCTGGACAGTGAAAAAGGAAAACAGAAGAACTGATGCACTCAAATTATGGTGTTGGCGAATAATACTGAATATACCATGAGTTTTTGGAAACCCTGGTGGCATAGTGGTTAAGTGCTATGGCTGCTAACCAAGAGGTCGGCAGTTCAAATCTGCCAGGCGCTCCTTGGAAACTCTATGGGGCTGCTCTACTCTGTCCTATAGGGTCGCTATGAGTCGGAATCGACTCCACGGCAGTGGGTTTGTTTTTTTTCAGAAGAATGAGCAAATTAGTCTCAGAAGAAATACAACCAGAATGCTCATTAAGCAAGGATGGCAAGACTTCAGCTTGCTTGCTTTGGGCTCGTCATCAGGAAAAACTAATCACTAGAAAAGGACATCACATCTGGTAAAACAGAGGGTCAATGAAAATAAGGGAAACCCTCCATAAGATGAATTGACACAACAGCCGTAACAAAGGCTCAAACATACCAACGATCATACAGGACTGGACAACATTTCATTCTGTTATATTTAAGGTTACCAAGAATCGAAGTCAATGCAACAGCAACTAACAACAACCTTGGATTACTTCTAAGAGCCCACTGAGAGGCTAAAATATCACGGCAGGTAAAGGGCAGACATGGTATAGCGTGGACAAATGATAAGTAAGGCAGTGACAGGGAAACATCTAAGTTGTACTTAAAAGACTCATGGCTTCCAGTCAAAGTTCTGAATGATTACAGAATGTTCGCTGTAGACAATGTGAAGGGCTATGCAAAAGACAAAGAAAATTACATTGGCAATAACAAGGAAAAGACTATAAATGGAACATGTTTTCCTATCCTTCTACCAAATCATAGTTTAGCTATATCTGAAATGCAGTTCTGATCGGTTACCATAAATTCAGAAAGGCAAAGCAATGCTGACAAAGATCCACAGAAGTGCAAATAAAATGACTAACAGGTTGAAAGCTTCATTGGAGATTAAACTTAAAAAATAAGCATCTTCAACTGAGAAACGTGGAAGTCAAGGGAAATATGGTCAAAATCAGAAAATGTATCAACATGGTACTAATTTATTCACATGGTAATTTACGTCCTAATTTAGGGACAATATATTAAGTTTTGAAGCTTGAAGAGGTAGAGTATTTCTTTCCACAAAAGACAAACTTGTGGAATGAGTTATCACCAAGAAGTGTTTAGAGTTAAAAACAGGTTCAAGAAGTGCTTAGTTAAATTTATGTATATTAAGTCCCTTATGGGATATCAGATGATAGAAGTGAGGCCCTAAATTCTGAGATTAACATCTTATAAGATAACAATGTCTCACCTCAAAACATCTCCTGGTGCCAATTTAGAAGCAAAACAATTAGCTGGATGGATCCTCGACTGACAGGCTCGGTGAGACTTGTTGATGTAATTCTTTCCGTTCTTTTATCTACATATGTGTGATATGTATAACCTTTTATACATTTAGAATCCTCCTTATATAGCTCTGTATCCTGAATGTTGCATATATATTTAAAATCCAAAAACATTAAAAGTTCTTCAAAAATATGATAAAGCTGTATTTAAGTGTGGCCTTAAACAGACCATAATTTATTTAACCATTAATCTTGCTGTTCATTAAGGTTTATTCTCACTTCTCACTCGTATAAATAATGCTACAATGAACGTCTTTGTTCACAAATCTTTCTATACATCTCTGATTTTCCCCCCTTAGGATAAATTCCTAGAAGTGGAATTGCTGAGTTAAAGGACATTTTTAGGTTTGCTGATATGTGTTGCCAAAACAAATTCCAGAAAAACTAGGCCCAGTGTATACTTCCTCTAGCAGTTTTGGAGATTGCCCCCAATTTGATAGGCCAGAGTAAAAAAATAAATATATATATCTCAATATAGGATCTGCATTCCTTTGATTACTTGTCAGAATAAAAACGTTTCTCATGTATATGCCTCTTGGTAATTTGTATTTCTCCTTTGTGAACCCTGATCTTTGCCAGTAATGCTTTTCTTACTTTCTCTTGGCTACAATCTTTTTTGAAAGCCAGTTGAGATGGAGTCACACATTAGTGCCTTCAGCTCCCCCTGCTGGCCAAAAAATGACTACCATGATCAAGCACCAGATAAAAACCTGTGGGCTACAGTTGTAAACTTGTTCATCTTACCGGCTATTGCTATAAACACAATTTACACACAGTGATAAAAGAGAAAAGACTGTGTCTAAACTCATATTTATCATAGCTATTATGGAGAAGGGAAGAGGAGACACCTCATTAATGTGCAAGGACTAATATTACAAAGAATTCTAAAATTATGATCAGTTCTCTACCAAACATACTACCCTGGTTGGTACATCACAAAAGCTTAAGTAATATTCACTTCCCTATACTTTGTTCTAATAGTGCGAAAACATTCTAGCTACCAGATGACACTGGGTTGTCAGCCAACTGCTTCTCTTTTTCAAAAGCAAAAATAAGAAAACAAAAAATCTGTGCCCTTTAGAATTCAATGGAAGGTTTTTAAAAGACCACCACCACCACCACCACCTCTTGGTCATCCTTATTCCAAAACTGCTCATGCTTGTCAGCATAGGGCCAGGATTGGCAAATGGATGTGATTAATTCAGGTTTTCCCCTGGTATCCTCCTCAAGATGCACTTTCTAAGTCGGGCAATGTAGTCCTTTGGCCATTCATTCAACACATGCTTCCTAAGTGCCATTCTACGGGAAGCAGTGAAGATAAAAGACAAGACACAGTCCCTAATCTAAGGAGCTCAGAGAGTCGCTGGGGTGAGAGAGAAGCAAACCAACAATCATTGCACAATAGAATAACACTAGTTGCACACACACACACACACACACAGAAACAATGCCTGAGCATGTAGGAAGCTCTCAGTGTCAGCTACTGTTGTTGTTGCTGTCATTATCATCACTGACACTAAAGAACTAGGGCAGTGAGTCTCCAGGACAAGGTGGAGGCCATTTTAAAATTTTAAGCAAAGGCAACTGAGGAAATGCCCAGAGGCAAGGAACAAGAGTGTGCACACGAGGAACAGCACCGTTGAGTGCAGGGTGCTCAGAAAGGAGTGGAGGAGATGATCTGGCAGGGGCACATCACCAAGGGCCTGGGCACTTGACAAAGGTATTTGAAATTTATCCCGAAAACTAGGTCTTCCGTGGGGAAGGGGGGTATAATCATATGATCATATGATGAGATCTGCATTTTATAAGGATCACTCCAGCAGCAACTTAAAAGACAGAAGGCAGGCAAGGGGAATAATTAGAAAGTGACTGAAAGTCAGGAAGGCAGAGGGTGATAAACAGTTGAACTCAGAAGGGAGAAGCGGGGGTGACTAAGGGAACATTACGAGCTAGGGTCTCAAGAACGTGGTGACTAACACAGCACAAAAAGAAATCCGGAGGTCTCCTAAGTCCCTGACTTGAATGACTGAGTGGGTGATGGTGCCACTCACTGAGATATGAAAATAGGAGGCGGTTGGACTTGGGAAGTACATAATAAGATCATTTTGAAACGCTCATGAGAGAGCCAAGTGGAGACGTCCAGGAGGCAGCTGTGCATATGGCACTGAAGATCAGGAGACCATTCAGGGCTGGAAAAAAACACATGGGAAAATCATGGGCATATGGATGCCAAGTGAGGCACAAAATTAAATGATATCCCCCAGGAATGCAGAGGTGAGAGAAGAGAGGGCTAAAGCAGGGCAGATACTGATATTTTAAGGGTAAAAAAGGAAGAAAGTCTGTGAAGAAAACCACAAAAGAGAAGCCAGAGATGATGATGACGATGGAACTAGCAAGCACTCATATGCACTTTATTGTTTGCCAGCCAGTCTTCTACCTGCTTTACATGTATTAACTCATTTCCTTCTCACAATAGCTCTATGAGGTAGGTACTTTATTTTCTCCATTTTACAGATGAGGTAACTGAGGCACAAAGAGGTTAAATGACTTTCCCAAGGTTATGTATAAATAACAGAGTTGGAATTCAAATCCAGGAATTTGGCTCCAGAGTCCATGTTCTGAATCCCTCTGCTACACTGCCTCTCCAAAATGAAGACAAGGGGCCAGAAGGGACCACTGTCACCACCATTATGATCTAGGTTGCAAAAATTTCATAAGATGTCTCTAAGGAAGAAAAAAAAAAAATCTAGCAAAAACTAAAATCACTAGACTGTTCAGAATAAAAAACATTTTTTCAAAAGGTAATTTTTTTTTCCAGTTTCTTCAAATCAAGTATCTGAATATATTCTCTAACCCTCCAGAACTTACTGCAGGTATTCCCTTCGTTCTGTGCAGCAAACCAGCCAACAATACCCAGAGCTGGCTCTTCCTGTGTCTGTTACCTGATACCTCCCTCACTCCATACCCCGCCCCCACCACCACTCTGCTGCTAAGCTTGGCCTGGTCTGCACTCTCTCTAGCCTAGCTAGCTGAATGGCCCTCTTCCCACAGTCCAATTACCCAACATAACCAACTTCGGAATAGGGAGACAGGAGAAGGAATTTGCGAACTAGCTTCTGACAACAACTGACAAAACAATTTCATAACACCTGTTTATTTACAGCAGTCCTAGAAGACTGTAAAAATGTGACGAAAGCAATGGACCCCTCCTCTCCACAAAATGCACACCAGCAAGGACACATCATTTTGCATAGTACAAGTCCCTCCAGCCATCACTAAACCATCTATTTATTCTGGCAAATGGTTTATAAAAGCTTCTATCTTTACATAAACAGGCTGCCACATCCTTCTCCTGCAGAGTGGCTGGTGTGCAGGTACCGCTGACCTTTCAGTTAGCAGTCGAGCCCTTTAACCACTGCACCATCAGGGCTCCTAAGCTTATATCTAGATTGTATATGCTGGTATCTTAGCATACCACAGAAAGAAAGCATTAAAATAGGAGGGAGAGCTGATGGAGCCTGGAACAAGGACAGTTACAGACTGATGCTAAGGTAGGAGATCATGGAAATAGGTAATAACCGACAAAGCATATAGACAAAAGCCCAAGAGTATGTGATAGGTACAAACTACCCACTAACCCCCCACCCCCACTAACCCACTAATACATTTGTATAGTCTCCAAAAAAAAAAAAAAAAAACCCTGCTGCCAGCAAGTGGATTCCGACTCATAACAATCCTATGGACAGAGTAGCACTGCCCCACGGGGTTTCCAAGGAGAGGCTGGTGGATTTGAACTGCCAACCTTTTGGTTAGCAGCTGAGTTCTTAATCACTAAGCCACGAGGGCTCCAAAGGCACATTATTTTCAGCACAGCACAGCGACTGACAAGTATAATGAGGATCTTCAATAATTCTGAATTCTTATTAAAGGGTAAAATTTTTGTACAGGGTGTTTCTTTAAGGAGGAAGGAATCACGTAATACCTTTTAGAAAGACTTTCACCTAAATGGTAACTTTTTAAAGTCTTAACACCCAACTTTAGGAGAGGAAACTATCAAAGAAAGGCCCATACAGGCCAGTGGGGAAGAATAAGGTTTAAAAACAAAACAGAAAAGATGTTCTATGTTAAAAAGTTTGAACTTTACCCTAAAGGCAAACAGAAGCCACCAAAAGAGGAATGGAAACAGAGCTGGCCAAATCAGCCAAGGCAGGAGGGGAACTTCCTCAAGGTCTTGCTATTTCTGGGGTGGTCCATGCTGTCTACCCCAAAAATGACAGTTTGAAGCAAAGTGTTGGGGAATAACCACCGCCAACTTCTTCATATATGGCATCTGATTGACTACATCTCTTTATTCACACAGGGAAGAGGGTGTTAATCCCATATACTGGGTGTTCTTACCTCCCAACCCCCTAAAGATAGATAAAAAAAAAAAAAAAAAAAATACCAGGGCCTAATTCTCACAGGTCCAGGAGATCCCAAGGTTCCATCAATCCCCACAAAGGATGAAACATGGAGGGCAAGACTGTATCTTAACCTTAACTTTTCAAATCAGAACTTTAGTACAGTAGCTAAAAATTAGAAAATAAAAATACCCTCACCTAAAGTTTCAAACATACATATATTATGTGTTATATATACACACACATATACGTATATATATATTTATATATACACGTGTGTGTATATATATACATATATACACCAAATTCGGACTCCAACCAACTTCATAGGACAGAGTAGAAATGCCCCATAGAGTTTCCAAGGAGCGGCTGGTAGATTCAAACTGCTGATCTTCTGGTTAGCAGCCATAGCTCTTAACCACTGTGCCACCAGAAATCTATACACATTAAAGATAAATGCATAAAAAGCCTAAATAATCCAACTCTTTAAGTCACGTTACCAATTTGTACCCAAATTTTCATTTTCCTATCTATAGGTGTTGTGGAAACGCTGGTGGCGTAGTGGTTAAGTGCTACAGCTGCTAACCAAAGGGTCGGCAGTTCGAATCCTCTAGGCGCTCCATGGAAACCCTACAGGGCAGTTCTACTCCGTCCTATAGGGTCACTATAAGTCGGGATCAACTTCACGGCGCTGGGTGTGGTTTGGTTTGGTTTTTGGTATAGGTGTTGTGGGTCTACCACCCATGCTGAGTGACATAAGTCTGTGGGACTCAAAAGAACGGCTATTGGGTGTCAGGAAGAAAATTAGCAGCTCACGTTTATTGAGTGTGTACTACTTTCCAGGACCATTCTATGCACTTTTCATCAATAAGGTCATTTAATCCTTACACAGTCTACCCTAGGAGCTAAGTACTATAACTATACTCTTTTTACAGATGAGGATACCAAGGCTCTGAGTGATTAAGAAATTCCCCCAATATCACACAGCTAGAGTGCACACTCTTACCACTAGGCATCACCACTAGTAATAATTATGCTAACAGTAGTCGTTCACTAAGCCAGACACGACACTGTGCTCTTTACAGATAAAATGCACACAACAATCTTCTGAAGTGTTATTTCCAGTACAAAAGAGGACCCAGAATCTCACAGAGATTAAGAAACTCAGCCAAGATCACACAGCCAAGAATGCAACAGTATAGATAACTGCCAACTTGAAGGAAAGAACAATGAAGATCTTTTTCTACTAAAACTTTAAGAGCCAGTGAAATTTTTGAATGCCTGACCTTGCAGTTCAATACGAGAAATATACAACTATAAATTCAAAATTTTTCAAGATCCCAAGAGAACATGGGTCCTAGATTATGGGACTCTTTGTGTACGTGTCCCTTCTAGACACAGAAGAAAAAAAAATATGATGACTGAGATGCTATTTTCAATTTTTTATTATATTATTTTTTTAATTTTGTATTTAATTTTTTTGAAAGGATAATAGAGTTACATGATACAAATACCAGACTGTATAAAAAGACATGGTGAGAAGTCTCCTTCCCAGCCTGTCCTGTCATCTCCCTGTCCAGTTCCTAGACTCAACAGGTAACCAATGTTACCATTTTCTTGTTATTCTTCTAAGGTTTTTTTGGTTTTTTTAATGCATAGACAAGATAATAAAAATTCTCTTATTCCTTCTCTTTTTTTAAAACACAAAAGGTAACATCAAACACACTGTTCTGGATCTCTTAACAGTCTAACTTGGAGATTTTCCATATCATATCGAATTATGTTTTAATTCTGTCCTCTTGCTTGTCAAAAAAGCTTTTGACTTGCTTTCATCATAGTTCAGTCTAGCACACAATGCAACCAGCAGTCCCTAAGAGCGACCTGAGACGACGGTGGTACTATGTCATACATCAAAGACCATACACCTCTTCTCTGCTTCTCCCCATCTTCATTTCTTCTTTCCCACTCCTCTTCCATCTCATCCATGCCCTAGCCCTAAAAGTTGGACATGGAAGCATCATTGATATTGCTTAGTCATGACTGCCAATATTCAGGTTTAAAAAAAGATGTAGACCCGTGATATAGAGAGAAAAGAATAAATAATCGTTTCCATGGGAACTTCTAATTATGAGAGTGCCTTGACTGAGTTTTTGATTTGAAGTTATTTTTCCTTTGGTATTTTAGTACTTATGCTTCCTTTGGTACTTCAGTTGTAATGACGGTGAATATGGGCAGTATTTTCTATAACCATGGAAACAACCACATACTCTGGTCTAACATTTAACTCCTGACAGAACTACAAAGTTCATCCTGAAATAAGATAATCAAAAGCAAAGAACTACATAAGTTGAATATTTTGGCTTCAAAGTATACATTTTAATTAACCTATCATTTCTTTTCACTTAAAAATGAATAGCTCTAACCTGAACGTACATCTTAGAAACGTCTTAACAATTTTCACAACTGA
Organism: Loxodonta africana; assembly: GCF_030014295.1. Taxonomy (NCBI): domain Eukaryota; kingdom Metazoa; phylum Chordata; class Mammalia; order Proboscidea; family Elephantidae; genus Loxodonta; species Loxodonta africana. Next base: position 30,292,784 of record NC_087359.1, on the reverse strand, counting down.
AAGAGAAAATAAAATTTCCTTTCTCTCCTTTTGTCCTCCAGCCTGCAAAATTCAATGTTATCCTTCCCTCCCACCCCAAAAATAAAAGCTTTTCTTCCGTGTCCAGATCAAACATTACTGTTTTTAAGTTTTTTAAGTAATAAAATTAGGAGGAAAATATTAGCAAATAAAAGATTTGTTTAAACTTAGGTGTCTTTCACTGATCAAAAGACTGGTAGAGAAAATAAATTACGGCAGCCACATAACTACATTCTTAAGTAGTTAACAGGTGGTAATTCACACAGTATGAAGCACTGCTTATGTTTTGTATTCCTGCCATGCCACAGGCCTTTGGTACAGCTTCAGGGCAACTGTGGAACTATATTATTTATAACACTCCCAAATTCAGAGACATTTAGATGTACAATCTCAAACATCGTATATCTTAAAAAAGCAGACCTGTGTATACCTAATACACTAATTAAGACCAAAGTGATTAAAATGAAATTCAATATATATATTGATACCAATTTCCTTAAGTTTCTAGGGAACTAGTAGCCATTGATATTTCCGTCTGCTTCCCAAAGAGCACAGAGGATGCCAGGTACTGGCACTAAACACGTGGTACCGAAGAGAAACAAACATTCTTGTACAATAAGATCCTGCAATTACTATGGTTCAGGACTTCTGGCTGGGCTCCCCATGCAAACCCTCCAACTCTACAGAGAGAATGGCTGGAAAAACTATGCCACTTTGGCTTTTTTCATACTAATACAAGCACTCATTATCCACCAATAGCAGCTGGAACATAAATGAAAATGAGCACTCAGTCTACATTACCTAAAGATTTTCCACAAGTCCAAATATTTAGGGTACAGACACTGCCTTATGCTGTGATTTACCTACTGCATCAACCTGGAATTCCACAGGCAGATTACTATACAATGATCTTAACTATACTAGCATCAAGCTCCAGGGAAGGCAACCTGTGCCATCTGGGGACACTGGTGGAGGACCTCCATCACTCCTTATCTTTTTCTCTGTCCTTCCTCCCCACGTCTTAGGCTTTGCCCTCTGCTTAGCCTTAATGGACAATACTTTAGCCATCTATACACAAAGGGTGGGAAAGAGGCAAGGGACACTGGAGAACAACCACACCAACGAGTGTTTTCACCTGAAGACCATTCTGCCCACACTGTCCAAATAGCATTTACCCCATGAGATGAAACTTGACACAAAATGCTACCTGTTGAGAAAAACAGCATAAAATTTCATGCAGAAAGCTAGGGAGCAGAAGGCGTACACTCCAAAAGAGCTGTCCACGTAGACCAGCAAGTCTTAGAATGTTCTAATATACTATATAAAGTTTCAGAATAAACCAATGGTTAATGACACACCTTTTGCAATACATGAATCAGCTGATTTGCAAGAGTGGGACACACCCTAGTACCTATGACTCTCAAGCACCTGTTTGAGAATGGACCTCGATGTCTGAATTGCCAGCCCATCCTGCTGGGAATGGAACAGAATTTTACAACTATGTGGGTTGTCATAATTAAAACTAAAATATTGAACAAACCATTATAATGGAAGTTAATCTGAGGACTTCATCAACATTTTAACACCAGTAATCAAGACCAGTAGCAATACAAAGGGAGTGACCAATCAGTTCCTAGAAGGCAAACACAATAATTTTTGAGGGGAGAGGAGTGCCAGGTAAAGAGCTGAATAACAAATTCAAGAAGTAAAATGTTCTCAATTCTAAAGAAAAATAAATGAGGCCATTAATGAAAAAAATAACATGTCTTACCTTAAGAGGCATCCAAATAGCATTCATAGTGTCAGGAATAGTTCAGACAATACTCAGAAATGAGCAAGAAGGGAGTCTTAGTAATTCCCTTGAAGTCACCAAGTATGAGCAGGTAGGAAAATTTTTTGTTTCAAGAAGTTATCTGAAAGAGAGAACTTACATTTAGACTAAAAAAAATAAATCAATAAGCAAATAGTTTAAGCTACCAGGACAGAGATTTGAAGTACTACTTGCGTCACCATCCTAAAAGATGTACAAAATAGTCAGTCTCCTTTTGGAAAGGGCAAATGTGTAGGTTTATGTATCTATCTGTACATATACACATATCCTAGATAAAATAAGTAAAACATTTTGTTGTTGTTGCTTATCAAGAATTAGAAAACCAAAATCCCAGAGAGAAAAATGATTATCCCGGGCACTTCATAAACACTACTGAAAGATAATTTGTGTTTTTTGTTGTTGTTGTTGTTTACAAGCCCCTTACCACACTTAAATTTTATTTTGTAAATTAAAACCTCTCTGATCATTCTGATAGTCCTAAGTTTTATTAGGCTTAAATTAAGTTTCAGAGCTGATTCTACTGAAAAATAAAATCTCTTGACTAAAATACTACAATCAAGGAAAAGACTCCTCTTCCCCAGAGATCTTTAAAAATCTACCAAACAACTTAATTTTGATGATGGGAGGGAGACAATTTTGCCTGGCGGCAGGAGGATGGACTAAATGACCTCTTGTAGGATCCTTGTTTAAGTCCTAGGCCTGAATGTAATTCCAGCTTAACCAGTTACTGCTTAGCTTAAAATGGAGGCTGGCCCGAGTAGGGACAAAAATGACAGCACCCACCTCTTTAAAATATATTTCGAAAAATCTAAGACGAAAGTATCCCCGTTTTTTAATAAAAAATAAAATAAAAACCTCTGGAGTGGATTTGTTCTTGGTACGTGTTTGTCACTCTGGCTTTGAAGAAATGGCATCACTTTCCTCACCGCTCATCGGATTTTTTTTTTTGGGGGGGGGCCTGCAGTTTGACTCTTGCCCCAAGTCTCAGGTATGTTTAATACGCCCCTCCAAGATCCCCACATCCGAAGCCAGGAGGGGAAAGAAAAGGGAGAGCCCGAGTTCCCACCCCTCCCCCCAACTTGGACCCTTGTCCCAAACCGAATCCCCCCGCCACCTCCCCGCAGTGGGGCGACTCCTCCTGCCCCATACCCATTGTTGGGGTGGGGGAATAGGGAGGAGTGAGCTCAAGGTGGGGGAACCGGCGGCCGGCCGTTTCCCCAGCTCGCTTCTGGAGGGGCGGCCCGCGGGATGCAGCTTCCCTTCCTCTCCGCGTCGGTCCGTCCCACCTCGGCCCGGCCTGGCGCCCTGGGCTCAGCTCGGCGCCCCTGCCCCCGGCTCCGGCCGGACCCCCGGTCAGCCAGGCTCCCCTGCCACTCGGCCAGCGACCCGCGGCCCAGTCCTGAGGGTGGGCGCAGGGCGGGGGTCCGTGTGCCCCACACACGCGTCCCCACTCCCCCAGCCCAGCCGCTTCCAGGGCCCTCGGCGGCGCCCGCTCCCAGGGCCCTTCGGCTCCCCGCCTCCTGGCCGGGCCGCCCCCTCGGGCTCTCCCCGTCGGGGCCGCCTCCCCTTCCCCACCATCACCCCTACCCACTCGTGCCCCCACCCCCCTGGGCACCAGTGCCAACGGCAGCTCCCCCAGCCCCGGACCTACCTGCACGGCTCAACCAAGCCTAGAAGTGGGGGCGGGGAATCTTTCGCCCTCCTCCGTCTCTCATTGGCCCTTCCGGGACACATCGTGGGCGCCATTGGCTGATGGCGGGTGTCCGTCAGAGCGGCGGGGCTGGACGGAAGGGGGAGAGGGATGCTGGTGCCTCGGCGTCTCTGTCTCTGTATATCTCTCTGTCTCTGTCTCTGCCTCAGCTCTTGGAAACTGGAGGCTTTTGGACTAGGGGACTGGAAAGGGGCCTGAGGTGGGAAGAATAGGCTAAGGGAATCCCTGTCGAGCTTCCCAACCGTCTGCCACTCTGACCCCCTACCTAAGTCCCCCCTCTGTCCTCTTCTCCATCACCCCCAGCCCCTGCCCCCCACCCCGGTAGATTTTTCATCCAGGAAGCGACGTGATGAAAACTCGAGGCCGGAAAGCCACAGGGAGAGATTTTATACATGTATATAAACATATAAACCCACTGCATATACACATATAAATATTTATATATATATATATAGTTAACAAAATATAAGGTCATGAGGGCCTGGAGAGAAAAGGGCACACATCTCTGAGACAGAGGACTTGAGATATAGCCCCTATAAGAAGGAATCCAAAATCACTCTAAGATCTGGTAACAGTGGTTACCTTCTAGGAGGGGAACTGAGTGCCTGCGGAACCAGGTGGGAGGAAGACTTACATTTTTCACTGCATATCCTGATTTTTGTGCCATTCACAAAGATTACCAATTTTAAAAAACTGATTTAAATTTTTAAATAATTCTATGATCGCAAAATCAGGGGAACAGGCAAGGTGGTTGTTCAGGAAAATTGGGACAAGATACAGATTTGGGGAGGAACTTAGTTATTAATATGTTCGGTTCCAGATAGAAGCAGTAAAACCAAGTGGAGGTGTCCAGAGGCACTTGGAGTTAAGGAATTTACAAAAGGGTGAGCAATCTGAACTAGAGATTTAGGGTTCTCTGCCTAAATATAGTGGTCAGTGACATGCTGATGGATAAACTCACCAAAGTATAAAAAGATACCCAACAGTTAAAGTCAGGCATTTGGAAAAGAAACAGAGGGTCAGTGAGGTAAGAGAAACAGAATATGGAAGAGTTGTGAAAGTTAAGGGAGAAAGGGCCTCTGGAAAAACAGGATAATAAAATCTATGAGAAGCTCACAGATCTTGAAGCTCTCTTCAGTGATCCTCTTCAGGCTTTGGTAACCCTGTGACAGTAAGAATGAAAGCCAAAAAAAATACCCATAAAGCAGGGGTTCTTAACTTTTTTATGCCATGGACCCCCTTGGCAATCTGGTGAAACATATGGACCCTTTGGTCTCAGAACAATGTTTTTAAGTGCATAAAAAATATACATAAGAATTCATGAGACACCAAATATTGAAATATAGTTATCAAAATATTTTTAAAGTGTGATATAGTAATACATACTTTTTATCAATATATTAAATAATAAAAGCTAATGGCAGATCTAATGACCATGATAATTTTGAGCTGGTGTAGTGTTTAAGAGCTACGGCTGCTAACCAAAAGGTCAGCAGTTCGAATCCACCAGGCACTCCTTGGAAACTCCATGAGGCAGTTCTACTCTATCCTATAGGGCTGCTATGAGCCGGAATCGGCTCAATGGCAGTGGTTTTTTTTGTTTGTTTGTTTTTTGGTTTTTAAATGAGCATAAATAATATTTCAAGATATCTGCAACGACTATAATACAATATGAAAATATCTGTGATTTATTTTGGTGACAAGATCACAGGTAGTGCTAATACTGCTATGGTTTGTTGTCTACATGCACAACTGAAGAAAATACTAAATTTGTTCACTTTAGTAAAAATGAAGATTTTTCCATCTATTCAAATTCATGGACTCCCTAAACTGTGGACCACGGATTAAGAAACCCTACCCTTAAAAGATCATCCTCCCCATCCTCCACACACCCATACCAGAGTGAGTCCCCACCTTCATCCCTAATCCTTGTCTCCCCCCATTCCCACAGGCCCCAAGCACTCTGATTTCCAGTCTGGCTTGTGACACAGAAGACAAAGGATTATGAGTGTGGCTTGAAGAGAGATATATATACCTTGTCTTCCTTCCAAGAAAAAAGAGAAAACTATGAAGTATATTGCAGATCTGAGACAATGGGGAAAAGAAACCCAGGATGCGGCAACATTCATTCCTAAGAAAAAGAACACATATTATAAAAAGAGAACATCTTTATCCGTTATGAGTCTTTTTTGAGTTCATTAACGCAGCTTAAATCAGATCTAGAAGAACAGCTTCAAACTAGCTCCTTTTTTTATATATCTATAAAATGGAGCAAAAAGTAGCATCTACCTTCTAGGTTTGTTGTGAGGATTAAAAGAGTTAATACACATAACAGTTTTAACCAGTGCCTGACACAGGCTAAACACTCAACTTTCAACTGTCATTATTGTATTTGGCATCTTGTATTCCAGGGCATTCCATGAATATTGCTAGTATGATTATTCATATTAATGACATGTACAATAGCAAATTAAGAACAATAAGGTTAACTCAGAACACTTGTTTTTCATTTAAATGTTGCAAAATTGGAATATTCCATTTCTTCCAGTTACATTTACATTCCTCCAGGGAGAAGAACATCAGTGCCTCTTTAAAGGGATTGTAAACTCGGGAAAAAAAAAATTATTTTTGCTATTCGTATTACAAAAGGGCTAATTTCCATAATGCTTTATGTAAAGACCTCCTACAGACCAATCAATAAAGAAGTGCAATCCTCATACGCTGCTGGTGGCAGTGTACACTGGTACTGCCGCTTTGGAAAAGACTTTGATATGATCCAATAAATTTAAGATATGCATATCCTATGTCCCAGCAATCCCACTCCTAGACCTATATTCTAAGGAAATGCATACTTTAAAGTGTCAGAATTACTGTATGACAATGTTCATAGCAGTGTTGTTCCTCATTGCCCAAAACTGGAAATATCTCAAATGTCTACCTAAGTGTAAAATGCATAAATTGTGGTATATTCGTCCAATAAAAATGAACAAACTGTGATTATGCTCAACAACATGGGTTAATTTTTACAAAGGTAGTATGGAACACACACATACAAAATACAGAAGAATATATATACGTATATATGAATATAAATGTGTATAGATATACACACATACACGATATGATTCCATTTACATAAAGTTCAAAAATAGGCAAAGGTAGGTGGTAAAATTGTAAGAAAAAGCAAGGAAGAGAACACCATAAAAGTCAGGAGAGTCGGCAGCAGGGGACAGAGGGAACTGCAGTTGATGGGGGTGAGGGTGCGCATTCTAAGTGGCTGGCAGTGTTGTTGTTTTTTTTTTTTTAACCACAGTGGGTACACAAGTATTGGCTCTCGAACTATTTATTTTTAAAGTGTTACATATGTGCAAACACAAAAAAGTTTTTGTATATATATTCCACAATAAAAATGTTTTTTAAAAAAACACATCTCAGCAGGCAAAATCGTCTCGAAAGGAGAGACTGCAAGGGCTGACTCAGGGGAGAGCAAGTGGGAGTACGGAGTAAGGTGTATATAAACTTATATGTGACGGTCTGACTTGATTTGTAAACGTTCACTTGAAGCTCAATAAAAGTTAATTAAAAAAAAAAACACATCTCAGTAGAAAAGTGGACAAAGGGTATGTCAGAAATTTCTGAAAAACGAAAATATAAATGGCTCTCAATCAAATGAAAAGATGCTCAGCTTCACTAATAAGACACACATTTAAACTTCATTGAGATATATTTTCATCTAACAGATAACAAATACAGATAATATCTGCTAACACGTTGTATTGGCAACAGAGTGAGAAAAAAAGGCATTTTTATGTATGGCTGGTAAAAGCATAAATCATTACAATATCTGTGGAGGGCAATTAAGCCATACCCACTGCTTTTGAGTCGATTCCGACTCGTAACGACTTGTTAAGACAGAGTAGAACTGCCCTATGGGATCTGTAAGGCTGTGATCTTTACTGAAGCTGACTTCCACATCTTTCTCCTACAGAGTGGCTGGTGGGTTCCACTGTTTGGTTAGCAGCAGATTTGCTTTAACCACTGAGGCACCAGGGCCATGACCACCGAATTATAAATGCCTGTGTGCTTTAATTCAGCAATTCCACCTCTAGGGGCTTATTCATTCATTTCCCCAAATCTTTATTGAGCACTTACTACGTGGCAGGCATTGTCCTGGAAATTTTCCTACTGATATACTCTCTGAAAAGTTTGGAAACATGGGGCTGTTCATTTCATAATTACAGGTTGCTCATGAGGAAAAAGGATTGAATCTGAACCAGAGAATATAATTAAACTTATGTCAGTGCACATTAAATAAAATGAAAAAACCTATAATAAATATTTTCTCTGCTCACAAGTTTTTAGATACTCTGTACATACATGGAAACCCTGGTGGCATAGTAAGTAATTAAGAGCTACAGCTGCTAACCTAAAGGTTGGCAGTTCGAATCTATCAGGCACTCTTTGGAAACTCTATGGGGCACTTCTGCTCTGTCCTATAGGGTCGCTATGAGTTGAAATCGACTTGACAGCAATAGGTTTGTTTTTTTGGTTTTTATATGTACACAGTTATTGGTTTGCTTGTTTGTTTTTTTTTAACATTGTATTAGAGCAAAAGGTGGGAAAAATAAAGCCTAAATGCCTTTCATTATAGGATTGGTTACTCCAGAAGTGTCTTAGTTATCTACTGTTGCTGTAACAGAAATACCTCAAGCTGGTGGCTTTAAGAAACAGAAATTTATTTTCTCACAATTTAGGAGGCTAGAAGTCTGAATTTAGGAAGCCAGCTCTAGGGGTGGAAACCCTGGTGGCATAGTGGTTAAATGGTATGGCTGTTAACCAAAAGGTCAGCAGTTCAAATCCACTCGGCACTGTTCGGAAATTCTATGGGGCAGTTCTACCCTGTCCTATAAGGTGGCTCAACAGCAGTGGGTTTGGGACTTTTTTTTTTTTTTTTTAGCTCTAGAGGAAGGCTTTCTTTCTCTGTTGTCTCTGGGGAAAGGTCTTTACTCTTCAGCTTCTGTTTTCTGGTTCCTTGGAGATCCCCATGTGGCTTGACATCCTTCTTCCCCCATTTCTGCTTGCTTCCTTGCTCAAATAAGATTGACATAAAAACACACCTTAAACTGAAAGTGTTCATTAACACAACAAAGACAACCCATTCCCAAATGGTATTATAATCACAGGCAGAGAGGTAAGGATTTACAACACACACTTTTGGTGAACAGGATTCAGTTCACAAGAAAGATCTACATGTTATAGACTTGAGGCAGAATTCCTTCCTCTCTGGGAAAGCTCAATTTTGGTTTTTAAGGCCTTCAGTTGATTGAATGAGGCCCACTCATATTATCGAGGGTAGTCTCTTTTACTTAGAGTCAACTGATTATAAATGTTAATCACCAACAAAGTACAAGTGGCCACCATAAGCCAAAAAAAAAAAACCAAACCCATTGCCATTGAGTCAAGTCTCATAGGACAGAGTAGAACTGTCCCATGGGGTTTCCAAGGCTGTAAATCTTTAGGGGAACAGAATGCTACATCTTTCTTCCGCAGAGCGGCTGGTAATTTCAAACCTCCGACCTCTCAGTTCTCAGTCGAGCGCTTTAACCACTGTGCCACCAGAGCTCCTATAGCAAGCCTATAAACCAAAAAACAACCCATTGTCGCTGAGTGGATTTCTACTCATAGCAATCCTATAGCCTAGTCAAACTGACACATACAATTAACTGTCACACACCACCCCTTCTGCATATAGCATTTTCGATGCCCATGTCCACAGAATTCTGATAGGCCCATGATGCATACGCACAAGAGTCCAGCAAGCCTCAAAGTGAGTACAAAGTAAACATGTTACATCTATGACTGAATAGGACAGCCACTGACAGCCCTGAGAGGCCATGCTTTCCATTCTGACCAGAACTTGGTTCCAATGCAGATGGAAGGCAAAGGTGCTCTAAGAAACACGAGGGACCAAGGAACCCTCTTTCTTTATTGTGTTACTTCCCTTATATTAAACAAAAAAAAAAAAAAAAAAAAAAGCCATTGCCCTCGAATCTATTCTCACTCACAGTGACCCCACAGGACAGAGTAGAACTGCCCCATAGGGTTTCCAAAGCTGTAAATCTTTTAGAAGAAGACTGCTATATCTTTCTCCCGAGGAGCGACTGGTGGGTTCCAACCACCAGCCTTTAGGTTAGCAGCTGAATACATAGCCACCGCATCACCAGGGCTCCTTTCCCATGTATTAGCCAACTATTTATGCCAAAAATAATAGAAAAACATAGAAGGAAAAGAAAGATTAGGCAACCCATAGTGCTTTTCTTTCCTTACTCAAGGAAGCTGAAGGTAGAAAGAGTTGGAAGAATCTGCACATATCAAGAAAGGAAATCAAAATAGTTTTCTCTTAGCTTTGTGCAATATTTTCACTGTTCTGACAAAAACAAAATACATTTACACATAAAAAAAAAATTTTTTTTAACTTACAAATTACAAATTGTACAATTTCAGTGATTCCACATACAAATTAAAAGCTCTTTAAAATTGGCATTGCACAATATAAAGATGGATGGTAAAATTCAGGCTAAATACTTAAATTTTTAATTTTTCTAACTTAGAATTACAAAAACACCCTGACAAATCACAAGACAGACCACAAAAGAAAGGAGAAAGCTTTATTTTTTTTTAATAATTTTTATTGTGCTTTAAGTGAAAGTTTACAAATCAAGTCGGTCTGTCACATATAAGCTTATATACACCTTACTCCATACTCCCACTTACTTTCTCCCTAATGAGTTAGCCCTCTCCCTCCTTCCAGTCTCTCCTTTCATGAAGATTTTACCAGTTTCTAACCCACTCTACCCTCCTATCTCCCCTCCAGACAGGAGATGCCAACACAGTCTCAAGTGTCTACCTGATACAAGTAGCTCACTCTTCACCAGCAACTCTCTCCAACCCATTGTCTAGTCCCTTCCATGTCCAATGAGTTGTCTTCGGGAATGGTTCCTGTCCTGGACCAACAGAAGGTTTGGCAACCATGACCGCCGGTATTCTTCTACTCTCAGTCAGACCATTAAGTCTGGTCTTTTTATGAGAATTTGGGGTCTGCATCCCACTGTTCTCCTGCTCCCTCAGGGGTTCTCTGTTGTGTTCCCTGTCAGGGCAGTCATCGGTTGGGCCGGGGACCATCTAGTTCTTCTGGTCTCAGGATGATGTAAGTCTCTGGTTTATGTGGCCCTTTCTGTCTCTTGGGCTCATAGTTATCCTGTGACCTTGGTGTTTTTCATTCTCCTTTGCTCCAGGTGGGTTGAGACCAATTGATGCATCTTAGATGGCCGCTTCTTAGCATTTAAGAACCCAGACGCCACACTTCAAAGTGGGATGCAGAATGTTTTCATAATAGAATTATTTTGCCAATTAACTTAGAAGTCCCCTTAAGCCATGGTCCCCAAACCTCTGCCCTTGCTCCGCTGACCTTTGAAGCATTCAGTTTATCCCGAGAACTTCTTTGCTTTTGGTCCAGTCCAGTTGAGCTGACCTTCCGTGTATTGAGTATCGTCCTTCCCTTCACCTAAAGTAATTCTTATCTATTAACTAATCAGTAAATAACCCTCTCCCACCTTCCCTCCCTCCCACCCTCATAACCACAAAAGTATGTGCTCTTCTCAGTTTATACTATTTCTCAAGATCTTATAATAGTGGTTTTATACAATATTTGCCCTTTTGCCTGACTAATTTCACTCACATAATGCCTTCCAGGTTCCTCCATGTTATGAAATGTTTCACAGATTCGTCACTGTTCTTTAACGATGCGTAGTATTCCATTGTGTGAATATACCATAATTTATTTAACCATTCATCCATTGATGGACACCTTGGTTGCTTCCAGCTTTTTGCTATTGTAAACAGAGCTGCAATAAACATGGGTGTGCAGATACCTGTTTGTGTAAAGGCTCTTATTTCTCTAGGGTATATTCCGAGGAGTGGGATTTCTGGGTTTTATGGTATGTCTATTTCTAACTTTTTAAGGAAACGCCAGATAGATTTCCAAAGTGGTTGTACCGTTTTACATTCCCACCAGCAGTGTGTAAGAGTTCCAATCCCCCCACAGCCTCTCCAACATTTATTAGTTTGCGTTTTTTGGATTCATGCCAGCCTTATTGGAGTGAGATGGAATCTCACCATAGTTTTAATTTGCATTTCGCTAATGGCTAATGATCGAGAGGATTTTCTCATGTACCTGCTAGCTGCCTGAATATCTTCTTTAGTGAAGTGCGTGTTCATATCCTTTGCCTACTTCTTGATTGGGTTGTTTGTCTTTTTGTGGTTGAGTTTTAACAGACTCATAGATTTTAGAGATCAGGCGCTGGTCGGAGATGTCATAGCTGAAAATTTTTTTACCAATCTGTAGGTGGTCTTTTTACTCTTTTGGTGAAGTCTTTAGATGAGCATAGGTGTTTGATTTTTAGGAGCTCCCAGTTATCTGGTTTCTCTTCATCATTTTTGGTAATATTTTGTATTCTGTTTATGCCTTGAATTAGGGCTCCTAACGTTGTCCCTGTTTTTTCTTCCATGATCTTTATCGTTTTAGACTTTATGTTTAGGTCTTTGATCCACTTGTAGTTAGTTTTTGTGCATGGTGTGAGGTATGGGTCCTGTTTCATTTTTTTGCAAATGGATATCCAGTTATGCCAGCACCATTTGTTAAAAAGACCATCTTTTCCCCAATTAACTGACACTGGGCCTTTGTCAAATATCAGCTGCTCATATGTGGATGGATTTATATCTGGATTCTCAATTCCGTTCCATTGGTCTATGTGCCTGTTGTTGTACCAGTACCAGGCTGTTTTGACTACTGTGGCTGTATAATAGGTTCTAAAATCAGGTAGAGTGAGGCCTCCCACTTTCTTTTTCTTTTTCAGTAATGCTTTACTTATCCGAGGCTTCTTCCCCTTCCATATGAAGTTGGTGATTTGTTTCTCCATCACATTAAAAAATGTCATGGGAATTTGGATCGGAAGTGCATTGTATGTATAGATGGCTTTTGGTAGAATAGACATTTTTACTATGTTAAGTCTTCCTATCCATGAGCAAGGTATGTTTTTCCACTTAAGTAGGTCCTTTTTAGTTTCTTATTGTGGTACTTTGTAGCTTTCTTTGTGTAGGTCTTTTACATCTTTGGTAAGATTTATTCCTAAGTATTTTATCTTCTTGGGGGCAACTGTGAATGGTATGGATTTGGTGATTTCCTCTTCGATGTTCTTTTTGTTGGTGTAGAGGAATCCAAGTGATTTTTGTATGTTTATCTTATAATCTGAGACTCTGCCAAGCTCTTCTATTAGTTTCAGTAGTTTTCTGGAGGATTCTTTAGGGTTTTCTGTGTATAAGATCATGTCATCTGCAAATAGAGATAATTTTACTTCCTCTTTGACAATCCGGATGACCTTTATTTCTTTGTCTAGCCTAATTGCTCTGGCTAGGACCTCTAGCACAATGTTGAATAAGAGCGGTGATAAAGGGCATCCTTGTCTGGTTCCCGTTCTCAAGGGAAATGCTTTCAGGCTCTCTCCGTTTAGAGTGATGTTGGCTGTTGGCTCTGCATAGATGCCCTTTATTATGTTGAGGAATTTTCCTTCAATTCCTACTTTGGTGAGAGTTTTTATCATGAATGGGTGTTGGACTTTGTCAGCATCAATTGATAAGATCATGTGGTTTTCTCTTTTGGTTTATTTATATGGTAGATTATATTAACGGTTTTTCTAATATTAAGCCAGCCTTGCATACCTGGTATAAATCCCACTTGGTCGTGGAGGATTATTTTTTTGATATGTTGTTGAATTCTATTGGCTAGAATTTTGCTGAGGATTTTTGCATCTATGTTCATGAGGGACATAGGTCTCTAATTTTCTTTTTTTGTGCTGTCTTTACCTGGTTTTGGTATCAGGGATATGGTGGCTTCATAGAATGTTAGGTAGTATTCCGTCCTTTTCTATGCTTTGAAATACCTTTAGTAGTAGTGGTGTTAACTCTTCTCTGAAAGTTTGGTAGAACTCTGCAGTGAAGCCATCCGGGCCAGGGTGTTTTTTGTTGGGAGTTTTTTGATTACCGTTTCAATCTCTTTTTTTGTTATGGGTCTATTTGGTTGTTCTACTTCTGATTGTGTTAGTTTAGGTAGGTAGTGTTTTTCCAGGAATTCATCCATTTCTTCTAGGTTTGCAAATTTGTTAGAGTACAGTTTTTCATAATAATCTGATATGATTCTTTTAATTTCAGTTGGGCCTGTTGTGATGTGGCCCATCTCGTTTCTTATTCGGGTTATTTGTTTCCTTTCCTGTATTTCTTTAGTCACTCTGGCCAATGGTTTATCAATTTTGTTAATTTTTTCAAAGAACCAGCTTTTGGCTTTGTTAATTCTTTCAATTGTTTTTCTGTTCTCTAATTCACTTAGTTCAGCTCTAATTTTTATTATTTGTTTTCTTCTGGTGCCTGATGGACTCTTTTGTTGCTCGCTTTCTATTTGTTCAAGTTGTAGGGACAGTTCTCTGATTTTGGCTCTTTCTTCTTTATGTATGTGTGCATTTATCGATATAAATTGACCTCTGAGCAATGCTTTTGCTGTGTCCCAGAGGTTTTGATAGGAAGTGTTTTCATTCTTGTTGCATTCTATGAATTTCTTTATTCCCTCCTTAATGTCTTCTATAATCCAGTCTTTTTTGAGCAGGGTATTGTTCAGTTTCCAAGTATTTGAGTTCTTTTCCCTAATTTTTCTGTTATTGATTTCCACTTTTATGGCCTTGTGGTCTGAGAAGATGCTTTGTAATATTTCAATGTTTTGGATTCTGCAAAGGTTTGTTTTATGACCTAATATGTGGTCTATTCTAGAGAATGTTCCATGTGCGCTAGAAAAAAAAGTATACTTTGCAGCTGTTGGGTGGAGTGTTCTGTATAAGTCAATGAGGTCAAGTTGGTTGATTGTAGCAATTAGGTCTTCCGTGTCTCTATTGAGCTTCTTACTGGATGTCCTGTCCTTCTCTGAAAGTGGTGTGTTGAAGTCTCCTACTATAATTGTGGAGGTGTCTATCTCACTTTTCAGTTCTGTTAAAGTTTGTTTTATGTATCTTGTAGCCCTGTCTTTGGGTGCATAAATATTTAATGTGGTTATATCTTCTGAGTGTATTGTCCCTTTAATCATTATGTAGTGTCCTTCTTTATCCTTTACGGTGGATTTAACTTTAAAGTCTATTTTGTCAGAAATAATATTGCTACTCCTGCTCTTTTTTGCTTGTTGTTTGCTCGATATATTTTTTTCCATCTTTTGAGTTTTAGTTTGTTTGTGTCTCTAAGTCTAAGGTGTGTCTCTTGTAGGCAGCATATAGATGGATCGTGTTTCTTTATCCAGTCTGAGACTCTCTGTCTCTTTATTGGTGCATTTAGTCCATTTTCATTCAGCGTAATTATACTTAAGTATGTGTTTAGTGCCGTCATTTTGATGCCTTTTTGTGTGTGTTGTTGACAATTTCATTTTTCCTCTTGCTTTTTTGTGCTGAGACTTTTTCCTTTGTAAATTGTGTGTGCCTTATTTTCATAGTAGTTGACTTTATGTTTGCTGAGTGGTTATGTTTTTCTTGGTATTTATTTTGAGTTATGGAGTTGTTAGACCTCTTTGTGGTTACCTTAATATTTACCCCTATTTTTCTAAGTGAAAACCTAACTTGTATTGTCCTGTATTGCCTTGTTTCCCTCTCCATATGGCAGTTCTATGCCTCCTGTATTTAGTCCCTCTTTTTGATTATTGTGATCTTTTACATATTGACTTCAATGATTCCCTGTTTTGAGCATTTTTTTCTTTTTAAAATTAATCTTAATTTGTTTTTGTGATTTCCCTCTTTGAGTTGATATCAGGATGTTCTGTTCTGTGACCTTGTGTTGTGCTGGTATTTGATATTATTGATTTTCTGACCAATTTCCTTTAGTATTTCTTGTAGCTTTGGTTTGTTTTTTGCAAATTCTCTAAGCTTGTGTTTATCTGTAAATGTTTTAATTTCACCTTCATATCTGAGAGAGTGTTTCACTGAATATATGATCCTTGGCTGGCAGTTTTTCTCCTTCAGTGCTCTATATATGTCATCCCATTGCCTTCTTGACTGCATGGTTCCTGCTGAGTAGTCTGAACTTGTTCTTATTGATTCTCCTTTGTAGGAGACCTTTCTTTTATCCCTGGCTATTTTTAAATTTTTCTATCTTTGGTTTTGGCAAGTTTGATGATAATACGTCTTGGTGATTTTCTTTTTGGATCAATCTTATATGGGGTTCGATGAGAATCTTGGATAGATATCCTTTCACCTTTCATTATGTCAGGGAAGTTTTCTGCCAACAGATCTTCAACTATTCTCTCTGTATTTTCTGTTATCCCTCCCGGTTCTGGGACTCCAATCACATGCAAGTTATTCTTCTCGATAGAGTCCCACATGATTCTTAGGGTTTCTTCATTTTTTTTAATTCTTTTATCTGATTTTTTTCCAGCTATACTGGTGTCAATTCCCTTGTCCTCCAGCTCCCCCACTCTGCATTCCAATTGCTCAAGTCTGCTCCTCTGACTTCCTATTGAGTTGTCTAATTCTGTAATTTTACTGTTAATCTTTTGGATTTCTGAATACTCTCTGTCTATGGATTCTTGCAGCTTATTAGTTTTTCCACTATGTTCTTGAATAATCTTTTTGATTTCTTTAACTGCTTTATCAGTGTCTTCCTTGGCTTTTTCTGTAGATTGCCTTATTTCATTTCTGAGGTCATCCCTGATGTCTTGAAACATTCTGTAAATTAGTTTTTTATATTCTGCATCTGGCAATTCCAGGATTGTATCTTCATTTGGGAAAGATTTTGATTCTTTAGTTTGGGGAGTTGTAGAAGCAATCATGGTCTGCTTCTTTATGTGGTTTGCTATCGACTGCTGTCTCAGAGCCATCTATAAGATATTGTAATGATTTATTTTATATTTGCTCACTGAGTCTTGTCTTGTTTTGTTTTCTTTCAATCTACGTAGATGGGCTACTAGATTGTGCTGTCTTGATTGTTGTAGTCCTTGAACCACTTATGTCCTATTACCAGCTGGTTTGGGCTATTACCAGATATATAAGTCTAAGAGTCCGTTCACTATTCTTGAGTAGAATCTGATTTTGGGTCATCAAGTGTGCGGTACAGACTGTCACCTCTCCACCTAGGGGAGTAGTGGTGATAGTTGTGTGCACCAGATTCTAGTAGCAGCAGGGGGTCACACTCCAGGGGGGACAGGATGCTGACAGGCTTCCCCCAAGTGCCAGTGAGGTAGGTGTGTCTCTATTCCTAAAGGACTTTGGTGGGTGGGCTCTGCAGCTGTACCTTAGGCTCCCAATGCAAGTACCTCTACAGATTGGTAGGTGTCACCATCCTTAGACCCCTAAGGCAGAAGGGTAGGTGGTCTGGGGGGAGCTTCAGCCCTCAGTTCCCTGTTGTGGGTCAGTGAGGGCTCTGTTGGATATGCAGAGATATCAGACCTGGGAAACTTGTCTTTCCAGTAATCCGGTAAAACAATTACAGTCAGATCCCTATCAGAATTGCCTTTGCATTATAATAGACACCTTGTTCCCTGTAGGGATGAAAGCCCAAGACTGTGGATCTCATATGCTTGGCTGGAGCTGATTCTGTATTTTTAGTCCAATTAGGGAAGGGTTTTTGGTCCCTGGGTTTTTTGTAGCTGCTTCTCTCAGGCCAGGAGAATGGGTTAGGAAAAGACCAAAAAAAAAAAAAAAGAAAGAAAAACCACAGAGCACTTCACTCTCTGGCTCAGCAAATTCCAACGTTGATGAAGCCACCTGGGAAGGGGAGGGGAGGGATCAGATAAACAGGAGAGAGTACCACACCGGAATATAGACAAAGTTACTTATCTTGTTTGGTGATGACTGTTTTATCTGAGATTCCCGAGGGGTGTGTCCTGTGTGCTTTGGCTGGGTCGAGATTGCCCCCGAGGGTCAGGCCCATGTCCTGTGCTTGTGCTTTCTCAGAAGCCGTGGTCAGTTTTTCCACTCCCAGTCCAAAGCCCAGCGCCAAGGTTGCCCATCTGGGAGGCTGCACTCCAGGCTCCAAAATCAGTCACTGCCTCCCGGTGACTTCTCCTCCTGTCAGCCGCATCGCTGCACTGCCTGCGTGCACTGGCTGGGCTTCCCCAAAGGACACTTTTGGGGGCTAGGGCTGCGTCCCGTGTTTGCGCCCTCTCAGGATGCCGTGCTCAGCTTCCCCGCACCCAGTCCAAGGCCCAGCACCAAGGTTTTCAGACTGGGACGCTGGCTCCAGGCTCCGAAAGCAGTTATTGCTTCCCCATGGTTGTTCGTTCTCAGTCTCTGTCACTCAGGTCAACTTTTTAGATCTGTGTTTGATGGTCAGGGTTCGTAGATTGTCATGTATGTGATCAATTCACTTGATTTTCCGAGTCTTTGTTGCAAGAGGGATCCAAGGTAGCTTCTACCTAGTCAGCAATCTCGGCCCCGCTCCCAAAAGCTTTATATTTTAAGACCTTTTTCCCTACATTTTTTCCTGTTTTTTGAAAAAGGATCCCCACATTTTCATTTTTCACTTGGCTATGCAAATTATGTAGCTGGTCCTGTCCATCACTTAATGCTTGAGTGACACTGGGCAAGCTAAACACTCAGTGCATCCTTTTCTTTCTCTGTAAAATGGAGATAATAATCATACCAATTCCATAGCATTGTTAAGGATTAAATATGCTAATGTAAGTAAGACTCTTAGAACAGTGTTCAGCTGTTACACAAGTGGAGTCCTTGGGTGGTGTAAACAGTTAATATGCTCGTCTGGTAGCAGAAAGTTTGGAAGTTGGAAGCCCACCAAGAGGCTCCTCAGAAGAAAGGCCTGATCTACTTCTGAAAATTAATCAGCCACTGAAAACCCTATGGAGCATAGATCTGACACACGTGGGGTTGCCGTGGTAGAGTCAACTTAATGGCAATTGGTTTTTAACATAAGTATTTGCTGTTATTATCATTACTGCTGTACTGCTATTATCAAATACACAATGGAAGAATATCCAGCCATCAAAAAGAAAGAGGAAGCCCTACCTACATGCACTGCTAGAGAGTAATCTCTAAGGCCTATTGTTAAGTGAAAAAAATGTGCCAAACAATGTGTATGACATGTTTCCATTTGTGTAAGGAAGGAATGTAATGGTACATACTTAAAACATATTTCTGAAAGGATTGTTGTTATTGTTGTTAGCCGCCTTCCAGTCAATTCCAAATCACAGCAACACCACGTGTGCAGAATAGAACTGCTCCATAGGGTTTTCTTGGCTGTAATCTTAACAGAAGCAGATCACCAGGACTTTTCTTCTGTGTTACCACAGGGTGGGTTCGAACTGCCAACTCTTAGGTTAGCAGTTGAATGCAAACTGCACCAGATACACAATAAATTAAATAACATTAGTTGCTTCCAAGGAGGGGAAACAGGTAACTGGAAAATAAAGTGAAAGGAGAATTTTTCTCTCTAAGCTTTTGCGCTATGTCAATGTGTCATGTATTCAATAAATAAATCAACTTAAACATTTTACACAGATTGTAAATTACTTGAGGGCAGGAACTGTCTTCTGTATTTTATTTTACAAAATGCACTGCCATGCGCAAAGTCTAAGTAAATGTCAGCTGAAACACTTTTTTAAAGTTTAAGAAATTAAGATCAGTTATAAGCTTTTTCTAAATCAGACCTACCTATTGCCATCAAGTCGATTTCAACTCATAGCACCTCTATAGAACAGAGTAGAACTGCCCCATAGGGTTTCCAAGGCAGTAATCTCTACGGAAACTAATTGCCACATCTTTTTCCTGTGGACTTTTCAGTTAGCAGCTGAGCACTTAACCACTACCCAGAAGGCAGAGGCTCTAAATCAGATGCAATGGCATTATTTTAAATACACTCATTTTTTATTAAGAAAACCCTGGTGGAGTAGTGGTTAAGTGCATTTTTTATTACCTACTTGGCTTCCTGGAGGCATTCTAGTTTGTGACTCTTGGTTTAAGTGATCACAAAATCAAGCCTGGTTAGGAAGAAAGCAAAATCAAGAGGGGTGAAAAGTAACAAAAAATAAATAAAACTAATAGGATCTTGCCACTGTAAGATGGGAAAACTGGGGAAATGGGAGTAAGGAAGTAAGAGCTGGGAGGAGTTAAGATTATGGGTCAGGACGACGACAACAGAAGAGTAGCTGCTGAGACTGCTTACGTACAGCCAAAACCCCCCTGGGATCTGGTTCCTTACTTTGGAAGCATGGGGTCATGGTTTCATGCAACATCACAGTTAATTGGCCTAATAATGTGTTTAGTACTTCTGTTCTACCTCCTAGTTTGTTGTGTAGTACCTGAGGTCTTAAAAGCTTGCAAGCAGCCATTCAAGGCATGGCAATTGGTCTCTACACACCTCGAGCAACAGAGGAAGATAGTCAGGAACAACTGTCTTCTTTGCCACGAAACCAGAAGAACTGGGTGGTGCCTAGCTACCACTACTGAACTTTCGTTTTTTTTTTTTCTTTTCTTTTTTTATTGTACTTTGGATAGAGGTTTACAGAACAAACAAGTTTCTCATTAAACAGTTAGTACACATATTGTTTTATGACATTGGTTAACAGCCCCACAACATGTCAACACTCTCCCTTCTCAAGCCTGGGTTCCCCATTACCAGCTTTCCTGTCCCCTCCTGCCTTCTACTCCTTGCCCCAGGGCTGGCGTGCCCCTTTAGCCTGCTTTTGTTTTATGGGCCTGTCCAATCTTTGGCTGAAGGTTGAACCTCAGAGAGTGGCTTCATTACTGAGCTAAAAGGGTGTCCAGGGGCCATACTCTCGGGGTTTCTCCAGTCTCTGTCAAGCCAGCAAGTTTGGTCTTTCTTTTTGAGTTAGAATTTTGTTTTACATTTTTCTCAGCTCTGTCCAGGACCCTCTATTGTGATCCCTGTCAGAGCAATCAGTGGTGGTAGCCGGGCACCATCTAATTGTACTGGACTCAGTCTGGTGGAGGCTGTGGTAGACGTGGTCCATTAGTCCTTTGGACTAATCTTTCCCTTGTTTCTTTAATTTTCTTCATTCTTCCTTGCTTCTGAAGAGGTGAGACCATTGGAGTATCCTAGATGGCTGCTCATAGGCTTTTAAGACCCCAGATGCTACTCACCAATGTAGAATGCAGAACATTTTCTTTGTAAACTCTGTATGCCAATTGAGCTAGATGTTCCCAGAGACCATGGTCCCCACAGCCCTCAGGCCAGCAATTCAGTCCCTCAGGGGGTTTGGATGTGTCTATGGAGCTTCCATGACCTTGCCTTGTACAAGTTGCCCTGGCTTCCCTATTACTGAATGTTTTGATCAAAGATTGTATAGGAGAATTTTGATCGAAAGGAGTGAAATACAGAACAGAATATCAAATTCTCATGGACTCCAAACTTCCTGGAGACAGGGGGCTGGATGAACCCTGAAACTATTACCCTGAGATAATCTTTAAAACTTAAACTAAAAATATACCCTGAAATCTTCTTAAAACCAAATAATAGTTCAGCTTTACTAGTAAAGCATGTCTGCCTTGACTATGATGCTTTTTTAAGAACTATCTGTACAGGATGAAAGTGACAACAGCAACTCAAAAGATTAGATAAGAACTTTAGGGAGCAGTGAGCTTATATTAATGGGGGAGGAACAGCTTGGGAAAGGGGCATGAGAATGATTACACAACACGAATAATGTACTCAATGTCACTGAATTTTATAGGTAGAAACGGTTGAATTGGCGTATGTTTAACTGTGTGTATTCTCAGCAACAAAATAAAATAAAAAGAAAACCCTATGGAGCGCAGTTCTTCTCTGACATACATGAGGCTTTTATGCAAATGTTCATACCAGAAAAAAAAAAAATTATAAATCAGAGAGTTGGATTAAGACAGGGAGCAAAGTCCCTGAGATCGGAGGGTGCCTGTTTGAGAAACAGAGAAGAGACTGGTGTGGTTAGAGGAGAAGCAAATAAAAGAGAAGTAGACTATACTATCAGGGAGGTAATAGGGAGTTGAGTGTGGAACCCAGAGACTCAGTAAGACAAGGAACAGAGGGGCCCCCAAATCTGCAAACAAAGTAGCAAGAAATGGGCCCTGGCCCAGAAACAAAACCATTTCTCAGGACAATAGGGCAGGGTATCTAAAAAGAGCCCACAGACTTCTTTAAAGTTGCCTCTCAGAAGCAGCTGGAGAAAACCAGGCCCAGGGACATGCACAGAACATCCACCTGTGACCTTCCACCAGGGGCAGTGAGAGGCTACAACCCCAGCCAGGGAATCGAACCCGGGGAGCGGAAAACACTCCATAATAAGTTCTGCTATGAATCCCAGAGGCCTCCAGGACGGGAGCCATCTTGGAAAGCTGCTGTGCAGTGCACCTTAGTTAACATATTCACTCCTGTGTCTATGAATACACACGAATCTTTTCCCACCCAGGAACTTTTAAAAACTCAGGCCCTTCTTTTATTCTGCGAGATGGGGGTATGTGTTGCTCTAGGCCCTCCTCATCTCCGCTTGCAAGCCTCTTCAATAAAACTTTGCTCATGTGGAAAACTACGTGCCTTACCTGCTCATTCTTGACCAGTGAGAGGCAAGAACCTCATTCTGGTAACAGGATCATGGGGATTAGAGTTTCAGAGAAGGAGCATGTCTAGGTCCTGGGAGACACCCTTGTTCTGTCATGGGTTGGGGGCTGCTGTAGATTGGAAGGTCACTGGAGTCAAATGTCGAAGAAAGATGAAGTATAGATGTTAGCCAGGATGATGGAAAGAAAGATAGCAACGTAGGTGTCTGTTTTAGTTTCCTAGGCCTTCCGTAACAAATTACCACAAACTAGATGGCTTAAAACAACATAAATCTATTCTCTCACGGTTCTGGAGGCAGAAGTTCAAAATGAACGTCTTGGCAGGGCCATACTCACTCCAGAGACTCTAGGAACGAATACTTCCTTCACTCTTCTAGCTTCTGTTGGTTGCTGGCAATCCTTGGCTTTCTTTGGCTTGTGGCAGCAGAACTCCAATCTCTGCCTCTGTCTTCATATAACTTTCTTCCCTTTGTGTCTCTCTCAGAATCCCTACATGACCTTCTTATAAAAGCACAAGTCATTGGATTTTAGGCCCACCCTAATCCAGCATGACCTTATCTTAACTAATTATATCTGCAAAGAACTTATTTCCAAATAAGTTCACATTCTGAGCTTCTGGGTACACATAAATTATGGAGGGGACACTATTCAACCCAGTATAGTGCTTCAACCATAAATTAACATGGAGGAATGGTTGGGAGATTGGTGAATAATGGAGTTGAGGTGGAGAACATGGGCTTAGAGATAGATGACATAAGCTTCAAAAGAAAGAGATTATACATGAGGAGCCAAGGTACGGGAGCAGTAGTGGGGAGCTATGGGAATTGTATCCTTTATTCTGCATTCTCTCCATCCCCACATAATCCAGTAAGCCTCTTCTCTGGAAATAGTATCCCCTATGACAGTGACAACTTCTGTTTTGTTCTTCTTTGTGTTTCTACATTGCCAATCACAATAAACCCTTGATCTAGCTGCAGGTTTCGCCATTCATTTTATTGGCTCCTTAATTTGGGCTGAAGCAGAAGATATGAGGGAGGGAATAAAATGTGGTTTCTTACAATTGTGACAATCAAATACGCCAGATTTTTAAGAACAGGCCACATTTCAGGTATTCAATACCTTTGTTAAAACCATGCATTAGGTGATAGGTCCTGAATTTCTGGTTTGCAAAATATAGTTATTATATCTATAACACCTTTGGAGTGACCCACTGGAGGTAGATGCTATGTTTTTGAAATTTAGATTAGAAACTCCAGAGTTTCCAAAGGGCTATCTTGTATACCTTACCCATTCTAAAATTCCTATCACTACTCAGTGACCTAGGAAACCCTGGTGGCATAGTGGTTAAGATCTACTGCTGCTACCCAAAAGTTGGCAATTCGAATCCACCAGCTGCTCCTTGGAAACCCTACAGGGCAGTTCTACTCTGTCCCATAGGATTGTTATGAGTCAGAATTGACTCGACTGCAATGGGTTTGGTTTTTTTTGTTTGGTTTTGTTTAATCAGTGGCTAAGGCCAATCTGAAATGTTCTTGAGAGTCAGCAAGGAGGAGAGCCCTTTGGAAAGAACATTGGAACTGTGGATCTGTGGGACAGTCCGTTTTCGAAAGGAGTCAGTCAGCATTAAAAATGCAGTTATTCAAAATGTAGTCAGAAAATAGCTATCAATAGGCATAACAAGTTTGCCCTAAAGGAGCTGCTGTAGATGCAAGTCACATTTTCACAGAAGTCAAGTTAACACTGGGTTGAGTAGTCACCAGGACAGAAGCTGAGGGAAGGAATGGTTCAAGAAAGAGGGACCAGGTAGAGCAGGTATGGTCAAAGGGACTTGGTGAAATATGCAAGAAGAGGGTGTGGTGTTCTGGAGGCTGAACAGGGCACTGTCAGGCAATGGGATCTTGGCTTCCGTGTCCTTGTCCCAGGTTGACTTTTTATGTGCCTTCCCTTTAAAGGTAATGGATGCCTCTGACATTATAACCCGTTGCCGTCGATTAGTCGCCCTTTTACCTTGGTCTCCTGGATAACGGTGACTTTTGTCTCCACTCATGCCTGGCTCTAGGTTAACTCTCTAGATGAGCAATGAGCTGCCTGACAATTAACCAAATTATCAATCCACCAAAATCTTTTTAATTAACAATTTATAAAGTTTAAGGCAGTTTATGTTTTGCTAAAGTTGCCAAATGTTCAAAGTATTTTGGAACAGAAAATTTCTAGTGTATCATGATTCTTTTTCTTCCGAGGTTATTCTCTTCTTTCTTAAACATTCATTTGAAATGTAATACATATTCAGAAAAGTGTCATATTTATGGTTTCACAGATAGTTATAAAGCAAACACCTGTATAACCAGCACCAGTATTAGTTCCAAAAAAGGCCCTTTGATTCTTTTCTGGATCACAATAATACCCTTCGCACCCCTGGGATAACCATGACCCTGACTTTTATAGTGCCTTTCTTTATAGTCGTACCAACTGGGTATGCATCCTCAAACAATAGTTTTGTCTTCTAAAATAATTATATAAATACAAGTACACTGTATATATTTACATTGTATCTTGAAATGCTTTCAGACCTACAAAAGAGTTGCAAAAAAAAAGTACACAGAATTCCCATCTATTCCTCATGGAGATTACTCAAATGTTAACATTTTACCAAGTGTGTTTATAATTTTTTCTCTATACACACACAGATACACAGAATTTTTTTTTTAACTGTTTGAGAGTAAATTGAAGACAGAATGCTCCTTTATCCCTAAATCCTCAGTGTGTATTTCCTGAAACATAGACATTCTCTTATAGCACAATACAGTTATCAAATTCAATAAATTAACATTGATACAATGCTATTATTTAATTTATACATCTTATTATTTTTTTTTTATTACCTTAATCACGGGAAACCCTGGTGGCATAGTGGTTAAGTGCTACGGCTGTTAACCAAGAGGTTGGCAGTTCGAATCCGCCAGGTGCTCCTTGGAAACTCTAGGGGGCAGTTCTACTCTGTCCTACAGGGTCGCTATGAGTTGGAATCAAATCGACGGCACAACTATGAGTTGGAATCAACTCGACGGCAGTGGGTTTGGTTTTTTTTTTTTTGTTTGTTTATTACCTTAATCAATTTTTTCTAATTATTCTACCAATGTCCTTTATAGGAAAAGAAATTTTAAAAAGTTCTTTTTTTGTTCAAGATCCAATCCAGCATCATATGTTGCATTTAGTTGTCAATTTAGTCTCCTTTAATCTCAGTTTCTTCCTCTGTCTTTGCCTTTCATACAGTTGACATTTTTGAAGATTTTAGGCCACTTATTATGTAAAAGGGAAACCCTGGTGGCATAGTGGTCAAGTGCTACGGCTGCTAACAAAAGGGTCGGCAGTTCAAATCCGCCAAGCTCTCCTTGGAAATTCTATGGGGCAGTTCTACTCTGCCCTATAGGGTCACTATGAGTTGGAATAGACTCGACGGCACTGGGTTTGGTTTTGGTTTTTGATATGCAAAACGCCCCTCAGTATGAGTTTGTCTGGCATTTCATCATGATGAGATTCAGGTTACACATTTTTGGCAGGAATACCCCAGAAGCGATGCTGTGTACTTCCCCATGCATCCCATCTGGAGGCTAACTCAATACAATTTTGATTAGCAGTGGTGAAAATGCTAAGTGCAAGAAGACAAAGTTGAGGCAACCTCCTAAAATGTGGAACAAAAAAGATAAGAATGTAAAAGGGTGGTCTAAGAGATACAACAAGCAAATAACAGGCATTTCAGAAAGGGGCAGAAAAAAGAGTCAAAATTCCACAATGAAATAATTCAAGAAAACTTTCCAAAACTGAAGGACATGAGTTTCTAGAATGAATAACTTTGACCAACACCCAGCACAATGCATGGAAATTAAACTTCATGGAAGACAGCACTGTGAAATTTCAGAAAACTTGGGGACAAAAAAGAAGATCCTACAAATTTCAGGGATGAAAAAGCAGGTCATATACAAAGGATTAGAAATCACAATGGAATTAAGCTTTTCCACAGGAATATTGAAAGCTAGAAGTCAAGGAACAAGGCCTTCAAAATTTATGAAAGAAAATAATTTCCAATCTAGAATTCCATACCCACTTATCAGTCAAGTATGACATACATGTAAGATCTCATATGCATGCAAAATCTGGACAATGAATAAGGAAGACCAAAGAAGACTTGATGCATTTGAATTATAGTGTTGGCAAAGAATATTGAATATACTATGGACCACCAGAAGAATAAACACATCTGCCTTGGAAGAAGTACAGCCAGAATGCTCCTTAGAAGGGCAAATGGCGAGATTTTGTCTCACATACTTTGTAGTTTCGACACGTTATCAGCAGGGACCAGTCCCTGGAGAAGTACATCATGCTTGGTAAAGTAGAGTCAGTGATAAAGAAGACCCTCAAGGAGATGTAGGGACAGATTACTCAATGAGCAGGGTACCCGTCTTAGTTATCTAGTGCTGCTATAACAGAAATACCTCAAGTAGATGGCTTTAACAAAGAGAAGTTTATTTTCTCACAGTAAAGTAGGCTGAAAGTCCAAATTCAGGGTGTCGGCTCCAGAGGAAGGATTTCCCTCTCTGTTGGCTCTGGAGGAAGGTCCTTGTCCTCAATCTTCCCCTGGTCAAGGAGCTTCTCAGGCACAGGGACCCCAGGTCTAAAGGAAGCATTCTACTCCCGGTGCTTCTTTCCTGGTGGTATGAAGCCTCCCTGTCCCTCTGCTTGCTTCTTTCTTTTATATCTCCATCCAATCTTGTAGACTGAGTCCTGGGTCACTAACACAACTGCTGCCCATCCTCCCTCATTAACATCATAGAGGCAGGATTTATGACATGTAAGAAAATCACACGATACTGGGAATCATGACCCAGCCAAATGGATACATACATTTTTGGGGGGACATAATTCAATCCATGACATTCTACCCTTTGGCCCCCCAAAATCGCATCTTTGCAACATGCAAAACATATTCACCCCATCATATCATAGCAAAAGTCTTAACTCCAAGTCCAAAATCCAAAAATTCCTCTTCTGTGAAATCTAGAATACAAGTTATCTACTTCCAAAAGGGCAATGGCAGAACAGGCACAAGCTAGACATTTCCGTTACAAATGGGAGCAACTGGAGGAAAAGAAGGGATAACAGGCACCAAGCAAGTCAGCAGAACACATTTACATTAGCTCTCAAGGCTTTGAAAATAATCCTCTGCTCTCTGAGACAATTTATACAATGGCCCTGCCCTCCAGACTCTAGGTATTGGCCACACTGTGTGGATTTTAAGTGGAGGCTCCTTGGCCTGGGCTTTAGCTCCGCCTTCCAGGCCCACTGGGACAGCAACTCTTCTCCTTCGGCTTTTGGTGCACCATTCTCCTAGTCCATTTGAGTGGTGACTCCATTCTTAGAAAATCTAGAGGTCACGGCCATGCCTTTTGATACTGAGGCAGCTCAGCTTCTTGTGCTTTTTGTCTCTACAGCTTCTGCTTCCTGGTTTCTTGGCCTCTTGGTTCCTCCAGCCTCACACCCACATCTGCCCTGCTGGGGCAAGTGTCCCAAAGCTCAGTAGCTCCACCAATAAGCACCCGGAGGGACCCGCAGGAAGCCTCCTGTGCACAGGCACTCAGCTGTCTTGCTCTGGCACTCAGCGGTCTGGCACTGGTCTCCTGGTTCTGTTGCTCTTTCTCAACATTTGCACCTTCTCCAGTGTTAACAGTTCTCACTTCCTTCTGAGTCTTCTATCCATTCACAGTTTCAAAACCGCTTCCATATTTTAGGTATCTGTTAGAGCAGCACCCCATCCTCTCGGTACCAAATTCTGTCTTAGTCATCTAGTGCTGCTATAACAGAAATACCACAAGTGGACGGCTTTAACAAAGAGAAACTTATGTCTTCACGGTAAAATAGGCTAAAACTCCAAAAACAGGGTGTCAGCTCCAGGGAAAGGCTTTCTCTCTGTTGGCCTTCTTATCAATCTTCCCCTGGACTAGCAGCTTCTCTGCTCAGGGACCACGGGTCCAAAGGACATGCTCTACTCCAGGTGCTCCTTCCTTGGTGGTATGGGGTCCCCCTGTCTCTCTGCTCGCTTCTTTTATATCTCAAGAGATTGCCTCAAGACACAATCCAATTTTGTAGATTGAGTCCTGCCTCACTAACACAACTGCCGCCCATCCTCCCTCATTAACATCATATAGGCAGGATTTACAAAATAGAGGAAAATCACACAACACCTGGAATTGACCCAGCCAAATTGATACACACATTTTTGAGGGACATAATTCAATCCATGACAGTACCTATAGGTTTAACTGTGCTTACTTAGTAATCTGTAGGGCACAATTTCTCCTGTTTTTCACCACGTCAAAGGTGTGGTGAAACCCATGTGAAGTTGTGCACTACATATTAGCAAGTGTCATGGATTGAATTGTGCCCTCCCAAGATGTGTGTCAACTTGACTAGGCCATGATTCCCAGTATCGCATGATGGTCCACCATTTTGTCATCTGATGCAATTATCCTTTGTGTTGTAAATCATAACCTTTATGATGTTAATAAGGCAGGGTTAGAGGCAGTTATGTTAAGGAGGCAGGACTCAATCTACAGGATTAGGTTGTATGTTGAGTCAATCCGTTTTAAGATATAAAACAGACAATGGAGCAGAGAGGAGGGGGACCACTCACCACCAAGAATCACCGGGAGTGGAGCATGTGCTTTGGACCTGAGGTCCCTGCACTGAGAAGCTTCGAGACTAGGGAAAGATTGATGACAAGGACCTTTCCCGAAAATGGACAGATTGAGAAACCCTTCCCCTAGAGCTAGAGCCCTAAATTTGAAATTCTAGCTTCCTAGTTTTTTTTTTTTTTAGTATGTGAGAGAATAAATTTGTTTGTTAAAACCATCCACTTGTGGTATTTCTGTTATAGCAGCACTAGAAAACTAAGACAGTAAGTAAACAAATAAACCCGTGTGTATCTTGTTTACTGGTTAATCCACCCCTGAGTCTAGATGGATTGACACAGTGGCTGCAATAATGGGCTCAAACATACCAACGATTGTGAGGATGGGGCAAAACTGGGCAGTGTTTCGTTCTATTATACATAGGGTCATCATGAGTCAGAACCAACTGATGGCACCTAACAACAAGATCTCATAATTTTGACCTCTCGTGGTGGACATGTGATATGCAGCTCAGATCTTCATGGTAATCAAGGACTTACCCCCCACATGCTGGGAATACTAACAGCAGAAAGGCTTCAATTGTTGGTCCTTCACAGGGATTGCCTCAGTTGAAGACAGTTGCCTTGTCCAAGGTCACTTTCCATTCCTGGGACATCCAATATGGGCATATGAAGGCCTCATCCCCTTGCCCTAGCTCTGGACAACTCTAAAGGGTCACTGGGTCACAAAGTATGATTTTTATAAATATTTGTGAAGCATATCTTATTTGGCCCCCCAAAAGTGAACTTGTTTTGAGTGTTTTTCACCTCATTTTGTCAAATTGTAAACATGTGCTTAAAAAATGTTATAAACATATTTTTGTAAAACTTGTTTTTGAATATATTTTTGAGAAAAGTGTTAAAAAGGTGGAAAATATGTTTTTAGCTGGAAATTGAGTAATCAAGTTATTAGTATTTGGAAAAAAGCCTACGAAAGCACTGATAAGGACCCATGCCAAGGCTCCTGGCTGAAACCTCTAATCGCCCAGCAAATATTTCGGTATGAATGCCCGGCCAGCCATACAGTCTCTGAGCATCAAGCAGAGCTCAGACTCCCATTGTCTCTCATGGAGAATGCTAAATTGAGTTATTTGTAGACTTTGACAGGCAGATGGGACTGTTAGGTGGCTCCAATCTGTGTGTGCAGATTGTAGGAAGAAAATTTTGCTAGCAGAGACCACTGACACACTGGCTAGGAGTCTGCAGCTGCTGAAATAGAGAGGGACTGGCCCTTCAGATAAGATTATGTGTCAGTAACCACCTAGGAATAAATTTGACAAAAGATCAGATGAAACCCATTTTTCTCTCCATTAGCTCACTCCCTGTTTAAATTGTTGAAGGAGAATGAATGTAAATCAGGGCTTTGAACCGGCTCAAACCCCTGCTGAGAACTTACATTTCTAACAAGTTCCCAGGCGATGCTAATGCTGCTGGTTAGGGACCAATTCTGAGAACCACTAGTAAAGCAGTGGTTGTCAATTTCATTACACACAAGAACCGCTTGGGGATCTTGTTAAAATGTAGGATCTGATTCAGTATATCTGGGGTGGAAAGGTGACTTCTCAGCAGAGGCTTGAACTGGAACAAGCCGATTCAAAGCCCTGACGCAAATGCAAATGCTGCATTAAAATCAGGAGTTCACAACAATACCTCCAATTCCAATTAATCCCACGGGGTTGTTTGTTTCTTACTTTCTCCTCCATAGTCACATATACCGCCTTCTACAGTTAAAACCCTGGTTCCCAACGATAACGCATTTATTCATTTTCTCAATTCTATATCGAAGCTTCCCAAATGCTTCTCCCATACCACTAAACTAAGCAAACCTACTCAAGAGAGATCAGGATTTGTTTGCACTTCTCTCTCCCATACCTGATCCCAAGACACATCCAACTCTGCCCAAGACTGAGGACAGTCAAATACTGTGTTCATAAATTACTTGGATTAATTAGTCATTCTTAGTCTCCCAGTATGGTTATAGTATTCATTCGAAATAGAATTAGGTTCATTTATTTGTTTTGATTTCGATTTTACAGTTTGTCTTCTCATTCTTATTCATTTTATATTTTTATATAGAACATTAATAAGGTTTCAAGTAAAAATATTACAAAAAAGTATACTTAGAGAAGTGTCAGTCCCTCCCAAATCCCTTTCACCCTGTTCTTTCTCATCCCTGTAAGGTAACCAACTTCATTGTTTCCTGGTTTATCCTCCCAGTGTTTCTTTTTGTAAAGATAAGCAGATAAAGGTATTGTCTTAGTCATCTAGTGCTGCTATAACAGAAATACCACAAGTGGATGGCTTTAACAAAGAGAAATCTGTTTTCTTCACAGTAAAGTGGGCTGAAAGTTCAAATTCAAGGCGTCACCTCCAGGGGAAGGCTTTCTCTCTCTGTCCACCTTCTCATCAATCTTCCTGCAGACCAGGAGCTTTTCCAAGCAGGGACCCCAGGTCCGAAGGATGCACTCTGCTCTCCACATTGTTTTCCTGGTGGTATGAGGTCCCCAACTCTCTGCTTACTTCCCTTGCCTTTTATTTCTTGAGAGATAAAAGGTGGTGCAGGCCACAACCCAGGGAAACTCCCTTTACATTGGATCAGGAATGTGTTACAATTCCACCCTAATCCTCTTTAACATAAAATTACAATCACAAAATGGAGGACAACCACAGAATACTGGGAATCATGGCCTAACCAAGTTAACACACACATTTTGGGGGAGGACATAATTCAACAGATATGTTTTTCTTACGTCCTTTTGCACACAAAAGGTAGCACACTTTATGTGCTCTTTTGTACTTTATTTCCTTCACTTAATGCCATCCCCTAAAATCAGTCCATAAACAGTTCGTAGACCTTCCTTATTTTTTTTTTACAGGTACATAGTACTCCATTGTGTGTGTACACCAGAGCTTATCCAATCAAGCTCCTACGCTTGGACATTTAGGTCATTTTCAATATTTTGCCGTTATGAAAAATGATGCAATGAATAACCATATGCATATTTTTCATAGTGCTAAAGGGTAAATTCCTAGAAGTGGAATTGCTGGGTTGAACAGTAGACATACATGTAGTTTGTTGGATATTGCAAAATTCCTCTCCATGGGGGCTGTACCATTGTGCATTCCCACCACCAATGTATGAGTGCAGTGCCCGTTCCCCAGCCTGACCAAGTGGATGCATTAACATTTTAATTCTTGCCAATCTTTTGGGTAGAGAATCATATCTCAATGTAGTTTTAATTTGCACTTCTCTTATACGTGAAGTTAAACAATTTTTCATGTTATTTAAGGGCTTTTTTTTTACAAGTATTAAATTCATATTTTTAATTGGAAAAATAATCTTAAAATAGTATTGCTTAATTTTTTTTATTAATAATTTTTATTGTGCTTTAAGTGAAAGTTTACAAATCAAGTCAGTCTGTCACATATAAACTTATATACACCTTACTACATGCTCCCATTTACTCTCCCCCTAATGAGTCAGCCCACTTCCTCCTTCCAGTCTCTCCTTTTGTGACAATTTTGCCAGTTTCTAACCCTCTCTACCCTCCCATCTCCCCTCCAGGCAGGAGATGCCAACACAGTCTCAAGTGTCCATCTGATACAAGTAGCTCACTCTTCATCAACATCTCTCTCCAACCCATTGTCCAGTCCCTTCCATGTCTGATGAGTTGTCTTCAGGAATGTTTCCTGTCCTGGGCCAACGGAAGGTTTGGGGACCATGACTGCCGGGATTCCTGTAGTCTCAGTCAGACCATTAAGTCTGGTCTTTTTATGAGAATTTGGGGTCTGCATCCCACTGTTCTCCTGCTCCCTCAGGGGATCTCTGTTGTGTTCCCTGTCAGGGCAGTCATCGGTTGGGCCGGGCACCATCTAGTTCTTCTGGTCTCAGGATGATGTAAGTCTCTGGTTTATGTGGCCCTTTCTGTCTCTTGGGCTCATAGTTATCCTGTGACCTTGGTGTTTTTCATTCTCCTTTGCTCCAGGTGGGTTGAGATCAATTGATGCATGTTAGATGGCCGCTTCTTAGCATTTAAGAACCCAGACGCCACACTTCAAAGTGGGATGCAGAATGTTTTCTTAATAAAATTTATTTTGCCAGTAGACTTAGAAGTCCCCTTAAGCCATAGTCCCCAAACCCTCGCCCTTGCTCCGCTGACCTTCGAAGCATTCAGTTTATCCCGGAAGCTGCTTTTGGTCCAGTTAAGGGCTTTTTTAAATATATTTTTGTGAATTGTATCTTTTGTCCATTTTTCTATAGTTTTTCCTTAAATTTTAAGTTTTTTTTAAACATAAATTAAGAGCATTAGCTCTTTATCTATGTGGAAAATATTTCTTCCCACCTTGTGATTTGTCTTCTGTTAACAGTGTTTTTTGCCACAGAAAAGGTTATTTTCATATAGCGAAATTTATCCAATTTTTTTCCCATTTCTATTCATTTTTTATAAACTGGTTTTCACTTCATATATATATAATTTTAAGAATATTTGTTTTCTTCAGCCTTGCGGTTTGTTTTTTTGGTGGAGACTTTCAGCAGTAGATTAACTCACATTTTCTAGCCTTTTTAAGTTTTGTATGGATGTGGACCACTTTATTCTAAATGCAAAGTCCCTTCCCCAAAGTGAGAGTTATAATCTACAAAGTCCCAACCTGTGTTCAGTATGTTGGCATTTATTATTTCACTTTCTGTTTCTGGAGATTCTGTCTGTGCTTCCTTTAAGTTCTCTACTCCATTCTACTCTTTGTCTTCTACTCCCATTCTTTGTCCCCAAGTGTTTTAACCTCCCTTTCCTTGCTCTCCATAGCCACAGGCTTGTGGTGGGAGCAGGATCCCTGTTGGATAGTTTGTCTTTTACTTTCAGGTAATTTGAAGTTACCGTGTTCACCTAATAATGAAGGTATGAGCCCTATGTAGCTTTTACTTGTTCTCTTTGATTTTATGGTTGTTTTGGGTGAGGGGAAGATTTGGAATCAGGCTACTGCTATTGTTCTCCAGCCCCAAGAGTCTCAACATACTTTTAATAGACAGAAACATTTCAGCACCTAATTATGATGAAGACCATTGAAAACTAGCAATAGAAGGGAGCTATATTAATCGGTATTATCAATGGTTATAAGTGGTAGTTGAAGTAGAAGTTGAGAGTTCAGAATGGCAACAAGATTAACAAATGGAACATACTGCTTATCAGTGACTTTAGTCTGTGTCACTGAGCTGAAAGCACATGTGAAACTTGTGAAAATTAAGACGTACTTTCTGAAAGACTGGGAATAAGACAATGAATGCTCGCCTTTCTCACTGCTATCATTCAACATAATATTGGTGACCCTGGCCAAGACAATAAGAAATGAAAAAAGAAACAATGTACTTTATACAAGGATTAGAAAGAAATGAACATCATTTGCAGATAACATAATTTTTAAATAGCTACAAATTCTTAGAATAACAAAGTTCACTAAGGTTGCTGAATACAAGATTTACAAAGAGCACTGACTCCTCTACAGCTGTGCCAACAGCCATTCCTCATCTTCTTTTCCCTTGCTAACAAAATCCCGAGTTCTTTATGACAACCCCAGGAGATAATCATGATTTATCTAAACCAGTCACTGCAAATCCATTCCCCTTTACCAGATCCTAATTTTACCAGCATCCCTTGAGTTAGGTATGATTATATATAACCCAGTCCTGCCCAATAACCTGTAAGCAAAAGTATGCTGGGCCGTTCCTGGGATTTTATTTTATTTTTATTGTGATTTAAGTGAAAGTCCACAATTCAAGTCAGTTTCTCATACAAAAACTTATACACACATTTTTATGTGACCCTAGCTGTTCTCCCTACAATGTGACAGCACACTCCTCCTCACCACCCTGTACTTCTTGTGTCCATTCAACCAACTCCTGTCCCCCTCTGCCTTCTCATCTCACCTCCAGACAGCTTTCTCTCTCTCTCTCTTTTTTTTTTTAAATACCTTGGTTTCTCTGAGCCTTACATTTCCTTGGCTCAGAGCTTATATGTGCTTTACCTTATAAGACTGTAAAGATGAAATGGGACTACGTACATATCAAAGTACTCTGTAAATGCTAAATATAAATTTAAGATATGCAAATGGTTATACGTACAGATGTAGAATCAATTGGTATAAGTGCTATAAACTGGCAGTAAGTTTAAGGAGTGCTATTATATACAAGGAAATTCTTTTACCCAACCAACCATTTTCATTGAGAAACTAAGAACTACTGTTGAATTTTGCTTCTTGTGTAGCGCCTTGCTCAGTGATGCACTAAATCTAACACCTCAGACCTTTGGGTAATTTGCAGATCATGCCAATACTGCTTTAAGTTGTAGATCAGGGGGTCACAAAAACTTTTCTATAAAAAGACAGTAAATATTTTAAACCCTTGTAGACCGCACAGTCTCTGTCACAACTATTCAATTGTCACTGTAGCCAGAAGGCACCCGTATCCGTTGCTGTTGAGTCAGTTCCAACTTTGTGACCCTATAGGACAGAACAGAACTGCCTCATAGGGTTTCCAAGGATTCAAACTGCTGAAATTATGGTTAGCAGCTGTAGCTCGCCTTAGCTCTTAACCAATGGGCATGGCTGTGTTCCAATAAAACTTTATTTATAAAGCAGACAACGGGCCAATTTGACCTGCAGGGTAAAATTTGTTAATACCTGTTCTAGATCACAATACAGCTCTTCAGTGGACTTGTCTCATAGGAATCATGTGTTGGCATCAGTCCAATCTGCTTCCCAGTACATCATTTCCACTTCATTAATACCACTGTATGTCTGTATAGGGCTTTAATTTTACAAAGCACTTCCACCATAATTTAACACACTCGTGCTCACAAAGGTCTCTATGAAGTAAGAAGGGTAGATCTTATCTTCTTTGTGCTGGTGAGAAAAATAGTAAATTGTGCACTGTAACACAGCTATACTGAGGAGCAACATCTACATTTCCTAGATACCAGTTTAGTGGTTTTTAAAAATACATGATTAGAAACCTTAATTATACTCCATGGTTCTTAGATTTCCATTGTTACTCTACCTCTTTTCTTATTCAAATGCCAGTGAAGCATTCTGCATTTTCAAGGTTTGAATTCATTTCCTCGAACATAGCTCTTAGCGCTAAATTGAAAATTCTATTTTGACAGTGTTGAATATAAAAAGGATGCTTGTGATAGAAGAAATTGCAAAGGAAAAAATGTAAGAGCCAAAAGAAAATTAAAGAATTAAAATTTCTACTTTAAATCAAGTTCTAGCCTCTCAAAGGAGAAAAAAAAAAACACTTTCAATTTTAGTATGACAAAGTAGACACAAGATACAGATCAAAGCCCCATCAAGGGACTATACATACGGTAGACTTGAATCTATGGTTTATAATAAAGGTTCCTCTGTGAAACCTGGACCTCTTTATGATACTTTCTAGTAGACTATTTCAAAATATTAGAAGGGACACACAACAGTTAACACCGAACATAACTGGAAACTTCCAGAGGAACTCCCAACTAAATAAAAGCACGAACATCACTAATGCCAAAAGTCTCCAGTCTATCATTTACTAGCTGAGCTTCAGTTTTCTCTTTTGTAAAATGGGGTAATGCCTACCTTGTAGGGTTGTTTTGAGGAATGAAAAAATTGTACATAAAGCAATTAACAGTATACATAGCAAGCTCTCACTAAACATAGCTATTTAACAAAGTATGCAGATATAAAGAAAAATAAAACCTATACTGAACCTTCATGAGCCATTCTTTAGCAGTTGAACAAGCCAAAGAACACTTCTATGTCTATTTATCCCTGCCTGACAGTAAACATCAGGTCCTAGGCAGAGGTAGAGAATTCCTGGGTAGCACAAACCGTTAAGCGCTTCAGTACTAGCCGAATGGTTGGTAGTTTGAACACAGAGGCTTCCTGGAGGACAGGCCTGGAGGTCTGCTTCCAAAAGGTCACAACCTTTAAAACCCTATGGAGAAGTTCTACTCTGCACATATAGGGTTGCCATGAGTCAGGACTGACTCAATGGCAAATATCAACAAGCAAAGTTAAGAAGTCTTAGATCTGCCCAGCTCTGGCCCCACTTCAGGTGTTCTTTCCTGTTGCTACCCTTTCTTCCAGTCTGAACAAAACCTGTCAGCTCTCTGCACTTCCTCCAAGATAGCAAAAAAGTAAACGATTTTCAAACTAGAATAAAATTTAGTTTTTGAATTCTATCTCTTTCAGATCTTGATTTTTTAAAACAGATTCTAATTGGAACAAAAAGCTTTGTGTCTCTTTTAGAGGAATTTCAGAAATTATTAAAAAAAGCAGTTGACTTGTAAAGTCACAGCTGCTGGCAAGGGACATTTGTAGTTAGAAAAGAATGTATTCTAGAAATTATCATTTTTTTTTAGTCACAGTATTTATTTTGAAATCCCAAATAATGCTAAAAGATGGTGTGAGTTTTTAAAAATATATATATTAGAAGAGGGCGTAAGTTAAAAAATGAGAGCATTGCCCTAGATTTCTGTGGAACATAAAACTGTAATCTTTCATCTGTTTTGCTGTGCCTTACTATAAAAATACCGATGGCACAGATCTTATATAGCTTTAACAACTTGATTATAAACTGTTTCAAAAGTAATTTATTTGGATTTTCCATATCTTTTAATGAATTGCAAATATATTAACAGAAAAGACTCCCCCCCAAGACTGTACAATTTCTGAAATAAGTCAGGAAAAGCAAAAAGAAGACCAAAATTACATTGTTTCAATGCAAATAGAACACACACATCATACCCACACTTGCATTTTCCTAGGTTTTCACAAAGAAAAATGGTTTACCATATTTCTCCATGAAGACCCATACTATACTCTGGCTAATCAGAGACTTCCAAACTTTTTTCTTTAAAAAGAACATTTTTAATAGACTAAATACTGGCTATCACTGAGTTTTTGTTTAAGGTACAACAGCAGCATGGTTCAAATGTTACTTGCATTTCTTGGAAAAAATAAAAAATTTTAAAGTAATGAAATACAGAAAAATTAGGGACCACTTTCATTATTTTGAGTACCATAGTTCTCTTGAAAACATATTTCCAATCTTCTAAAATCCCAGAGTTAAGAACCATTTCCAAGAGGAAAAAAATCCAACTCTATGGTATTAACTTCTGAACACAAGTGTGTGTGTATATGTATATATGTGTGAGTGTGTGTGAAAAGCTTACACAGAAAAAACGGTGTCAAAGTACTTAGGATTTTTAATTTCCTTCAAAATAACTTATGAAATCCGAAGCACGCATTTTGCTGGATCAAAATGCGTTTCCTCTTCTGGTTGTTTGATCCCCATTTCATGTGAAACAAAACAAACTAGCCAGAAACAGTCACTAGGTGAGAAATAAGGCTCCGTACAGCTAAATGACTTTGAAAGTAGGTGTGAGGGAAAAAAAGAAATTAGGCCAAGATTGGGCTTCATGTGTCCCTCAGCCAGCCATTGCCATGGCATGCCCTCTACAGCCATCCTTTGACCCTTGGTCTCAAAATCAGTACCAGAAATATTCTCGCCTCTGGCACAGGACATAAATTCCTACAATGAAATGATAACTAATTACACCTCAGCAAATTATGTTATGTGCTTAGCTTTCTCCAGGCTTTGTAACACAGAGCTCAGGTTGAAGCTTTCTATGAAACTCTAGATTTGATACTGTTATGCAGCTGGCTTATGATCTGTAGATTTAAAAATAAAAGAATCTAAAATTAAATATTATAGAACTAATACATAATAAAACGGAATATTTGTTAGAATCCAAGCATTAGCCTGTGGGAATTTTTAATGATACTCATTTACTTCCAACCTTTCCTTATAAGTGATTTTTTTTTTTTTTAAGGTAGCACACAGACCTGGATTCAGGAAGGAAATTTTGTTAAACACCTCTCTGGCACCCAATACCTAATCTATGACTCTGACTTTAATTCATTTATAATGGTATCTAATCCATGTTCAAAAATGAGCATATTAACAGCAAAAGATAGGCATTTACTGAGTCTACAGGTTAAAATGTTTTCAAATCTTCTGTTATTTTCACAGTTTGACTAACTAATACAGGTAACCAGTAGATAAATTTGTCCTTCATCAAATAATCCAAAATAATAACTGCAGGCCTGCCATTCATTAAGAAACTATAATACGTTATATTCTGAAATTGGCACTTAATAAAATGTTAACAACTGAAGTTTCTCTAAAATTTTCAACAATTAAAATAAAGGAGATATACAATTTAAGACTGTTTAAATGTTACTGTGAAATTTCAATAATTTTCATTTTATTATGCATAATTAGATCTTTAAAATTGGGGCAATTTCCCAAGGACACCAACCTATGCTATGACTTAAACTCAGGAGAGAACATACGTCTCCGTCATAAGAATGTTTTTTTCTCCCCTCAACTAAAAATGTCAAATATCCTAAATCCAATTGCTCTTAGAAGATGTTTTGATGACTGATACTACTGAAAATAATCAAAAGCACAGAGCTGAAAAGAATGGACTGCACCCTGCTTAAACACTTAGAAAAATCAAAGGGATACTGTTTTGAACAAACATAGATTCAAGGTATGGTGCAATTATGATTGTATTAAGGCTTTTACTGTCATGATCTCTTCAAGTCTCTCCACTTTAGTGTTCTCATGCTGATTCTTATGGTGAACTTAAATGGTTATTAAGGGCCTTGTTTTGGCTTTTCAGTGGACAAGCACACTATCATCTTTGAATGTTAAAGGTGATCCCACAGAGCTCAAAGAGAAAAGACAATATGGTAAGGATCAACTTTAAAGTTTTCAATACCAAGACAACAATGATCAACACTGTGAAGCAGGGTGAATAAATTAAATTCTTGGTTGAAAGCATTCTTGCCAAGAATAAGTGTACACTGTATGAAATGATATTTGATTCCTACATGAGTCTCAACATACCCATTACACTTGTTTATGGGAGACACTGCAAGTTTA
Organism: Loxodonta africana; assembly: GCF_030014295.1. Taxonomy (NCBI): domain Eukaryota; kingdom Metazoa; phylum Chordata; class Mammalia; order Proboscidea; family Elephantidae; genus Loxodonta; species Loxodonta africana. The sequence goes on along the minus strand of NC_087359.1, from coordinate 30,252,866 downwards.
AGGTAATTTACATTCCTTGGCAATCAAGTTACTCTGTTATAGGCAATGTCTTTTATTGTTCCATCTGGCACTTGCTAACACCATTCTTGAAGAACCTAGAAATGAAGATCCGTCTCTCTGTTTATCAAGAACAGAACCAAATAAAAACAAAATTCAGAAAAAAGGCCAAGAAATTCTGGTTCATCACTATTTTCCCTATCTAATGGTTCTTTCAAGATAAAACATAACTCTTCCTTCCATGATAGCTTTCCAACAAAGGGAGATTAAAGAAAAAGAAAAAAAAGAAAGTCCCCCACCTGACTCCCCTAAATTGTCATTCATACTGGTGTAAGAGCCAGTCTCATTAGCAGCTAAATATTGCACTGCCTTTCATTCTGTGAACAGTCAGGGTCCAATGAAAGTGGCACACTCATGGTATAAGTGATGGATGATGACACCGCCGGCTCAGGAGTGAAGACTCAGTACATGGAGGGACAAGTAACATGTCAGCACTAGTCACACATCCAGTTGCAAAAGTCTGATTCCCGGAAGTTAAAATTCATCACTTTCAGCTGCATGAAGTTGTGTGTCATCTGCATCTGTCATGCTGCTCTCCTGGGATTCATCTGTTCCCACTTTAAAAACAAAACAATAGTCTACGGTAAGGTATCTGACAAGTACTTTTTTTCGTTCACGGAAACAAATAGGGAAACTGTTTTACATTCAGACTGAGACGAAAGCGTAAATAAAAGCCCTTAAAAAAGCACCAAATCCTGATTTTTAATAAAATGCAATTCAAGCTTTTTACAGCATGTCTTAGATTTGTTTATTGTACTGAAACTTTGAGGGTTTTAACTACCAAAACTGCTTCTCCCTCATACATTCCTTATTCTTGTCTTAGGTGCTTGGGCATTAATTTTAGATGTTTAATCGAAAGAACATTCTACACATGATTAAAGCTAGTTCTCTTAGACTTAAAAAAAGACTAACATCTCCCTACCCCCAATCATCAGCTCTACTTTGGGGACAGCCCTTGCTAGTCCACAGAAATAATGAACATAACCTTCAGAAAAAACGTTATTGGGATTATAGGAATTATAATTTCAATTAGAAGCCTTACACCAAGTCTTCTGGAACAAAAGCATTTTAGTTTATCTCATTAGAAGGTTCTCAATTCTTTTCAAAAAAATATTGATATGCTGAATCTTGGTTCTCACTAATTATTTTAAGATATACATTCAGTTTAGACATAGAGTATTTACTGATTTAAACTATAATTTTTTGTTCCCTCTTCTTTTCCTGACCCCTAAATTTACATGTATTAGCCATATATTTGGACTTACTATAGCCTCAAAGAATTTTAATTGCCACTACTACAGATCTACTCATTTACTTAGGACTCATAAAGTTTTCGGCATACCTTCATATCTATCTTTTTTTTTTCTATTTCATTTCTATGAAGAGATCAGACATACATTCAAATGTAAATTGAGGCCTAGGTAAAAATCAGCAATGGATTTGTCAAAGGCATACAGCAAACTAGATCCTGACTTGAGACTAATTACCTGACTCCGTATGTACACGTTCGTCCTGCTCAATTTCCCTAAAATTCCACTTGGTGTAAAGAATACACCACAGCTAGAAAAATAAAATAAAAAGAGTAGCCCACAAATTCTTATGCAAAAGGTAGCTTTCTCACTACTAAAAAAATTTGTTTTCTCTGTCATAAAGAAATACCTGTTTGATTTTACCGAATTCTGATGTGGTGTTTCCATATACAAGCCTAATTCATATGGATGATACTCACTGATCTGCTCTTCTTGAGTTATTGGCTCCTCATCATCTGGAAGGTAGCGCTTATCAATTGCCTCTTTAATCTGGTTATTGGCTCCTTTAGGATCTAAATCCATAGCCCAAGAGAAATTCATCAGGGCGAGGTGCGTCTGACCTAACTTCTTGTAAACCTAAAAATAAACAGCAGCACTACATTTTTCATTAAGTTGTGAGCTTCAACTTCAAAATCCTAAACGCTTATTTAAATTAGGCTCCTGATTTATGTGCTCTAGGCCCATTCTGGGCTTCCGGGGTTGGGGCAGGGGGAGGCGGTACAAATGGATCAGCACTTGGCTACTAACCGAAAGGTTGGTAGTTCAAATCCACAGAGGCACCTCAGAAGAAAAGCCTGGCAATCTACTTCTGAAAGATCATGGCCATTGAAAACCCTATAGAGCAGTGTTCTTGGGGTCCCTGGGTGGCACAAATGGTTAAGTGCTCAATTACTAACCAAAAGGTTGGTGATTTGAACCCACCCAAAGGTACCTTAGAAAAAAGGTCTGGAGACCTGCTTCCAAAAGGCTACAGCATTGAAAACTCTATGGCGTGCAGTTCTACTCTGCACACATGGGGTAGCCATGAATCGGAATCAACTCAAGGGCAATTGGTTTTATCTCAGGTGCTGAGCTTCCAGTAAATCTGACTGACACTGAAACAATGACAATAGGCAGAAGTAGACTATAAGCTGCTTTATTAGCACTCATTTATAGTGGTTTTAAGTATAGTTATACCAACTCTCAACACGTGTCCACTATTCCTAGCTACCTTAACTGGCATCTGGGGGCCCAGTCTGTAAAGTCCTGACTAGTTTGGCCTTGGAAAACATAGAAGCTTTTTCTTCTAGTCAAGGCAACACAGTGCCATTAATGTTCTTCTTCTTGGGAATTTCTAAATATCTTATTGTGAATTGGAAACTCAGGGCTTTCCATGCGGTAGTCTCAGTTATGAACTCACTATTGGCCTTGGCTGCTGCCAGTGCTAATCTAGTTCTAACCACAGTAGGGTTAGGATTCTGGGGTGTATATTTTTGCTCCTTCATTAGGATATCATCTTCTTAAATATTAAAACTAAATCCACTCTTTGTTTCCAGCACATTTAGTTCAGGGTTCTAGCTGAATTTGCTCGATAAATGTAAAATTGGTATCATATTTACTCTTCAAAAGTTAATATTTGCTATGAAAGTCACAGTTCAGGACCATGGCCCCAATCTTTACCTTTCCTATTAAGAAGTAAACGAGGGATTCTTTGGGAACAATTTGTTTCAGTTCTTCAAGTTCTTGTAAAGCAGACTACAAGGGGGGAAAAAAAAAAAAAGAAAAACCTTAGAATAGCAAAATTTTACAAAGTTTTGCCTAGGCAAGAGCTTTTATTTATTAGATTTCCCTGATCATCTTAACAAAAGCTTACTAAATCTCAACCAATGTACTTCCTTATTGCATTAATTCTTGTTGTGAAAACAGAATGCATGAAAAATACTTACAACAACAGGGACTAAGAAATGGCAGGCATTCACCAGAAGTACACTGAAATACACACACACACACACACACACACACACACACACTCGCTCTATGAAATACGCAGGTGGTGACAATCCTTGTTATTGTTACCATTTTATTTAAAATAATGAAAACCTATCACATCGTGTATAAAAGTGCTTTGAAAATTAAGCTGCAGAACTTAAGTTCTGTGAATGGCTCTTCTCCATGATGTAACCACTAAGCTTTGAATATTAATCTGCCATTTCAACTACTGATGAAAAGGCTAAAGTGTAACCTTCTGAATTGAGTTAAAGCTGTCTAGTTATCTTGTGACCATTCATTGCTCCAAGGTGGGTTGACAGAGAAAGGACAGGAGAATTAGATTTGTATTAAAGGAGAAAGATCATCATTAAAACTGGCCTCAAAAATGAGATTATGCTCCATTTCTTTCAAATCTAGAAAAGGGAAAAAAATAAAATTTTGATGTTACATAAATTTAGCAGGGGTGAGTTAGGAGAAACAGGTATCCTGATCACTGAGGGTGGAAATGTAAATTGATGCAATCTGTTTGTGATGCTAATTTAGCATTATCTATCAAGTTAACATGTAAACACTGATTAAGCAATCCCACTACTAGGAATTTGCCCCAGGGATATACTCAAAAAAGTTCACTAAACAATCTATATGAGAACAACCAACCCCACATTATTGTTATCGTAAAACACTAAAAACCACCAAAGTGTGTAACTGGAGCCTAGTTAAATAATGATCCATACTCTGCGGAACACTGTGTAGTTGTTACAAAGAATCAGGTACATCTGTAGGTGTTCAGCTGTTTAAGTAAAAAAGCAAAAGCCAGATGTACAGTACTATGTACTATTCCTTTTTGCGTCAAAGCACACATACCACCAATTACATGGGTATATGCATACATATTTTACAAATACGTTTATGTGAGTATATCCATCATTTTTTTTCTCCTGGTAGAAATCAATACATATGTACCCTCAAACTAGGTAAGAATGGTTTACCTTCGAGGAGGAGATGATTGAGGAAATGAGGGGAGAGCCTTCTATTTTTCATTTGGTAACTTTTTAAATTTTCTAACTTTATGAACATTATATTTTATTTCCCTTTAATGTCCACAGAGGTTATTTACTTTTTGTTTTCTTTGCTATGCCTCTTTGTAGTAAACAAAATCCACTGTAGGTTAGGTTAAAAAAAAAAAAAAGGGATAAGTACAGCCATCTATTAACAGGGCTCTATTTTCATCTATTAACAGGGGAGTGTTAAATGAAAAAAGCAAGTTGTAGAACAGTATGTATAATCGTATTAGTTTTCTAGTGCTGCTGTAACATATTACTATAAATTTGATGGCTTAAAACAACACATTTGTTACTTTACAGCTCTGTAGGTTAGAAGTTCAACACATGTCTCTGCAGGCTAAAATCAAGCTGTCGGCATGGCTACCTTCCTTTCTGGAAAGAATCTGTTTCCCTGCCTTTCCCAGCTTCTAGAGGCTGCCTGCATTCCTTGACTTGTAACCCCCTTCCTCCATCTTCAAAGCCAGCAATAGCTGGTAGAGTCCTTCTCAAACTGCTGTGAGTCACTCTGATTCTCTTACTATAGCCTGGAAAGGTCCTTCACATTTAAGGATTTATGTGATTAGATTGGGCTCATGAGAATAATCCAGGATTAACTCCCTATCTCAAGGTTCATATCCTTAATTACATCTACAAAGACCCTTTTGCCATGTAAGATATATTCACAGGTACTGAGGATTAGGGTGTATACATCTTTTGGGGGGCACTGTTCTACCTATTATAGTAGTATAAGCATGGTTGGTTAAAAACAATTAAAAATTTACATGAACAATAAGAGAATTGGCGAAGTATATGCTCAGCCATTGATAATTCTTATCCCCAAAAGAGGGAGCGTAAGTTTATAAGGCACATTTACTTTCATATAAAGAAAAAATAAGAGTAAAGCAGTGATCAAAGATGGTGGGCTAGTAAAGGTATCAGATAGTTATGGAATTTAGACAGCATAAGGAAATTTCTTTCTTTATTGGTATTCTTAATATGACTTTGGAGCCCTGGTGGCATAATGGTTAAGAGCTTGGCTGCTAACCAAAAGGTTGGGAGTTTGAATCCACCAGCCGCTCCTTGGAAACCTTGTGAGGCAGCTCTGCTCTGTCCTATAGGGTCGCCATGAGTTGGGATAGACTCTACTGCAATGGGTTTGGTTTGGTTGGCTTAATATGACTTTAGTTTTATTTCTCTAAAAAGGGCATAAGAATGAAGAACCAATCCTATTTCACAATTCCAAAAAAGTTTAATACATTTTCCCCCTTATAACTAAAGGCCAAATGTAGTATCTTGGCTTTTATAAATTTTTTTTACTGGCATTCTAGGAGACATTTAAAAAGTTTACTTAAAATCTTTTTGTGCGAAGTAGTGTGGAAAGTAAGGAGCCCTAGTGGTACCATGGTTAAAGTGCTCAGCTGCTAACTGAAAGGTCAGCATTGGAACCTACCAGTGACTCCTCATGAGAAAAGACCTTGCTATCCATTCCAGTAAATATTTCTGACTAGGAAACCCTATGGGGCAGTTCTAATCTGTCCTATAGGGCCGCTGAGTCGGAATCAACTCAACAGCACATAACAACAGTGGAAAGTAGCTGGGTAGTTGGTGTATGGGTATTCATTATATTCTTATTCTACCAACTACAGTGATGTTTTGAAAATTTCTGTGATAAAAAGACTTAAGGCAAAACACACATACACATTATCATAGGCAGTATATCTGTTTAAAAGGCGACAGGTTTTTTAGGCAAGTTTGTAAGTTTGTAGGAAGCCAATATGGTGCATCTTTAACACCCCACTCTCTTCCTAATTACTGGCAATCCAAGAGAAACCTACTCAAAGGAACTGACAGGCTTAACGTGTCTGAGAATCAGAGTTGCCTGCGGGGAATGAAAGATTTATTAGACATTGTAACTCTATGAGGTAGATAGTGTCCTTTCATAGTGTTAAAAATTGTAGGATATACATGGAATAGAATAGCAAAATGAAACATCTGTGGGCATGGATATTAAGATCACTGAGTTATATTTGTCAAACATTACCGATAATGACTGATGAAGTCTGTATCATAGTGAAGAGGACTGAGATTGACTTTAATATGTCAGGGCAGTAATTATCACACCTTTTGATCTCAGGATCTTTTTATGCTCTTAAAGTTTACTCAGGAGTCAAAGAGTTTTTGTGATAGCTAGTAATATTCAACAGAAATTAAAACTGAGAAGTTTAAAAAATATTAAAAGTAACAATTAATAAACCTATTACATACATAACGTATTTTTTTAATGAAAAATAACCGTATTTGCCACAACAACAAAAAATCAGTGAGAAGAGTGCCATAGTTTAACATTTTTGCAAATCTTTTATGTCTGGCTTAATAGGAGACAGCTGGATTCTCGTATCTGCTTCTGCATTCAATCTGTTGTGATATCACACATCATGTAGCCTTTGGAAAATTTTACCATACATTCATGAGAGTGAAAAAGGTACATTCACAAGAGGGAAAAAGGCAAATAAGATCCAAGAATTATTTTGAAAATAGTTTTGATCTCATGGAATCTTTGAAAGGGTTTGGGGGACACCCAGAGTCCCTGTACCACACTTTTATGAGAGTAGCTGCTTTCAAGAAGTTTTAATCAGGATGACTCACTCCAACTCTTCTCCATCACTACAAAATTCAGAATTGATACTTTTTTTTTTTTTTTTTTCTTTCTATGACTGCATTTTATAACTGTTACCAAATTTCATGCAACTAGCATTCTCCCTGATAGGCTAATTACAAAGACTCATTGAGAAACAGTATTTAATGTAACATCAGAGTTCTTACTTTTGCCTTAAAAAGGTCTTAAATGATTAGATTTTTATACAACACATTAAACAGGACCATGGCTAGCAATGTTTAGCCAGAGGGAGGTTGAAGTGGCCCTTTTCCAACATTTGATTTCTATTTTGGAACCAAGACATTTCAGAAGCAATTGGTAACTTTTCATATAGTCATCACCTATCTATATCTAATTCATGCATCAGAGTAGGCCTTTTAATTAAGCCAACCCCCAAGCTGGTACCCAAAAATGCCTATAACCACTACAGTCTAGACAATGTACCAGATCAGAATTTAAGATTCTTGAAGCAAGTATATGGTTGATCTACATGGTAATCCTGGTAGGTGTGTCAGCATTAAAATGGCTTCGAAGAATAATAAACTGAATAAAATCCTTCAGTTGAAGAACCTATGTATCTAAAAAAGAACAGTGAAAACTATGCAAAACCATGAAAACAAATGAATTATATAGTATTTCGAAGAGCAATTTGAAAGTTCAAAAGTGTTAATTAGATTAAAAGAAGATTTTTTTACGAGAACAGAAACAGATGATTAGAAAATCTACTTATTCATAAAGAAAAATGGAGTTAAGACTAGAAGAATTACTGAATAAATGACAAAGGATAAATTATGTAATATTTAATCTCCTTATATATCTTTATTGGTCTTGAAAAAAAGTTAAGAGATTATAACTGGTTTTGTATTTTCAATTTTGGCAAATTCCAGTGTATACCAGAACAGATTTGTAAGGGAAGTCGCCTACTAAAACGGGATTATTTCGCCCAAGTTTTCCTGCGCACTAAAATTTAATTTTTTAAGTAAGTTTTTACTTTTTTAGTAGGAAGAGCCTAAATTTTTCAAAAAGTGACCTGACCTTTAAAACAAAACTTCAGATTTCTGGTTTACGTCTAAACAAACTGTAACAAAAATCTCCTGTTACTTTATGCCTCTTGTCTCTTAATCTTCCTCTTGTTCTTTCCTCACTACTTTTTTCAGGTTATGGGTCCATAATTAGAGAAACAGAATGGGAATTAAAGAGATAAATATATTGGACTAGATCTGTTCTGCTTGTGATAAGCCATAAAAAAAAAAAAAAAAAAGCCATAGCTCACTAATATGTTCCCTTCATGTACTCAACATGTATTATTTTCATGATTATTTGGCCAATGTCTGTTCTCCCTCTAGAGGGATACTAGATGGTAAGCTCCCCAAAGGCAGGAAACGTGGCTGCTTTGCTTGCCACTATATTCCTAGTGCTGACACATAGCACAGTACCTGACACATATATTTGTTGAATAGATGCACACACATAAACACATATATTCCTTTGTTACCTATTCACTTATTTTGGTCTTATGAGGATGGTTTGGGTCTTATCTGTAAGATAACTCCTTGATGGATTGCCTTTCTATATATTGAAATTGTAATTTTCAATTTCTATATACTGAAATTGCATTTCTATACACCGAATCTTTACAAAGGATAATCATACATCCCTAAATATCCATACATCCATGCTTCTTATAGTTACTCCATGAAAAGGTAAAATCACAAAAGAAAATGAAATTAATAGCTTTTGAAAATAGGGTAAATGAACTGTCTCAGATCAAAATTAAAGTCTAAATAACTTTCAGTTTATTAAAACAAGGGGTACAAAATTAAGCAACACAATTCAGAAGACCATTACAATATATATCTTACCTTATATTTTTCATTTGCAAATAAAACTGAGGCTCTGTGAAATTTGCATAGAGGGTTCTTGGGGTCAATAACAATGGCTTTATTTAGGGTATCCAAAGCCTTCTCAGATTTTTTCAGTGCATGTTGAACCTATAAGAAACAAAGATCATATTAGTGTTCCCTCTTGATAGTTATGAAAAAGGATGAGAACCAAACAGTGTGACTCAAAACCAACTTAACGATAACAAAATTACTAAAGATAAGGCTGGATGGTCTAGCTGGGCTGTCCTTTGAGTTAACTGGACTTAACTGATTACTGAAATAATACAAAAGATTATCTCTGAAATCTCTTCCAATTCTCGTTTAACTGCTTCACTTTACAGATGAGAATACTGAAGTCCAGAGATGTTAAATGACTTGCTCTGGGATCAGAAACTAGGTCCTCTGGTTCCCAATCTAGTACTCTCTCAGTCACCATTATGCGTCCATATGATAATCAAGATTCTATCTTTAGAGCACATATTTGGTTACCTCTAAGGCTAAAAGGCAAAAAAACTTTGATTTTCCCTTCACAAGAAAAACCTGTACTATTTAGCTAGATAACACTCATATTTCAACAGATCTATTATAATCCTCTAAATATCAGAATTTTCAAAACTGTGTTCAAAGAACATCTAGAAGATTTGGCTTTAAACCTTACCAGCCCTGTTTCACTTAGAACAATTATACTTTTTACCTACTTTAGGAATTTATTTGAAAAAAATGACTCTTCTACTTTATAGATTTGAAAAATAGTGATCTGTAATACCGGGAAAAAAATTATTAAATTTTAAATAACTTAAAACTTTAAAGATCTAAAAAAAATTACCAAGCCTACTATTCATTCAGAGTCCCTGGGTTATGCAACAGTTAAGCGCTTAGCTGCTAACCAAAATATACCCAGAGGTGCTTCGAAAAAAGGGCAGGGTGACCTACTTTTAAAAGGTCACAGCCATTGAAAAATCTATGGAGTGAAGTTCTACTCTGACACGCATGGGATCAACATGAGTTGCATGCAATCAACTCAATGGCAGCGGGTTACTATTCATTTATGTGTATACACAGATAGTCCCCAACTTAAGACTTAATCAAGTTACGATGAACCACACTTACGACGGCCGTTTTTGGGTACATCTTATCGTTAGTAATACGTACTACATACAATGCTGCAGCACGTAATTTGCTCATGATCAAAACACTGTTGAAAAACAGGCTACAGCGTGGTCTATCATGAAGTCTGCATCCGTGTAGGGAGTCTTAATGGATAGAAAGATGGGCAATATTCAACTCTAACAACGTATGATAATTCAACTGTGTACATATGACAATTGAACTGTGTACGTGCCCGACAGCTGTTACAACACTGACTTCACTGTTACAACACTGATGCCAAACAATAAAGACTAGACTTTAAAGATACTGATAATAAAAGGCAACAGTAATGAAAAAAAGAGGTATTCAACTTGTATCAGAATGATGGAGTTGCTGGAATGTAACCTTGTCCAAAGTCAGGGACTACCTACACTCACATTCTGTTATGTTCCTACATCGGACAAATTATATGTTAAAAATAAAGTAAGGTGAATGGATGCAGCTGCACACTTAACAAATATCACTGTCATAAGAATGTTAGTTGGTAAACTCATCTATGCAATGATCTTTTCTTATTAATTTTTATTGTGCTTTAAGTGAAAGTTTACAGATCAGGTCAGTCTCTCATATACAAATTTATATACACCTTGCTATGTACTCCTAGTTGCTCTCCCCCTAGTGAGACAGCACACTCCTCCTTTCCACTTTCTGTTTTCATGTTCATCTGGTCAGCTTCTGACCTCCTCTGCCCTCTCATCTCCCATCCAGACAGGAACTGCCCACATAGTCTCATGTGTCTAACTTGATCCAAGAAGCTCATTCCTCACCAGTATCATTTTCTATCCCATAGTCCAGTTCACTCCCTCTCTGAAGAGTTGGCTTTGGGAATCGTTCCTGTCTTGGGCTAACAGGAGGTCTGGGGACCATGACCTCCAGGGTCCTTCTAGTCTCAGTCAGACTATTAATAAAGTCTGGTCTTTTTTACGAGAATTTGAGGCCTGCATCCCACTGCTCTCTTGCTCCCTCAGGGGTTCTCAGTTGTGTTCCCTGTCACGGCAGTCATTGGTTGCAGCCGGGCACCATCTAGCTCTTCTAGTCTCAGGCTGATGTAGTCTCTGGTTTATGTGGCCCTTTGTGTCTCTTGGGCTCATAATTACCTTGTATCTTTGGTAATCTTCATTCTCCTTTGCTCCAGGTGGGTTGAGACCAATTTATGCATCTTAGATGGCCACTTGCTAGCATTTAAGACCCCAAATGCCACTCTCCAAAGTGGGATACAGAATGTTTTCTTAATAGGCTTTATTATGCCAATTGACCTGGATGTCCCCCGAAGCCATGGCCCCCAAGCCCCCACCCTTGCTACGCTGGCCTTGGTAGTGTTCAGTTTATTCACCAAACTTCTTTGCTTTTGGTTTAGTCCAGTTGTGCTGACCTCTCCTGTATTGTGTTGTCTTTCCCTTCACCTAAAATAGTTCTTGTCTACCATCTAATTAGTGAAATCCCCTCTCCCTCCCTCCCTCCCTCCCCACTCTTGTAACCATTGAAGAATATTTTCTTCTCTGTTTAAACTATTTCTCGAGTTCTTAATAATAGTGGTCTCATACAGTATTTGTCCTTTTGCAACTAATTTCACTCAGCATAATGTCTTCCAGATTCTTCCACATTATGAAATGTATCTTTTTTTTTTTTAAATAATACTTCATCGAGTTTTTTGGTGAAAGTTAACACAGCAAGTTAGGTCTCTGACAATTTCCACACAAAATTTTTCAGTGACATTAGTGACATTTATTACAATGTGTCAACATTCTCTTTGTGTTCAATTCGTTCCTGTTTCAGTACTCTAGTTTCCCTGGCTCCTTATCTTCTCATCTTTGCTTTTGAATAGTTGCTGACCTTTTGGTCTCACAGTGATGGTTTTGAAGTAGGGCACCAAAACATCCTTTGTGTGCCATTTTGCTTTTTCGCTAGAAGGTGATCTCACGGGATATGCTCGATTCTAGTTTAAAGAGTGTCTCAGGGTGATAGTCTCAGAGAGTCTTCCGTTCTCTACTCTTCCAGTTTGTCTGGCTTTTTGTTTTAATAAGAATTTGAATTCTATCTGGAATCAACTATTGTGACCCTGGTCAGAATGGTCAGTGGTGGTAGCAGGGCACCATCAGGTTAGGTAGATGAGGTTGTGGCTCCTGTAGACTTGTTTCTTTTCTGTACTTTTGGTTACCTTCTTATTGTTTTGCTCCTGGTGAGTAGAGACGTGTATTTGTATTTCAGAAGGCAGCCCACAAGCTTTAAGACTGCAGACACTACTCACTTTACTACAACACAGATTTGATTTTTCTCAACTATGTTATGCCAATTGACTGAGTTGTCCCACGAGACTATGGACCTAAGCCTTCAAATGCAGACAACCAATGTTGGCAGGTATTTGGTTAAGTCTGAGGAGTATCCGTATTTGTGTCTTCGATGAACATATGTGCCTGCATTTACATATCTGTATTTCACATACCTATAGATACTTCTGGAAACTCTGGTGGCATACTGGTTAAGTGCTACGGCTGCTAACACAAGATCGGCAGTTCGAATCCACCAGGTGCTCCATGGAAACTCTATGGGGCAGTTCTACTCTGTCCTATAGGGTCACTATGAGTTGGAATCGACTCGACGGCACCGGGTTTGTTTTTTTTTTTGTTTATAGATATTTCTATCTGTTCTCACCTATGCACACACATTTACCTACCCATAAACCAATTTGTCTATATCAATTCATACGTGCTCAAATAAATATGTGTCTTTACTTTGTGCTGTGCTCACTACATCCACATTCGAAGCCACTTTTCCCATCACCAAAAGTAACTAGTCTCTATGGTAAAAAGTATACTTTCTCCACCCCTCCTTCTCTCTCTGGTAACCACCAGTGAACATTGGTCCCTCTCTATTTACTTATTTTTGTCTTCTTATAAAAGATCATACAATATTTGTCGTTATATACTTGACTTATTTCGCTAAGCATTATGCCCTCTGGGCCCATCCATGTTATGTTTCATGGACTCATTGTTCTTTATGGTTGTGCAGTATTCCATTATATGTATGTAGTACAATTTGCTTATCCATTTATCTGTTGATAGGCACTTCGGTTGTTTCCATTTATTTGCCATTATGAATAAAGCAGCAATGAATATAGGTGTGCATATGTCTGTTTGTATCATTACTTTTAGGTCTCTAGGGTGTATATCTAAGTGTGGGATTGCCAGATCATAGGGTAGTTCTATTTTTAGCTTTCTGACAAAGCACCATACAGTTTTCCATGGTGGTTGTACCATTTAACAGTCCCACCAATGATGGATAAGGGTTCCAATCTCTCCACATCCTTGCTGACATTTGTTATCCTTTTTTTTTTTTAATATCAGTGCCATTTTAGCTGGGGTAAGATGGTATCTCACTGAAGTTTTGACTTGCATCTCTCTAGTGGCTAATGGGAAACCCTGGTTGCATAATGGTTAAGAGCAATGGCTGCTAACCAAAAGGTTGGCAGTTCAAATCCACCAGGCGCTCCTTGGAAACTCTGTGGGGCAGTTCTACTGACCTATAAGGTCGCTATGAGTCGGACTCGAATCGATGGCAACAGGTTATTTGGTTAATGGCTAATGATCGTGGACATCTTTTCATATGTTTGTTGGCTGCCTGAATGTCCTCTTTCGTGAATGCTCTATTCATGTCTTTTGCCCATTTTGTAATTGGGTTGTCTTTTTGTTGAGTTATTGCAGTTTTACATAGATTTGGAGATAAGACCCTCATTGGATAAATTGTTTCCGAAGATTTTTGCCCCACTTTGTAGGTTGTCTATTTACTCTTTTTAATAAAGTCTTTTGATAAAGAGGTTTTTAATTTTTATGAGGTCCCATTTATCTATTTTGTCTTCTTCTATTTATGCATTTGTTATGTTTGATAGCCTATTTTTACAAAAGATGAGGTCCCTAGTTTTCTTCCTATGTTGTCTTTTAGGGATTCTATGGTTTTAGGTTTAACATTTAGGCCTTTGATCCATTTTCAGTTCGTTTTTGTGTATAGTGTGAGGTATGGGTCCTGTTTCATTTTTCTGCAGTTCTGCCAGCATCACCTATTAAAAAGGCTGTTTCTGTCCCACTGAATGAACTTTGACCCCTTGTGGAAAATCAATTGTCCATCGATAGCTGGGTTTAATTCTGAGTTCTTAATTCTATTCCACTGGTTCATGTGTCTACTGCAAAACCAATACCAGGCTGTTTTGATTACAGTGGCTATATAGTAGTAAGTTTTGATATCAGGGAGTGTGAGACCTTCTGCTTTCTTCTTTTTCTTCAGTATTGCTTTGGCTATTCAGGGTTTCTTAGTTTTACCATTTCAGTAAAGAATGCTGTTGGGATTTGTATTGGAATTGCATTGTAACTGTAGATCACTTTAGGAAGAAGTGACATTTCCACTATATTAAGTCTTCTAATCCGTGAGCATAAGATGTCTTTCCATTTTTGTAGGTCTATTTTAGTCTCCTGTAGTATTTTATAATTTTCATTGTATAAGTCTTTTATGTCCCTGGTTAGGTTAATTCCTAGGTATTTTATTGATTTGGGGGGTATTGAAAATAGTAGTATTTTCCTGATTTCTTTCTTGGAGAAGTCTTTGTTAGTGAAGAAGAATCCAACTGATTTTTGTGTGTTGCTCTTGTACCCCACAACAGTGCTAAATTCTTCTATTAGTTCCAGCAGTTTTTTTGTGGAATCTTTAGGGTCTTCTATGCAAAGAGACAATGAAGAAGCTCAATATCATCAGTCAGAAAAAGGCTAGGTTATGACTATAGAAGAAAAAAAACCGACCATCAATTGCTTATATGCAAGTTTACGTTAAAGCTGAAGAAAATTAAAACAAGTCAATGAGACCCAAAATATGACCTTAAGTATATCCCACCTGAATTGGGAGACGATCTCAAGAACAGATTTGATGCACCGAATGTTAATGACCAAAGAGCAGATGAGTTGTGGGATGATATCATACATTAAGACAGCAAAAGGTCATTAAAAAGACAGAAAAAGAAATAAAAGACAAAAAGTGATGTCAGAAGAGACTCTGAAACTTGCTCTCAAATGAAGAGTATCTAAAGGGAATGGAAGAAATGATAAAGTAAAAGTGCTGAACAGAAGATTTCAAAGAGCGGCTCAAGCACACAAAGTAAAGTATTATAATGAAATGTGGAAGGACCTGGAGTCAGAAAACCAAAAGGGAAGCACATGCTCGACATTTCTCAAGCTTAAAGAACTGAAGAAAACATTCAAGCCTCGAGTTGAAATTTTGAAGGATTCTACGGGCAAAACAGAAACCCTGGTGGTGTAGTGGTTAAGAGCTACAGCTCCTAATCAGAAGGTCGGCAGTTTGAATCCAGCAGGCGTTCCCTGGAAACCCTGTGGGGCAGTTCTACTCTGTCCTTTGGGGTCGCTACGAGTCGGAATCGACTCAACGGCAGCGGGTTTGGTTTTTTTGGTACGGGCAAAATGGTGAACGATACAGGAAGCACCAAAAGATGGAAAGAATACACAGAATCACTGAAGCAAAAAGAACTGGTCGATGTGCAACCATTTCAGGAGGTAACATATGATCAAGGACCAGTGGAACTGAAGGAAGAAGTCCAAGCTGCACTGAAGGCACTGGTGAAAAACAAAGCTCTAGGAATTGACAGAATGCCAACTGAGATGTTTCAACCAATGGATGCACTGCTGGAGGTGCTCACTCATCCATGCCAAGAAATTTGGAAGACAGCTATCTGGCCAACTTACTGGAAGAGACTGGTATTTGTGCCCATTCCACAGTAAGGTGACCCAACAGAATGCGAAAATTATCACACAATATCATTAATATCACATACAAATAAAATTTTGCTGAAGATGATTCAAAAATGGTTGCAGCAGTACATCAATAGGGAACTGCCAGAAAGTCAAGCCAGATATAGAAGAGGATGAGGAACGAGGGATATCACTGCTGATGTTCGATGGATCTTGGCTGAAAGCAAAAAATGCCATAAAGATGTTTACCTGTGTTTTATGGACTAACCAAAGGCATTTGGTTATGTGGATCATAACAAATTATGGAAAACACTGGAAGAACGGGAATTCCAGAACACTTAATCGTGCTCACGTGGAACCTTTACATAGACCAAGAGGCAATCATTCGAACAGGACAAGAGGATACTGCATGGTTTAAAGTCAGGAAAGGTATGCATCAGGGTTGTATCCTTTCACCATACTTACTCAATCTGTATGCTGAATAAATAATCTGAGAAACTGGACTCTATGAAGAACGTGGCATAACAACCTGTGATGTGCAGATGACACACCGTGAGGGCTGAAAGTGAAGAGGACTTACTGATAAAGATCAAAGACTACAGCCTTCAGTATGCATTGTAACTCAACATAAAGAAAACAAAAATCCTCACAACTGGACCAATAAGCAACATCATAATAAACAGAGAAAAGATTGAAGTTGTCAAGGATCCCATTTTACTTGGATCCACAATCAACGCCCATGGAAGCACCAGTCAAGAAATCAAACCACATACTGCATTAGGCAAATCTGCTGCAAGAGACCTCTTTAAAGTGTTAACAAGCAAAGATGTCACTTTGAGGACTAAGGTGTGCCTGACCTAAGCTATGGTACTTTCAGTTGCCTCATATGCGTGTGAAAGCTGGATGATGAATAAGGAAGACCGAAGAATTGATGCCTTTGAACTATGGTGTTAGCGAATATTGAATACACTCTGGACTGCCAGAAGAATGAACAAATCTGCCTTGGAAGAAGTACAGCCAGAATGATCCTCAGAAGTGAGGATGGCGAAACTTTGTCTCAGGGATTTTGGACCTGTTATCAACAGGGACCAGTCCCTGGAGAAGAACATCATGCTTGGTAAAGTAGAGGGTCATCGAAAAAGAGGAAGACCCTCAGTGAGATGGACTAACACAGTGGTTGCAACAATGGGCTCACATACAGCAATACTGTGAGGATGGTGAAGGACCAGGCAGTGTTTTGTTCAGTTGTACACAGGGTTGCTATGATGGCACCTAACAATTACTTAGTTTCCATGTATTTCTTTATTTTTTTCTGTTGTTGATTTCTAGGATCAAATAAATTTATACACATATTGTTTTGTGATATTGGTTGCAATCTACACAATGTGACAGCATGGGTTCCCCGTGTCCATAAAAATGGAGCGCTTCACGAATTTGTGTGTCATCTTTGCACAGGGTCCATGCTAATCTCTGTATCATTCCAATTTTAGTATACGTGCTGCCGAAGCAATCACAGATTTCAATCTTTTTAAATTTGTTGAGACTTGTTCTGTGTCCTAGTACACGGTCTATTCTGGAAAATGATCCATGTGTGCTGGAGAAGAATGTGCATTGTTCCAATGCTGGGTGGAGTGTTCTATACATGTCTGCTAGGTCCAACTGGCTTATGGTTTTATTAAAGTTCTCAATGTCCTTAAGTGATCTTCTTTTTAGATGTTCCATCATTTGAAGTGGTGTGTTGTAACCCCCTACTATTATCATAGAGTTATATATTTCTCCTTTCATATCAGTATTTGTTTTATGTATTTTGGTGCACTGCTGCTGGGTGCATATATATTTATAATTATTACGTCTTATTGCTGGATTGACCCTTTGATTTAAAGTCTATTTTATCTGATATCAATATGGCCACCCCTGCTTTTTTTGTTTACTGGTTGTGTGGAATTATTTTTTCTCCATTCTTTTATTTTCAGTCTGTTTGTGTCCTTATGTTTAAGGTATGTTTTCTGTAGACAGCAAAAGGATGGATCATGTTTTTTTATCCATTCTGCCACTCTTGGCCTTTTGCATGGGGGTGTTTAGACCATTTACATTTAAGGTCACTGCTGAAAATGAAGTGTCTACCTCACGCATTTGTTTTTTGAGTGGTTCATATCTTGTTTTTCATTTTGATTTTTCTGTTGTTTTTTGTATTTGGCTGCTTTTTTGTGATGAGCCTTTTTGCCAACTTCCTTCTTCTGAATGTTTCTTCTGGTGATTTCTTAGTGGTTACCACATATGTTACATTATATAACCTACAATTTATGCAATGGTCTTTGCAGAAGGTTATTACTACATGTGGCCAAATATTCATCTAAAGGACTGAGACCCTAAAAACTAGTTCCCTAAAAGACAAAAGCATATTCTCTTATCTAAAACTTCTTCAAATAAGCTACTCAGAATTCTAAAACAATCCATTCAACAATAACCTTAAAAAATAGGAAACTTCAATAAAGGTGTCAAGAGATACTCGAGTTCGATCTGCTTATCTTAAACTGATGGCAAAACAAAATAAACTTAAGTCTATACTGTTTCCATAGTATGTAATATACAAGAATTCACCACGTCAATTTTTAAGGAAATTATCATGGCCAATTTCATCATAGTCAATAAAGAACTAGAATTCTTTCTCCTAAATAGTGAAATTTCAAACTAACAATTTCCTCATACTGTATGCCCATCCCACAAAAGCCAAATATGACGTGTGTGTGTGTATGCATGTGTGCATGCACGTGAAAAAGGTAGAGCAAAGAAGGAAGAGAGAACAAGAATGAGAACTTAATATACCATACTTACAGAGAAACTAATAAATGAGATTTTTAAAAGCAAAGATACCTTTCCTCCTATCAAAGTATAATTTATCGTTAGATATATTTTAAAGGGGTAAACATAAAATGGTGATCCATATTGCCTTACAAGAATTTTAATTTGTTCTGATATACCTGTATCACTCACATATAAACACAAGGAATCATTTACTTTGAAATAGTAATTACTTAATTTTGGAGTGAAATATTAACATATGGAAAAGTATTTTAAAAAATATGAAGCATCTCACTTGAGTCTCATAACAACCCTATGAAATAGGCAACGCAGGTATTGCTGACGTTAATAAAATAGAGGCTCAGAAAAATTAAGTGACTTGTTCAAGGGTGAGGACACTCCAGAGATCTTTCCTTATGCCAAGTAAAAAGGTGATGATTTGGCCATAAAAGACCTCAGGATACTGTTTCAAGAACAACAACAAGCTCCAATTTTCATTATAGCAATTAAGTCAATAACAAACACATCTCAAAATGGAGATTAATAAAACAGTAATGTTCAGAAAAGGACATCATGTTTGGTAAAGTAAAAGGTCAGGGAAAAGGAAGGAAACTTTCACTGAGATGGACTGATACAACAGCCACAACGGTAGACTCAAACACACCAATGATCATGAAGACAGCCCAGGACGAGGCAACATTTCATTCTGTCAAACATAAGTTTGCCATGAGTCAGAGCTGACTCGAGGACAACTAACAACAATGTTTGGAAAGCTACTTACTACTCCAATGTGGCAAAGCAAAACTGAACTTTGAGGGTTGATATCAAGTGCTTTCTGGAAATGCATTTCTGCAAGGCTGAATTTTTCTTGCTTGTAATAAATCATTCCCAAACCATACCTGAAAGTATAAAAAGTATAGTTTTAGGGACTTGAACTTCTGATTGTTAATTTAGTTTAGCTAATAATAGGATGCTGCTAACCAAAAGGTTGGCAGTTCGAATCCACCAGCCACTCTTTGGAAAACCTATGGAGCAGTTCTACTCTGTTCTAGGGTCACTATGAGTTGGAACTGAATCAGGGGTAATAGGTTTGGTTTATTTATTTATTTTTAGAAGGGAGGCAAAAAGCATCAGTCATGATTAAAAAAAGCAAAATCTTAATCAAAATGTAGTTTTTCCATTCTTTGCTCAAATGTGTATATATTTTATATCCTTATAGTACACACAGTATCATATTTGGCGTCCCTTCCGCCTCATTTACTGTATCAAATACACACTCCTATATCTATAGACTTCAAAATTATAATTTGTAAAGGCTATGTAATAGTGTATCAAGATAACATACAGGAATTTCTCCCAAATTTTCAAAACATCAAATGAACACAGTATGACTGATCTACACTAAGGATATCTCTCTTGGCCATACGGCTACATGATAACTGAACACCACAGGCATAAGAAAAAAGGCACAACATGTCTGTTTTATTTGAGAGTGGCTTTGTTTATCATTATAATGGTGCTATATGTGAGGAAAACATAAAAAGCTTTATGCTAATGATGGTGAAGGTAGAGATAACAAAAGAAGGAGTATTTACTCTGCAATTGGAATAATAAATTTGCTCAGTGTTTAGTTAGATACTTAGAGAGGCCTAAATATTTCATTATTTAAATTCCTCCTAGTAAAAGCTTGCCAGTCTGAATTTTCCTACATTTTAAATGATACTGTTATAACAATTTTTGACTATGGCAAAGTGTCTTAAGAATGCAGCTACAGCAATATCCCAAAACCCTAAACAGAACATATACTAAAACCCAAAAACCAAACCCACTGCCTTCAAGTTGATTCTGGCTCATAGCGACCTGATAGGACAGAGTAGAACTGCCCTATGGGGTCTCCAAGAAGCGGCTGGTGGATTCGAACTGCCAACCTTTTGGTTAGCAGCCGAGCTCTTAACCACTGTGCCACCAGGGCTATGTACCACACATTTAAAAACCAATACAGATCTTGCTAAGAACTAAGCTCTTAAAATATTAGAAAACTTCTGTATATGAAGAAAAGGCAGTATCAAAAAGTTTGAGTGTCTCCCATGTCAGCAAAATTTAGCAGTTATCAGGCTATCTTTCAGGCAATACAACTACTTAGAAATTAATCCATTAAAAAAATACATAAAAATCCAAAAATATACATTAGTTACCTAATGTTTTTGATTTAGCGACAAATAGAATGATAAAACTCAATTATAATAATTAAATCCAAAAGAAACTCTAACATACAGACTACTACAGAGTTATAAATTCAGAATTGCTCTTCTCCTTAATCTTTAAACTATTAAGTTAGTCAAGGAAAATACAATAAAATGTAAATATAGTATTGAGGCAGAAATAGGAACAAATTTTTTCATGTCTTCTTTGATAACAATATAAGCCAGATAGTAAACTTTCTATTTGACTACTTGTGCACAAGCAGAAAAAGTAAAATAGAGACACGACTTAATAAACTAGAATGCTGAATTGAAATAGATGTTCATGATTATATGTCAAAGAGCAAAAACTAGGGGATATTTTTTAATGTTTGTTCTCCATTATCCTAGGTGAATTACACTATTCTTCCTCCCCATGTTCCCAAACATTTTCTATGTTAACCATTATTTCAGTTTTAAAAGAAAAAGTTAACAAATCAAGTAACAAAACTATCTGCAAAAGCCTGGCAGAGAAATGGCTGAAACTGTTCACTGTAAGGATCTGATATTCTAATAATCATTAAGAGTTGGTTAAAGGTACAAATTTCACATAAAAACATTATAGTTAGAAGTTACCAACCAATACCATCCTCAAGTATTAGTAACCAAATTTATGAGAACAGAGATCTAACAAGCAACACTACCATGTATCAGCCTCATCAATAAGATTTTGTCTTTGCACTTTATTAGCACTTACCATGCATTATAATGTCTAGGATTGACTCTGATAGCATTTCGAAAACAAGCTAATGCTTTGTCTAGTTCTTCAGTTAACACAAACTCATGACCTAACAGAGTATAGGCATAAGCATAATTTGGATCAACCTGGATAGCTCTCTGGAAGAATTTAATTGCAATATCATGTTCCCGTTGCAAACTGAAACAGTTCCCTGCAGCACACCAGGCCTTAAAAAAAAAAAAAAGGAAGCAAAAAACAAACACAATTAAAATTTAATTTTATTTTTTCTAAAAACAAAACCAAATCTAACACTGAAATCAAGCCTCAGACTCCACTTAGACTATATAGGTAAAAACTGAAGTGTTTTTATAGATGCATTTAATTTTAAGCTTAAATATGTTATGAAAAGTGATATCACTCAACATTCTTGCTATGCACTGCAATGTAGTTCCTACAGGAGTGGCCCATATAAACCAATTAACTGTGCCCGTGGCTTAAAATGACAATTGAAATGACTGATTTAAAATTAGCACTTCTTTCAATCTATACGACTCTTTAACGAAATCTCAACATGGTGACGATAGCAATTTTAATGGTCACATCCTGAATAATTCTGAACAAAATATATGCTTTGTGGTTTGTCTATTTGTTAATTTCCACCACATATTTCAGAACTTTCTCTTCTTCTCTGGGTCCCTGCCTAGATGGACGAGAGTACAAAAACAAGTGTGAGTGATACCAAATGGTGTTTTAATTATTTGGTTGACTTCCATTTGTAAACGGTGATCAAAAGGTAACTATGTAAGCAAAGTGTTTCAGTCAACCTACCTCTGGTGAATTTTTATCCATGTCTGTTAAATCTTTTGAAAGAACTGAAAGAGCGACATCTTTTTGAAGATGCCAAAGTGTTGTAGAGTAGATCTCCATGCCTTCAACTCTATAATTCTCAATCCTTCTAACCTCTGAGAATATTCTTTCAGCCTGAAACAGAAAAACTAGTAAGGGGAAAACAAGCTGATACAGCTTACATATATACAGGTAGGGCACTGGGCACTGGCTTCACAGGACCTAAATGTTGCCTTGTATTATGGTTTTTACGTGGAGATGTAAGAAATAACACAAGGTCAAATTGAGCAACCTGGCCTTGTGTTGCTACTTACAAAAGTCAAGAACATGAACTCTGGGGAAAAAAATATGTTTCCACCAAAAGACAGATAAGAAGTCTATACAAAGTTACCATTTAAAAAGGACATGCCAGTATTTTATTCTACAAAAATACAGGTTTAAGTTTTAATAATGGCTTTACAGAGTATCTCACAGGAAAGGTGATGGAAGGATGACTTCTGTTAACACAAAATCTATTTTTCCACTGACTTTTATTAAGGGATTAAGTTGTAAACTCTAGGGGAACAAACAGGTTAAAATGGTTTATGCAATATCTAGGATTAGCTTGACAATTTGTAACTTTCTTGAAATCTCTTAAAAGTTATAAAGTTTTTCAAATAGGCATTTAAGCCATTATTGGTTACAAGATGGCAAAGCTAGCCACCAGCCAAATACAGATACCTTTTCTTTAAATGGAGCCCTGGTGGCACAGTGGTTAAGAGCTCAGCTGCTAGCTAAAAGGTCAGCAGTTTGAATCCACCAGCCATTCCTTGGAAACCCTACGGGGCAGTTCTACTCTGTCCTATAGGGTCGCTATGAGTCGGAATCGACTCGGCTGCAATGGGCTTGGTTTGGTTTTTGGGTGTCTTTAAATATTTGGGTCACTGTTCTCTAACTGGGGTAAAAAACAAAATTCATGTATTTTTGAAGTATCTGTGAAACAATACAGGAGCCCTGGTGGCACGGTGGTTACAGTGCTTGGCTGCTTACCAAAAGACCAGCAGTTTGAATCCATTACCCACTCCGCAGGACAAAGATGTGGCAGTCTGTTTTTGTAAAGGTTTACAGTCTTAGAAACCCTATGGGGCAATTCTACTCTATCCTATAGGGTTGCCAGGAGTCGGAAACGACTTGACAGCAGTGAGTGGGTAAGACAACAAACTAGAAATAATTTTGAAAAAGGTTTGTCAAAGAAAGGTTTTGCCTGTCTGTGTACTGGCAAAAGGCCATAATCTAAACATGGATTAGGTCTCTAGGTGGCACTTGGCTAGTAACTGAATGGTTGGAGGGCCAAGTCCACCAAGAAGCACCATGGAAGAAGAGCCTGGTGATTTACTTCCATAAATTTACAGCCATTTAAAACCCTATCCACAATTCTACTCTGAAACACGTAGGGTGGCCATGGGTCAGAACACACTTGATGACAACAGGTTTGGTTTTGAGCAATGAATATGACTTTCTGACTACAAGCCTCTTTTCTTTACTAAGCAAAATTACAGGAACAGGTAAAGTCTGCATTTATTCTCTGCCTAGAAGAACATTTCCCCTCTATACCTTTGCATGGCTCATGAAGGGAGGAGGAACTTTTCTTCTCTGAGCACCACACTATAAAACAGCACCACACTTCGCTGTCCTCCAATCGCCTTACCAGGCTTTCTTTTTTCAGATGATTTATAGCTACTTGTCCCTATACATTTATTGGCTTACAATCTGTTTCTTTTACTAGAATGTAAGCTCCACGAAAGCAAGAAATTCTGTCTAGCTATATTGCAGAGCCTAGAAAAGAGTCTGGCACATGGTAAGTACTTAAATACATGCTGAACAACTGAAAATAAATACAGCAGAAAGTAATCTTATTACCAACTGTAAATAATCCACATCAGAGAAATTTTAGTAATATATAGGTTTATTAGAAGGGTGTTTTATTTTAGGTTTAGAAGGCAGAAGAGAAAATGTTTTGGTAATGAGAACTGGGGAGGTTATTAAATATGAAATTAGGCTTTTCTTTGGCTCTAGGTTAAATCATCCTCTCCTTTTCTGTCACAAACAAAAGACTTAAGCAACAAATGTAATTAAAATTAAAAGGATAAAAACCTGTGATAAGGATATTATGCCCTCAATTAAATACAACTTTCTTCACGGCATTCTTTAAGTTTTTAAAACATAATGCCAAAAATTCACCCTAGTAGAAAACTCCATATATGTTGTAGAAAGAATTTACAATACAATTTCATAAATACGTATTTCAGTTCCAACTAAATAAGGTACAAGTGTTCCACATAAGAATGTATTAATAACCCAGTTTTCTACAAATCTATCTCAAGTATTCTTATAGAATTTAAATTACTCATTCTTCAAAACAAGAAATAACTATATTTATAAATTACAAATTTTGAAAAAAAAGCATAAAGATGTTACAAAATAAACATTACCCTTTTAGATCTAACCTTCTCAAGCATGCAAATTTTAATTATCTCTAGAAAGGCATATATAACTGTTTTCTATACTTACCTGCATGTACTCTGAAAGTTCAAAATAGGCCCTTCCAATTTGGCACAGTACCCAACCCGTATTGTAGTGGTGAGAAGGTAGGTGGCTCAGTATATTTATAGCATCTTTGCAGTTGTACGAACACAAAGCTAGATAACCTTTCCCCATTTCACGAAGAAGGCTCATCAAACCTTCTAGGAGAAAACAATATAGTAAACAAAGGAGAAAAACACAACAAACCAGTCTGATTTTCTAGAAAGGCTAATTATCAAAAACTCATTAAAAATTTCAACATATATGTAGAAAACACTAAAGGCACTGTAATGAACATAAAAAAGTTTACTTAAAATAAGTGAGTAATAAAATAAAATACAAAGAAGATATTAAGCAGTCCAAACAGACCTGCTGCTGCTTTCTGTAGAGTAAAAGCCTGGATCTGCGGTGTGATTGTGGATATTTTCCCTTCTGAAATGATGGAAGAGTCCAGTTTTGTAATTTCCAGGCTATCATTTATGTTAGGCTGAGTTATTCCTCCTTTATTAGTTTTACTTTTTGTTTTTCTGTTTGGGATTTTAGGTGGAAACTTCATTTTTAATTTTTTACTATTCTCCTGTAAAAAGGGGAGGAAATCCCACACTTGTTATACTCATGTATTTTAGATTTCTCCTCTACCCTTTCTCAAGTATTATACATAAGCATGCAATCTTAATTTAAATATTTTCAGAAGAAATTTTTTAAAACAAAGGTTTTCAAAGGAATTTAATTTAAATGCAACAACTCTGACAATAAACTTCATTAACTGACTAGCTAGTGATTAAGGTAAGAGTCAACATTAAGTATTGCTCTTTTCTGAAAGTATATCATACTTTCATTTATTACTGAAAAATAAGAAAATAAGTAGATGTAATACTACCTAAGTGTCTCATGGGCATTAAAACTGGGAAGTCAAAATTGTTGATTTGTATAGTCAAAGTTAAAGACCACTTATAATATTTGTTAATGGACCAAGAAAATTTACAAAGGGATAAGGAGTCCCTCCAATTTGTAAGAACTTTTTATTTTGAAATAATTTTAGATCCACAAGAAGTTACAAAATTAATACAGAGAATTCCCATTTACCTTTCACCCAACTTTTCTCCATCTGACGTAACTATACTGCATCATAAAATCCAGGAAACTGGCATTGGTACAATACAGTGAACTAAACTACGGACCTTAACTGGATTTCATCAGTTTTCACATGCATTCTTTTCTGGTTCTTTGGTATATACTTCTGTGAAATTTTAACACACACATGGATTTGTGTAATCAACCACTACAACTAGGACACAGGACTACTCCATCACCTCAAAGAAATTCCCTGGCTTTCCTTTAGTAGCCATACACCCACAATCTTAACTCCTGGTACCCAGTAATCTGTTCTCCAGCACTATAAATTTGTCATTTCAGGATTATTACATAGTAATATTTATCAATGGGCTAAAAATTTTTATAAAATGTATAAGGCCATCCAAGTTAAAAGAATTTTTTTAAATTCTAAATTTAAGAAAATTTATTAGGATAAACTTAAGGGAAGTTGTTTACCAGGAACAGAGTTATTGATGAACAGAAATTTTGGACGGGGGATGTGTTAAGTTGACTTACAGACAACTTTAAATTACCTTGGTTGTGGAGCTGTCACTAGTAAAAAGTCGTGAACTTCTTCGAGGCAGTGCGTTTGGGGGAGATGTGATAGTGGGGCTCAATACCTGAGGTGTTGTACTAAAAAAAATTATAAAAGAAGACATTTATTTTTCACTCTGTTTATGATCGTTAATTTTGTTTCAATTCAATTTTTCAAAAAATATTCATTTACCATGTTTGTACTCTAAAGTTGATGAGTTTGGTTGGTCTTTTTCTTTTCCCCCTATGAAAACTCATAATTTAAAAACTATTCATGTTACCATAAAGTGGTAAAGGTTATAAAGCAGATCCCCATTCTGTTTGAAACCACTAATTCAAATTTAGAACAATCTAAATAAAAATTCTGGGCCAATAAATGGTAAACACATCTATAAGCCAATTATATCTAGCCCTCATTTGCAACCATTGCAAGTTAGGGAAAAAGGAAAAGACAGCCGGCCATAGAAATTCTAAATGTGGGATTACATCAACAAATGCATACCACTAGAACAACTAATACTTGAGAAATTACTTCCCTGTAGATTCAAACAGCTCCATCAAAGTTTATTCTGTTTAGAGCAAAAGGATTCTGATCATCACTTGGACATATTTTTTACTTTAAAGGCAAACCCTAAGATAAAAAAATTTCATTCTTAGAAAACAACCAAACTTAAAACCTGAGACCATCTAATTGAGAGTGTTAAGTCTATGGACTAAACTGCCTACAGTATGGGAAATCCTGCTAGTTACCTGAGTCTGGGGCAAAGAAGTATCTAAAAATAAAAAAGAGATGCTGACCAGTGAGTAAAGAATGCCTAGGGCTGTCCTTAATCTTTCAAAAGACAGAGCCCCAAAGCAGGAATTTCTACATGTGAGGTCATTTGGCTCAACCAATTCATTTTTAAAAGTACAATATCCTTTATTGGGAAGGAAGAACTATGTATGTGTCATTTACATTACAAACATGAATTATATTTTGTTCATATCCGTTACCGCTGAGTCGATTCTGACTCGTAGCAACCCTATACGACAGAGTAGAACTTGCCCCATAGGGTTTCCAAGGCAGTAATCTTTATGGAAGCAGACTGCCACATCTTTCTTCCATGGAGCGTCTGGTGGGTTTGCACCGCCGACTTTTCAGTTAGCGACCAAGCGCTTAACCACTGTGCCACCAGGGCTCCTCATTTTGTTAGTAAGATTGCCTGATCATAGAAAAGTCTTTTGCCTGAGAGGTGAGAGAGAATAATTTCACAGCACAGGGCAGCCTGAGAATGTTGCTGAGATTGCTTTAAACAGACAGAAGGCTGAATGAGGACAGCATAAATTTTGTGGGGTAAAAGTAAAACCAGTAAAAAGAGGTGTTCTGTGGCTGGGAAGGTGGAGAAGACAAACTCGTCATATGAAATAATTTTGGTTAGTGTTCTACTAGCTCCAAAGGCTGACATGACACAAGGACAAAATGCCCCAAATCTGACAGGCACCACAAAAATGAAGCAGGATGTTGAGTGATTTTGAAGTACTGGTCACATTACATGAAATATTTACATACTAATAATTATAGCTTGCATCTGTTTAACTAGGAGTTTGACAGTGAAAAGAGTGTGCTGTGGAATCAGACTGCCTAGGTTTGAAATCAGGTTCCACCGCTTACAAGCTATGTGAATACGTGTCAGTTGTTTTAAACTTCTTTTTTGTAAAGTTTGTATAACTAAGCATCATTGTTTTATGGTTTTCTCATATACTATAAAGTATTCTGATAGTTATTAAAAAATTATGGAAATAAATAAAAATCATTTTTAGAGGAAAATTTACATGGAGAAAATGCTACACAAACTTCCTTGGGCCATTTAGTTAGCTAAGAGTGCTATACCATT
Source organism: Loxodonta africana (assembly GCF_030014295.1). Lineage (NCBI taxonomy): Eukaryota > Metazoa > Chordata > Mammalia > Proboscidea > Elephantidae > Loxodonta > Loxodonta africana. Next base: position 30,224,421 of record NC_087359.1, on the reverse strand, counting down.
TAAGGAAAAAAAAAAAAAAAAACGTTCTAAATACAAAGAACAGACTTCTGCGGCCAGTCATGATTTTATAATATGGATCGGATTTATTCTCCCATATTAAACAACTACAACACCTAACAAAGTATACGAAACAGTGGTTTTCAGACACTGGACAACAGGTCTGAAAACATGTCTGAGGAGATTTTCAAGGCTGCAGGGGAGGCGGCCACAAATAGAGCCCAGTGGTCTCCCTGCATTGAGAAGAAAATGTTGAGAATTAGAAGAGGCCAAGGGAGCTAGAATTTGCAGGACAGAGTAGTGGAGAAGAGAAAGCTACAGAGAGGAGCTCCAAAGATCTGAAAGGGGATTTCCCTTGAGTCTTTACCTGAAAATATAAGTACAGTAGTGTGAGTAAATACCAGAAGCTGGGGGAAAATACCACTGGAAAGGAGCAGGCAGAACAATTCTTGGATTCAACCCCAGGCTGGGAATAGCTCACATTTCTGATAGCCAGAGCGGAGAAACTGCATAATAAATGGGCCATTGGGTAAAGTACTCGTATTGTTTCAATAGTGGGGCAACATTAATCCAGACTAAAGGCTGCTCCTTCCCATCCAACAAAGTTTAAAAAAGCAAGACTTAAAAGGATCAAACTGCTTCTAAGCAACTTAACTGCATCCCAGAACAAAATTTGAAAACACTTAAAGGGGGAAAAAAAAAAAATCTAGTACTTAACAACATAAAATTTATTGGCATCCAATAAAAAAAAAGCCAGGCATGCAAAGTAGCAGGAAAATAGGATCTATAATAAAGAGAAAAATCAATCAATAAAAACTGACCCACATATGACACAGGAAGAGAATCAGTAGATTAAGAACATTAAAAGAGCTATTATAAATACGTTCCATATGGTCGAAAAGGTAGAAGAAAGCATGGGCATGTTAAGGAGAGGCCCAAATCAAGCATCTAGAGATAAAAAATTCAATGTCTGAGATGAAAAATATAATGGATGGGATTAACAGAAGATGAGACATTACAGAAGAAAAGATTAAATAACTTCAATGCATAGCAATAAACACTGTCCAAAGTGAAACACAGAGAGGAAAAAGTCCAAAAAAGAAAAAAAAAAAAAAAGCAGAGTGTGTGAATTTGGAAGCTAAAGGGACAACTTCAAGTGATCTAACAGATATGTACTTGGAGTCTCAGAAGAAGTGAGAAGACATGGACAGAAAAAATATATGAAGAAATAATAGCCAAAAATTAGTCAAATTAGACTAAAAACTATAAGCTTGCTGATCCAAGAAGCTAGATGAACCCCAAGGACAAGAACCATGAAGAAAACTACACTAGGGTATATCATAATCAAATTGCTTAAAACTAGTGATAGAGAAAAAAAATCCTAAAACAGCTAGAGGAAAGAGACACATTACTGTACAAAGGAGCAACAATGAGAATGACATCGGACTTCTTGTCTGAGATAATGAAAACCAGAAGACAGTAAAGCAACATCTTTGAAGAAAAAAACTGTCAACTAGAATTCTATACCCAGTAAAAATACTTTTAAAAGCAAAGATGAAATAAAGACTTTTTTTTGACATACAAAAGCTGAAAGAATTTATTACCACCAGACATGGACAAGAAAAAATATTAAAGAAGTCCTTTAGGTTAAAGGAAAATGATACCAGATAAAAATCTGGATCTAAAGAAAGAAAGAAAAGAACACCAGAAATAATAAATACAAAATAGACTTCTTTGTCTTATTTAAAAAAATTTCTATAAAAGATAAAAGACTGTTTAAAGCAGAAATGAAAACTACTGTGGGATTTATAACATATGTAGAAATAAAATATATGACAATTGCATAAAGACAGTGGAGGAACATGGAAGTATACTGTTGTAAGGTTTTATACTATATGTGAAGCAGTATAATATTACTTGAAGGTAGATTCTGATGAGTTAGATGTACACTATAAACCAAAAACAACCACTAAAAGTACAAAATGAAAAGTAATTGCTAATAAGCCAATAAACCAAAAAAATAAAAAGCCAAGCCTGTTGCCATGAAGTTGATTCTGACTCATGGCGACCCTACAAGGCAGAGTAAAACTGCCCCATAGGGTTTCCAAGGAGCAGCTGGTGGACTTGAATTGCCGACCTTTTGGTTAGCAGCCGAGCTCTTAACCACTGTGCCACCAGGGCTCCAATAAGGCAATAAAGGAGATACAATGGAATCATCAATACAAGTGACATAAAGTTATTAATAGTTGATGCTTATTACAGTTACATTCAGTAGACTTATCTTTACATATTCTTTAGGACTAGCATATGTTGTTGTTGTTAGGTGCTATCCAGTCGATTTCAACTCATGGCTACCCATGAGACAGAGTAGAACTGCCCAAGAACGGCCCCACAGGGTTTTCTAGGTTGTAATCTTTATGAGAGCAGATCACCAGGTCTTTTTCCCACAGAGCCACTTGCATATACTCAGCCTATATAATGTTGCTTTGAAGGAATTCTCAGGATCCTTCTCATAACAGAGCCTCAGGCAGTTACTGTTACCTGTCTGCAAGCTGGTACTGAAGATGAGATGATTTACCATCCCAGCCTTACAGAACTATTGAGGCCTATTATATACATATATATATATATATTTAATATAGTCCAGGTATATATTTGTATCTGTTTTAATGTTTATGATATATGTTCAGTATTTTAGAAGAAGACAGAGTTGCATCTTTTGTAATATTAGTTATAATTTATTTTTGAGTCCTTGAATAGGGGAAAAAACCCCTATTTAACACCCTTTCTGTATAGAAATAAATTATTTATTTTATGATCTGGTTATAGACATGCACATGGGGGAAGAAGAAGGGGAGAATGAAAACTATCTGTACTTGACATACAGAGAAGGTTATGTGCATATGAGGAAAAGTATTTTGGAGGAGTGTTTAGAATATTTATTTTAGATTCATGATACAGAGTAAAAAAAATACTTCAGCTAAGTCTTTTCTTGATTTACATTATAATATTCAACTAAAACTTGTACTAGTCTTTTCAGTAAGTTAGGAATTTCAAAATTTATATATTCATAATTTATAACAGTTATTCTACTATTCCTGGGGGACAGGGGTAAAATCCTGCCTAAACTGAAGAAGTAAGAAGAATCAAGTTTTACTGCAAGAAAAGAAGGGAAAATGCTAGTTGAACAATGTCAAATAATGACAGCATAATAAATACCTTGTTTGTGGGCCAGAACTTTGTGTTTGTGCAACAAGAATTGGAGTTACCTCTCGACTATTTCCACTCTGTGAGAATACAGACTTTGTTCCGGTTTGGCCGATTCTGGCAACAGACTGTAAAACACGAAAAATCTAAGGTTTGTGAATTATAAACTGCAATGTAAATGATAAAAGACACCACAACTAGCCTATCTGCATTCTTCCAATGAAAGATTTCATAATATATACGATCATCTTAAAACTACTGAATTATTCAATAAATCATTATTTATCTAATATGAACATCAGCCTATATCTTCATTTTAACCTCAGAGTATTTTTATTTCTGTGTTATCCTTTCAATTGTCCCTTTAGTTTCAAAGGAAAGGCCCCAAGTTCCGAGAAGATACTCTTTTTATCTTATTGTGCTCATCCTCCATTTATCACGTATCTTCTGTATTTGGGGCTAGGTGCTGGGCACTAGAAATAAAAAGAGTTTTAAGACAACCACTATTATCAAGATTATGATAAAACTTATCACACTTAAAAAACAACAGTAAGATTTTATTCTACTTCTCTGGCACTTAGTAAAAACAGCTTTATCGGAGTTTAGAGGAGAAGATAAAAATATCCAATTACTTCCCAAATTCTTAGGATATTGCTCTTAGACTTACTATTCTTTTTTGGTATTTCCAATCGTTCAAAAATACCTCCCTTGGAGAAAAAAGCAAATCTTTGCTTGCCCCTTCTGTTTCCTCTGATTTATCACCTTATTTCTATTTGTTTTCATCATCTAGCTTCTTTAAAAAGTGATCTATGACTACTGTGTCAGTAGTTTTTTTTTTAAACACCAGATAATTTTGAAATTTACTGCCACTCTCTCACTACAAAATCACTAATAATCATGTTCTCACCAGATCTGAAAGCCTTATTTTGACCTTTCCTGCATTCCATGTCATTGATCATCTCTTCCTTTTTGAAACTTCATATAACTTCCTTGGGTAAGAAGGGATCAGGGGCAGGAGAGGATGAGGCAGTAAATGACTTTTATTATTTGGGCAATGAAGCTAACTCTTGTCTGTTCCACTTCCTAACTTGTCCGTTCTACTGCCTAACTTGCCCTTGGTAGACATGGCTCTCCTGGTTTTGGCCCATCTCACCTGGCATGCTAATAACTACCATCCTATCATACCGTTTTCATGGCTGTAATAAACTGATTTCCACAATTACATTTCACTCTTGTAACAATACAAGAGCAGGTAGTTCCTAACTTCTAAAAATCAGGTTTTAAACAATTCATATATAAACTACTTTGCAATCCCTTGTCACTAGTCTTAGAGTTCCTATTATCACTTACTAAGGAGCTATTATTGGGGAAACCCTGGTGGCGTAGTGGTTAAGTGCTACAGCTGCTAACCAAAGACTGGCAGTTCGAATCCACCAGACACTTCTTGGAAACTCTACATGGCAGTTCTACTCTGTCCTATAGGGTTGCTATGAGTTGGAATCAACTCAACGGCAATGGGTTTGGTTTTTCTGGGTAAGGAACTACTATAGCAAAAATTTTTTGGAGATTCTGAGGTTCAGGAATGGAAGAGATGTCAAAAAAAAAAACAAACAAATAGTACATCTCTAGGAGAGTAAAGGAGCTCTGTCAATCATTCACATATTAGTATGACTTATTTAGCTTCCATTTCTTGAACATTTATTAGGTTCCAGGCATGGCAATAGGCATGTTACATAAACTAATTTAATTCTCTCAAAAGATATACTGACACAGATACACTTTAAACAAATGGCACTTTGGCCTCTACTGCCACAGACCTATATAAAGGAACATTATAAAATCTTAATTAAAAGAAATTAAAAGTAAAAATCTGAATATGTTTATTTAGCTATATGCCTAAATAAACCAGACTTTTGAGTTACAATCTTACTTGAACAAAAGAGCAACCAGCTCTGTGTAACCTACGATACCCAGGAGGCTATGATGATGACATACATTCTAAGGTACAAGCATTTATAAAAAGTTAGTTTCACTGGAATGACCTTTTGTGGTAGTTGCTAGCGCCGTCGAGTTGATTCTGATTCATGGGGACCCCATGTGTGCAGAGTAGAACTGCTCCACAGGGTTTTCAAAGCAGATCGCCAGGCCTGTCTTTCAAGGCACCTCTGGGTGGGTTCAAACCGTCAACTTCTCAGCTAGTAGTTGAGCACTTAACTGTTTGTACCACCCAGGGACTCCTGAAATGACCTTTAATAGATTGGAATTTTAAATGAGTTTCTTTTACCAATACTAAGCTACATTTTAAACGGAAAGTACCTTTTTTGAAGGGGCTCCGGTAGATGGCACATCAATTACAGAAGTTGTATTAGTGTAGTTTTGTAAATAGGATCCATCTCCAGGACTTGGGGTTTCTAATGGCAAAATCCCAAAACTGAGAAGAGGTTGAAATCAAGGTGTCAAAAAGTCATCAAGGCATATATAAAGCAGCAGTATACTTAAATTAGAAGGTCTAAAAGGAAGAGAATGGCAAATCAGTCTTGGGGGCAGTGAAGATCTGAGGGGCAGATTAAAAGTAAGCTGTGAATGTAGACTATTCCACCCACCATAACGAAGATTTTAAAAAAGAAATCAAACAAAGAACTAAATTGAGCAGCAACTAATGATCTCAGAAGCCTTATTAGAAATGAAGAAGAGTGGCTTTATCAAAGCTAAGATCCAAATGATAAAAGTACTTCAAAATTTTGGAATTTAGACACGATTACAGCAGGAAATGTCTCTAGAGAAGGTTGAATGTCTCTATTCATATTTCATATTGATAGATGTAAATCCTTCCTCAATATTTTGGAAAGCAACACCTTAACAATAACTACTGCTGATTTCATCATAAGCATACCAATGTCTCAAAGGGGTCACAGCTACCCACTGCTGCAGAGTCATAAGGACAATATTTTTTAATATACACACTAGCTGAAAAATATGTGTTTAAGAGTTTTAAGAATTTCTGCAACATTTAATATTATCTTTATCACATGTAGTATACTTCTTTTATTTCATTTTCTGAAAGGAGAATAGTTCCATGATTGATTTATTAAGTGCCTCAATTTCCATACTGATTTAGGAATTTGCCGTTCAGATTAATTTACATGACTAATTAATATGAATTATTATAAGATCATTTATTATTATGGCATATTTTAAAGTATGTTTTTTTGTCTTACCTTGGGGTTAATGGACTAAGAGCAGCTGGTCCTCCTAGTAAACTCCGACCAGTTTTTGGTTTATTTTGAACCTGTTTAGATAATATGGAAGTTCCCGTTCCAAGAGGGACAGTGTCTGGTGAAATTACAGCTGAATCAATATAAGACACCGAGGAATCTGTATTTAAGGAGTACTTTGAATTGGAAGATTCTAAATTCAGTCTGTTTAATTCCTGAAATAGAAATTTTCTACCATGTCATTTACCATATATTATTTAGTTCAGATCACGCTTTCTAAATTTCACAATATTCTGAACACTTGAGTATGATACACTTACAATTGTATCTTGGGGTGTTTCCGTAAGAACTGTCTCAGGTTGTCTGTGAGATAAACTATGATTAGATACTAGTGTTGTACAAGAGTTGGGCAGACAATTACTAAAGTTCTGTAAAGATGTTAATTTAAATGTTTGGTCAGGATCTGGCTTTTCACCTGTGAAGACAAAAAAAAAAAAAAAAAAGGAAGTGAGGATTAATTTTTTTCAAGTATGCACAAATCAGCTGAAATAAAACCTTATCCAGAGTTTTAAAATTCTCCTGTCTGTTTCAGCTAATCAAATTTACCTCCCAAAAGACTATCTATCAACTTATGGTAAAAAAAAAAAAAAAACCAAGATAAAGCTATACATTTAGGAAATAAACTAAACTGCAAGGATTCTGATTTTCAATATAATAAATTACAAGAAAACGCAGGTTTCTCTGTTTGTTTTAAACCAGAAAGCAACTATCTCTTTTTTCAAGGCAAAAGACAGGGGTGGCGGGGGTGGGGGGGCTGAAACTATTGTAGATATTAAAGTTTTAAGCACTTCCATGTATCTAGACGCAATAATGATTTAAAATGGTCCTTTATGCATCTCACAGCATATACACTGTCCATGTCTTATTCATGTAATAGTTTCTGCCCCCAAAATTCTATTAATTTCATTGGACAGTTCTTATTCAGAAAGTCATTCTGGCTAGTGCTAAACTTATAATACAACGCATTCTAAAAGACACAGGATGATATTTAAGTGAGATTGGCTAAACAGAAGAGGCTACTGGATTTAATCTCTGGGGTAATGTAAGGCCACATTCCTGAAACATATGATTCTAACTTATTTCTTGTCCTCAATTTTAACAGCCCTTAGCCTTGAAAAATCTTTTTCTTGTGGATAGATGATTTATATTACTCTCTAAAAATTAATCAAGAAAAACAGAGGATGAAATGGGGTAACCCTCCCCCCGCCACCTCTATAAACCTACCTATTTCACATAATGATTCAAAGGGGGACCAGAGGAAAGGATTTAAACTAAGGCTCTTTTGGTAACATTCTGATCCTTTGGCAAGTCGATCTGTCTTGCTGTAGAGAGAAACAAATAGATTAAACAAGCAGGAAAACCCAAAACATTCATTATAAAGAAATTTTTCTAATAGAAAATTAGATAACTCTTATATATGTTCTAAGAGCACTCTTCTTGACGCTTTCCTCAATTATCAATTTCCCCTTTTTCACCATGCTCCAATCACCAGAAGTTACAACAGTTTAGCCCAAGTCTGGTGGAAACACAGGATATGAACTGAAGGAATGCTAACAAACTAAACTATCACTGTCTTATTGAATATTAACACCGCTTTTAATTTCCTGTCAGATACTTAGTTACTGAAGGAGGTATGAAAAACATCCAAACGCTTCAATCTTATTCCTAGTTTCTAATAAAACACCCCAGTGGCAATCCTGAAAGTGACTTAAATGCATATTTAAATGATCAGATCTTCTAACAAAGTAGAGGTGGTAGCTCTTAGTGAAAAGTAAAATTTGTTTCTTTTAAAATCAGGTATAAAAAGGCTTACATTTGGAATCTAGACAATACTTCTGGGAACATATATACTTGGAACAATCTGGGATTATCAGAATGGCATTGCTGCCTCTCTAGCTTTTAAACGAGAGGAGGTGGGATTAGTGGTTACGAAGACACACTGGAACTTTCAGGTAAAAAATACTAATTACTTGATCTAAGGTTGAAAGTTTTCAATACCAAATGGAGAAAAATAAACAGCAATTCTTCCGAAACTCTATAAAGTTTTATGAAGGTTCAGATGGCATCTAGCCAAGACTTTCAAAAGAACCCTAAGTTAAACTATCAGTTACAACATGTAATCAGACTATCAGTGTCTCCTCTAAGAATTGTAAAGATGATCCCTTGGGGAACTAGATACTAGTTTGCCTCATTCCTCAAATTTGCAAGTTAGTAGAAACTAGAATAAATGAAAAAATAAAGAGAAGAAAGTACCACTAGTTGAAAGATATTCAGCTTCCTGAATGTGCCTAACATGAGCCAATAACCATACTGGCAGAGAGGAGCAGGAGCCCAAGCTAACTTTTGGACAACTTAAATAAGTTTTGCCAAAGTCTATACCAAAAATTGTTCAGATGAAATTTTAAAAAGGCAAAGTAACTGTTACAATATTGACATAATTTTCTACCATGGATAGAAAGAAGGATACCTTAAAAATAGAAAACACCGTTTCCTGAAGCTAATAAATCGTGCTTGGGAATTTGTAACATAAAGCAGAGAAAAGGAAAATACAGGAAAATCTTCACATCTGAGGAGTATCCTAAACTTCAAACAGTTCTATGACCATTTCTTCTATATATTTTCTCTTGTAATTTCTAAATAAATCCATTCCTTGTGTCCTAAGTCCTCTTCTTTATATAATCTCCTCTTGTGATAATCACTTGTATGGAGATGATGCCTAAATCTACTTTCTTGACTTAAAACTTAACTTTCCTCTGCTTGCTGGATATTCTTTTAGAGCATGTTTACAGCAGTGTAACATATAAATCAAAAAAGCCTGTTGCTGTCCAGTTGATTCCAACTCATAGCGACCCTATAAGATAGAACAAAACTGCCCCATAGGGTTTCCAAGGAGCGGCTGGTGGATTTGAACTGCCAACTTTTTGGTTAGCAGTCAAGCTCTTAACCACTGCGCTACCGTATAAAAAAACAAAAACGAAAAATAACCAGACTCGTTGCTGTATAGGGTATGTTTATTCTGTGTGTAACGGTGGACACATGACAGCAACATTTATTATAACCCACAGGACTGTAACACAAAGAGTAAATCCTAATGTAAATTACGGACTTCAGTTAAAAATAATGTATCGATATTGGTTCAATTGTTTAACAAATGTAGCACAGGAATGCAAGATGTAATAGGAGAAATGATGTTTGGGGAGGCGGTAAACGGAAACTCTGCTTTCTGCACAATTTTGCTGTAAACCTAAAACTGCTCTAAAAAATAAAGTCTATTAAAAAAATCCTACTTAGAGACATAATCAACTCACTTTTCTTCCCTGGACTTGGTCCTGTGTTATCTACATGACTGGCTGTAGATCAGACTGTGGTGATCCATATGGTTTTCACTGGCTGATTTTCAAAAGCAAATCATCAGACCTCCCTACCCCATCTTAGTCTGGAAGCTCCGCTGAAACTAGTTCACCACCATAGCAACACGCAGCTTCCACTGATGGACAGCCAATCAATAACTGAGCCTTAATTTTTATACTTTCATTTTATCCCTGGTTTAAAAAATTCCCTCCCCATTTTCACCATTATGATCCTATTGTCTCTCACCTAAACTACTACCCAATAGATCCCTAATTAATATCTCATGTTTCTCTTTATCCCTTCAAATCATATTATATAATCCCCTCTCCTTTTACAGTACTAACCATAGTCTATCTGCCTTAGTTATTTGTCTTTCATGGGTTCTCTTATAATTTATTACAAGGTTTCTGAGGATAGGGAATTAGATTTTCTCATTTTTATATTACTTCTTTTCTGTTTTCAAGTAGCCCCACCCCCTTGCTTTGCTTACAATGTAACAAAGTTAGGCACTTCTATTACTAATTCTTAAAATTCCATTGAATCGTGTGAATTATTTAGTTAGAAAATAGGTAGACAAATATTGGTTTAAGCAAAGATAATCTATTCAGGGGGAAATATTCTGGAAATGTGAGATGTGATCCTTTGTTATGAAAAGCCTCTTTACTATTATTTCAATTACAATTATATCTCCTTTTAACTTTAGCAAAAGGAAAATTCCTTCAAACACGTCGATAAGTTGGAAAGGCTGATTTTTATGAGTCATGATCTGATTGACAGACCATAAAATAGAAAATTTAAAACAAAATTAGCTGAGATTAGCTATATATATATAGACATATACATCTAAATAGATATAAATGTATAAATGATGTAAGAGCAAATGAGGGAAGAAGTCAGGTATGGAATTATAATCTAGTCTGGGACATAAAATCTCTAATTATTCAATAGAGAAATTAAAAGGGACAAAAGATTTAAGAAAATTAAACTCCTGAGGGTTCTCAAAGTTCAGACTTTTTTTTTTTAAACTAAAATGAGGGTTTTACACAAAGCCCACCAAGGAGTTTCCCAAAAAATTAGGGTAAAAAAATTACTTAGATGGTATTGGGAAGAAATAGGTTAATTTAAGTACCAGATTTAGTATCAGCTATGTCCTGAAGAGAGAAGTCTCATGTGCTATACCAAACCCATTGCTGTCGAGTTGATTCTGACTCATAGCGACTTTATAGGACAGAGCAGAAGTGCCTCACAGGGTTTCCAAAGAGCGGCTGGTAGATTCAAGCTGCTGACCTTTTGGTTAGCAGCCAAATGCTTAACCACTGTGCCATAATAGACAAAAAGACCAATAAAATGTCAACCATAAATACTGGAGATAAATAAGAAAACATGCCTTAGCTACAATTACAACAGGTATGTATCTAGATTATTGCAATGCAACTTGGTCACAAGACAGGCATACGATGGCTAAAATAAAAAGTTGGTTTTGGATCAGGGTTGTCCTCCTTTGGAAACTCATCCTTTTTATCCTTATGTTGAATAAAAATAACTCATTCTTATTCCTCTTAAAAAAGAAAGAAATTACTTCGACTTTTTTCTTCTTCGTGGATAAAACCAAAACCAAAACCAAACCCTTTGCCGTCAAGTCGATTCTGACTCAGAGAACCTAAAGGACAGAGCAGAACTGCCCCACAGAGTTTCCAAGCAGCATCTGGTGGATTTGAACTGCTGATCTTTTGGTTAGCAACCATAGCTCTTAACCACACTGCCACCAGGGTTTCTGCTTTATCATAACACACACACACACACACACACCCCTTTCTAAAAACCTGATTCAACTGCACCTTCAAAAACTTTAAAATAATTTTATTTAGAAATAATAACACATACATGGGGGTTTTTAACACATACATGGCATTTTTGTGATTTTAACACTTTACTTTTTTAAACTTCATTTTGAAATCATTTTACATTCACACAGAAGTTGCAAAAATAGTACAGAGTTCCCATGTACTCTACACCCAGGTTCCCCCAATGGTAACATGTAACATAACCAAAATACAATTATCAAAACTGGGAAGTTGACATTACTACATTACTATGAAGTAAACTACAGCCCTATTCAGATTTCAGAAGTTTTTACATGCACTCATTTGTGCGTGTATGTGTATAGCTTTATGAAATTTTATAGCATGTACAGATTTGTATAACCACTACCATAATCAGGATACAGAACTGCTGCAACACCCCAAACTCCTTCAGGTTACCCTTTATATGCTCACCACAACTCTAACCCCTTAACAACCACTCATCTGTTCTCCATCACTATACTTTTTTCATTTCAAGAATGTTATATAAATGGGATCATACAGTATGTAAACTTTTGAAATAGGCTTTTTTCACTTACCAAAATTCTCTTATTGCATGTATGAACAGTTTATTCCCCTTTAATGTTGAGATACGGATATAACAATTATCTATTTATTCATCAAAGGACATCTGGATTGTTTCTAGTTTTTTGCTCTCACAAATAAAGCTGGTATGAACATTCATGTACAGGAATCATTTTACATTCCTACCAGCAATGTATGAGGGACTCCTTTGCTCTGCATCCCGTACTGTCAGTAATTTTTATTTTAGCCATTTTATATAAATTTTTTTATTTTTTTTATTTTTTAGTAGTGGTATAAGGAGCCCTGGTGATGCAGTGGTTAAGCACTCAGCTGCTAACTGAAAGGTCAGCAGTTTGAATCCACCAGGTGCTCCACTGGAGAAAGATATAGCAGTCTGCTTCTGTAAAGATTTACAGCCTTGGAAATCCTAAGGGGCAGTTCTACTCTGTCCTACAGGGTCACTGTGCATCGGAATTTACTTAAGGGCAGTGGGTTTGGTTTTGGTTTAGTAGGAGTGTAGTGGTATAAGCACTTGGTGCTATAAATTTCCCTCTAGGCACTCTTTTAGGTACATTCCAGTGTTTAATACGTTGTGTTTTCCTTTTCATTCAGTTCAATGTATTTTTTAATTTCTTGTAAGACTTCTTCTTTGATCTATGAATTATTTACAAGTGTATTGTTTAATTTCCAAGTGTTTGTAGATTTTACTGTATGGCTTTTTATCACCTAACCCAACTCTTTTAAACAAAGAATAATATTTATAATACTTAATTTTAGTCAATATTTTAAAAGTAAAAGGATATGGTACTCTTTAAGAATTAATATTTCTACAACATTCCTCTCATAAAATTTTGCCAACTTCTTTCATCAATCTCCCCCTACTCCCTCATTTTTATATTATCACTCCCCTCAAATAATTTACATCCCTCAAACATTTACCTTTCCTTTGGAAGTCACGCAACAGATATGAAATGTCAAATTTCACTTTTTCTACAAAGTCTTTCCTAGTTATCATCTTACCTCTCATCTTATCCATTACCCAGGTAAAGCTGATTATCATCTCATTTGTGTCCCTCAAAATACTGTCAAAACTTTATCACATCACTTTCATTGTAACAATAAAAACTTACAAATTTTATTTACTGCTTCTCTTCTCTTATCCTACTATAAACCCTAAAGGGCAGGCACTGTACATAATTTATTTTTATATTTCCAGCACCAGGCACTGGGTCTAGCCAAAGGTTCTCCAACAAATGACAAGAAGAATCACAGTTGCATGAACTAAATTCATTACTCCCAGATCTCCAGATACATGAAGATATATTTTATTTCACTATTCTTCTCAAAAGAGCAGTGTCAATAGCTAGACGTGCCTCTACCAGTCTGAAGATAAGTCCCAAAATTCAGCCAAATAATTTATTCTGTTCAAAAAGATATTTTCAAGGTTTCTTTAAAAACCACTATGCAAACTGGTCTCAGTTTATCTTAAAACAGATGCTATTCTGCTTCTCTAGACAGGCAGCACTCAATCATTTCTCCTATGACACACAACAGATGACATTTATACATGTGATGCACTCCCACAGCACAACTAAAAACTAGTTTTTTTTTACAGCACAGTCATGAACAATTCCTTTTATGCTAATTGTTACCCTCTACTTCCCCAACTCAAAAAGTATTTCAGAACGAAAACAAGTGAGAATAATGTTATTATAATGATAACTAACTCTGGACTCACTCTTACTTATTTTTGTAAAAAGTAACTTATTTGCAAACTCACTATTATTTCAACTACCATGGTAGGCAATTTCTTGTGACATACCTCAAAATCATTATGACATACCAGATAAGAGCTGGTATTACAGAAACTTGTATTCAAGCCTCTTGCTAAGGAGTAACAGTGATATTTAACACTAGAGAAAAAACGTCTGTGATTCTTGTTCCTCAGTGAGTCACATAAAGCTATTTTCCTCACCCAAGGGAAAAACCCAGTATTATGTGCATTCAGTTGTTAGGCCATGCTGCTATAGCCATTATCATTAAGATTAATGGAGAATCAAAAACGTGACCAACATCTTTAGAACAGATTTAACAACAGCATGGGACCAGAAAAGTGTGTACCTACTTAGCCACATGCTATTTGATAAACAGGGACCAACATAGGTATTTTAAATTAAAGACCTTATAATATTGCAAACTATTTTCTGTCAGTTTGTATCATTCTTACTTACCAATATACATGTCCCAACAATGAAAGAGTAAAGCAAGCTGAATCACCAAACTCGGTAACAATATCATCATGGCTTTTCTGCTTATTTAACACTCCACCAGATAAGATCTGTTCCCCTTCTGCAAGCCTTTAAAACATAAATTTACACATTTTAAAAATCAATACAAAGCACTGAGTGTAAAGATATCCTTCATTACCAGCGTACTTCTAATTATGGAGATAAAGTAAAAAGTCTACGATACTTTTAGGAAAGCTGTAAACATGCATTTAGAATCATTTAGGAGAATGGGAATTTATCATCTTAAAATTCCAGTATTGCTTTTAAAAACAGAACCAGTTAAATTTAGCTTTTGTATGTATAAATCTAGTCTGAGTATTCATTACTTAAAAAAAAAACTAAAACAAACCCAGTGCCGTCAGGTCGATTCCGACTCATAGCGACCCTATAGGACAGAGTAGAACTGCCCCATAGAGTTTCCAAGGAGCGCCTGGTGGATTTGAACTGCAGACCCTTTGGTTAGCAGCCGTAGCACTTAACTACTACGCCACCAGGGTTTCCACTCATTACTTATGTCAAAAGAAATGGAAGAGGACTAATATACTGGGGGGAAAAGATATGAATGGTTCTTCATTTTAAAATGTGGTGGTCCTCCTTAGTTCTATAATTTCTTGATATAGGAATCTGTAAGCACATTAAACAAGACCAACATATCTTAATTAAAAATTACATACTCAACGAATTCAGTCATTTTTAAGTCTTAAGTCTAAGATTTTTATAACTAAAACTTGTGTAGTACTTTCATCTCTTTTTATCTGTCAATCACCTTTTCTTGACAGAAAATCATAAACTTGTTCTCCAAATCTAAAAATTTGTCTGATTTCATTACATACTTTCAGTACATCAGAATTTGTAATAATTTGTATTTAAAGTTTTTGATTAAAAAAATTATGTGGAAAAAAAACCTGAAGTAAGTTTATACAGCCTATCCTGAACAGAAAAGGTGACATATAAGGTTCTTTTCCCTTTAGTGGGACTTAAAAAAATGTAAATATTTATAAATGGGATAAGAACATCTAACAAAAATTGGCTTGAGAAACTGAAAGATTAAAGTATATTTTTAAATTTTAAAGCATTAGCATCTGTATTTTAATGTTAAACTTCTCAGAAATTTTATAGATAGTGATAGTTTAGCTAGCTTTATCTTAAAAGTCATCAATTAGTCACTGGACAAATACAAATTATTTTTAATTTTTTGTGAGGTTTATTTGTATCCCCTCACTGTAAACCTATAAACTAAATACAGTTATAGGCTTTTACAAACTCCTGTTTAATAACTTTTACCATTATTCCATCTCACACGGGATGGAAAAGAGTTGAACAATCAAACCAAGCCTGTTGCCATCGAGTCTATTCCGACTCACAGTGACCCTACAGGACAGAGTAGAACTGACCCATAGGGTTTCCAAGGAGTGGCTGGTGGATTTGAACTGCCGATCTTTTGGTCAGCAGCCAAGCTCTTAACCACTATGACACCAAGGCTTCAGTTTAAGAACAAAACTATATTTCTAGCTGCCTATTTCGTTATAGGGACAGCTGACTTGGTTTAGTTGTAACATGCAACAGAAATGCTCTCTTGAAATTGTCCCACTGGTTCCCAAAAAGAATGATCTCTCCTTTTTTTTTTTTTATTATGCTTTAGGTGGAAGTTTACAGTTCTAGTTTCTCATTAAAAAATTTATATACATATTGTTTTGTGACATTGGCTGCACTCCTCAAAAAGTGGCAGTATGTTCCCCCTTGTCACCCCGGGTTCCCTGGGTCCATTTGTTCAGTTCCTGTTCCTTCCTGCCTTCCTGTCCTGCTTTTGGACAGCAGTTGCCCATCTGGTCTCCTATATTTGACTGAACTAAGAAGCATGTTCCTCACCTGTGTTATTTTTTGTTTTATAGGCCTACCTAATCTTTGTCTGAAAAGTGGGCTTTGTGAATAGTTTCAGTTCTGGGTTAGCAGAGTGTCCAGGGGCCATAGTCTAGGGGGTTCCTCTAGTCTCAGACCAGTAAGTCTGGTCTTTTTTTGGGAATTTGAATTCTGTTCTGCATTTTTCTCCTACCCTGCCCAGGACCAAACGGAATGATCTTGAAAGGAAATTTCTAATTACACAACCACCCAGAAACTGCCAAGGGTGCATTAATCTCAGATGAACTGGTAGGTACGCAGGCTTATTCCAACTGGTCTAACACTGAAAGCAAAGGAAAGGAAACATCATTTGTGATCGTTTTAGATTTTAGGAACTGATGAGAATTAGTTATGTTTCTCCAGAGTTAAATTATAACAATGAAATCTCTCCATAACAAAAAGAATGCCATAGGCAACAGTGTAAACATTTCAAACGTTAATGAAATAGACAAATCCTTACTACCAAAAAAGAGGGGGTGGGGGAAGGGAGACAATTGGAGTTTAATCTGTCCAAAGAATTTTTATCCCAAAATCCTACAGTGTAAGTAGAACAAAATTAGCTAGAAAAGTTTTAAAAACTTACTTGCTGAGATCAACACAACATTTTGCAAGCAGGTATTTACATTGCGGTGTAGTACAACTGTGTCCTTTCAAGAGTCTGTATGCTTTATATGCCTTTCCTGAGCGGTAATAACAGGTTGCCAGTAAAAACAAGGCTTCTTCGGAGTGTACTAAGAACACATATATATAAAAAGAAAAGTTGGCTATTATTCAGTATGTTCAGTGGTAATCATAATTTATCTGGCAGTGAACAAGTTTAACATAAAAAGAAAATTAAGTATCTTATTTAACACAAAACAATTATTTAATTCAAACTTGAATTAAAGAGGAATACTTTGCTGATAGGAAAGTTTGTTACCAATTCCTGATTACCTTCTCCCTACAAGGAAATAATAGAAAGTAGACACTCATGGTTTTCTATGTAAGTACTTAAAAAAAGCAGAACACATACACACACCTTTCTGTCCATAAGTATATTTAGTCCTTAAAAATACTTTGTAAATTCGATGTTTCTCTTCCCATTTTAAAGACAAGGAAAATTATATGCAGAATAACTTCTTACCCAAGATCAAATGGCTAATGAATATCTGTGTTGGGATTCTCTCTTATATCACTTTGCTGTTTTTTCTCTCTTATAGCAGATTTAGGTGCGCTATATATGGAATTCTTAAGAGAAAGGCAAATGGGTGATAAGAAACTAATGAAATTGAGAAATTATTTCAAGAATTTGGCTTACAGAAGATCCAACCCTTTAAATTCTTTGTTAGCCTCAAGCTCTGTTGGATATCTTTCCCCCAAACACAGGAACTACCAGGAGTGGCATAGGAGGCCACCAAAGAAGAAAAGAGGTATATCTAGCATAGCAACTCCGATGAACTGATATTGTCAGCCTAGAGCAGTGTATTGACAAAAACTCTGAGGCAGGTTCAGTGGGAAAGAGAAACGATGGATTAGTGATGTCCACTATGGTTGCAAGTTAGAGGAGTGGCAGTATTTGCTGTCCTCGGTAAAGCAGAATCAGAGCAGATCTGCCACTTACTGATCATGGACAACAAGCTCTCTGCTGAGTTAACTGGACAAAAGGTAATTTCTGGTAGAACTGATTACACCCTTTGACTCGGAAATTTCATTTTAGAATATACAACTCAAGGAAATGACTCAAAACAAAACAAACCAAACCAAAAAGCTGTACACAATTATCCATATCAGCTTCTTACAAAGAGAATTACAATAATTTTAGGACAGAAACAAAACATATGTTAATAGTAAATAATGTTTACTGAGCATTTATTACAATGCCGGAAGGCTGTGCTAAGGTGCTTTAAATACATTATCTCATTTAGTTCTTCAACTGATTCTATGAGGAAAATCTGAAATAGAGATTAGGTAATTTATGCAAGGTTTCACAGCTATACAATTAACTGACCAGATTAGGGTTTGGACTAAGGCGACAGGCTAAATCCATGCTCTTAGTCACAGAACATAAACTCTATTCTAATGAAAAACTTGGAAAAAACACCTAAAGATTGGAAAATGATTAAGTAAACTCTGTAATTATTAAAAGTAACATATAAGGGAGCAACAGGTAAAGTTTTTATGAACTAGTGGCAATCAAAGAAAAAAACAGAATAAGCATGCAATTATAACTAAGAACAGTGAGGATCAAAAGAATGCCTAGAATCTTGTTATAGTCATAAAACATGATGACATTCCATATATTTTACCCTTCATTTATAGCTCTACAGCAATGAATAGATTGCATACCTTCTGCATACAGTCTTTCTGCAAGGAAAACTGCATCTCGGTATGCATAGTGGTTTAGTGCTTGCCATATAGCAGCCTGTAAAGAAAGAAAAAGAACATAAACTTGTTGTCCGCCATGGAGTAGATTCTGACTCACAGCAACCCTACAGGATAGAGGAGAGCTGCCCCATACGATTTCCTAGGCTGTAATCTTTACGGAAGCAGACTGTCACATCTTTCTCCCGTGGAGCCTCTGGTGGGTTCAAACCGCCAACCTTGTGGTTTGCAAGTTAACTATTGCGCCACCAGGGCTCCCTGAATATAAATATACATACATATATATTTTCAAGGTAACTCCTAGCATACCCAACCCACTGCCGTCGAGTCAATTGCGACTCATAGCAACCCTATAGGACAGAGTAGAACTGCCCCATGAGGTTTCCAGCTCGACGGCACTGGGTTTTTGGGAACACCTAGCATACAGTCTTGTATATCCCTATTCAAGTGATAAAACCCTGATGCCCACAGTCCAAACTCCTTCGTGTGTTAGACAAGGCTCTTTACACCATGGCTTCTAATGTATCTGAATTGACTCACTCAACTCTCCGTGGACTTTCAGGCCTCTGTGCCTTTGTAGGAAACCCTGATGGCATAGTGGTTAAGTGCTACAGCTGCTAACCAAAGGGTTGGCAGTTTGAATCCACCAGGTGCTCCTTGGAAACTCTATGGGGGCAGTTCTACTCTGTCCTATAGGGTCACTATGAGTCGGAATTGACTCGATAGCACTGGGTTTTGGGTGCCTTTGTACATGCTTTTCCTTCTTTGGGGAATGTGAGCTTCTCTTCTCATCCCCTTATAACTTGCTCATCCTTAGAAGACCCAATTTAAATAACATCTAATCCATAAAGTCTTCCAGGGGTGATCTCTAGCTTTTTTTTTTTTAATATACTTCTAGTGGAACACTCATATGATATTGCACTTATTTCTTTACGGGTCTGCCTACCCCACTAAACTACAGGCTCTTAAAGCAGTGGGTTCTCAACCACTTTTCACGATACACATAAGGGACATGTTTAAATGTGTGTCACTCTCCCACACAAAGTTCCCCATCTATTAGCTTTAATTGCACCCTATTGTTACCCACTCAAGGATGCATATTGTAATGCAAATGGAAGTGAAGTTATCAGAGAAATAATCTTTAACCTATTAGAATATATTTTTCTTTTTTAAAATTATGAATTATATACAGTATATACCATATGGAAGTACTCTTTAGATAAAAATAAGAAAAAACATTCATATCCATGTAGTCACTACTCAGCTCAAGAAGAAAAATACCTTCAAAGCCCCCATATGCCCCTACTTGGTCACGTAACTTCTCTCTGTGCCCGAAAAGGAAATCACCACCCTGGTTTTGATAAGCTTTCTTTTGGTGTTCTTTACAATTTTTATACATTTGTATGTTTCATCCTCAAGCAATATAACTTTTAGTTTTCTGTGTTTTGAACTTTAGAAACAGTGGTGCAATGAGCATTCTTGTATTTGTCTCTTGGAGCACATGTGTAAGAATCTCCTCAGACTAGGATTGATACTTAGGAATGGAATTACAGGGTTGTTGAGCATGCACATGTTCATCTTTACCAGGTAATATCAAATCATTGTCTAACATCATTGGCTTAACTTACACTCCACCAACAATGTGTAAGAGTTCCCATCATTACACAACCTTACCTACGCTATTGTCAAACTTTTTAATTTCTACAAATCCGATGGATGCAAAATGCTTATCTCATGCTTTTAATCAACATTTCTCTGAATACTAAAATGAAGCTAAACATCTTTTCATGTGTTCACTGGTATTTTATTTTATTTCATGTTCGTTGGTCTTCTAGAAAATGACTGTTCATGTTGCATATATTTACTGACCCTTTTGTAGAAATTCTTTTTATATCCCATACCAGAGTCACCAGACTATGGCACGTGGACCAAATCTGTCCTGCTGTCTATTTTTGTATGAGCCACATCCATTCATTTACATACTATCTATGGCTGTTTGAACATTATGAGAACAGAGTCAAGTCCTTGCAACAGAGACTAATCATTACCACATTTCTTTTTTTAAATTACGTTTATTATATATTACATTCATGTATACACACACACACACTTTTTAATGTTTACTCAGCACTTTTAGGAGCACTAAACCAGGAGAGGACTTTTGATTTAAATATTATAATTAATAATACTAATAGCAATGAGTTTGGGGTTTTTGATTATTGTCTAAACAGCCTATATTGTATAAAATCTCAAAAATGTTTGACTTGACCATTCCCATCCAGAAAAAGGGAAAGAAAGACGAGAATTGAATCTTCCTTTCAAGTAAACTAACACAGGCAGTATTTCTTTCTCACAGATCCAATGTTAGTGTTCCTAAACTATTCATCTCCAGTCACTTCAAAGAACTATCTAAAAGTTTGTCACTCGAAGTATGGTCCTGCGAGCAGTTAACACTGGTATCAACTGGGAGATTTCTAGAAGGGAAGAATCCTAGACCCCACCCCAGACCTAGCAAATCAGGGTCTGCAGTTTCACAGGATCTCCAGGTGACCCGTGTCTATTGTACAGTTTGAGAACCACTGATTTAAAAGATTTATTCTAATTAAAAACCTCCTGGTTCAACTGAATCCCAGAGTCAAAGAGGTTAAGTGTCTCATCCAATGTTAGTAAAATAATTTCTACACCTTCAGGTCATGTCTCTTTGCTTTAAAAGAAAGGCTTAAATCACTCAAATTCAAAGGCCTCTCATTAGTAGGACTTCATGTTCCTTCTGGGTTTTAATCCAGCTCTTATGCCTGTTAAAACATCCTACATATTAATGGTAAATAATCATGAAACCATCCCCTTTGACAATCTATCCAAACGAGGTTGGGTTACAAGGAAATCTCCCTTTGGTCTGAAACTTAATATAACTCTCATTTCCCTCTCTCCCAATATTTTCAGAAGTAGTTGACATATCCTGTAAAATGATCCCAGCAGTGTACATCAAAATATGATAGTTTCTAGGCTGCCCTAAATCAGAAAAGTCCTGGAACTTCCAGATATTTATAGGCTCTGTACTAAAGATAAATTGCTGCCAAAAATCCTGATTTATCACAACACCCCCCTCAACTCATAATTTCCAGAAGACAAAGGGGTTCATATAATTGTAATTTTGCCACGGTTCAGTTTTCTGTCAGTTGCCATAGATGGTTCTTTCTGGAACACCTCCATACAAATTCATTCCATGATGCCCCTCAATTTTACAGAAAAGAACACTTAGAATACTAAAATATACCACATTAAAAAGATTCATTAGTAATCTCAAGATTCTTCCTGTTATATGGGGAATAAAGAGGATAGGAAGAGAAAAAAGCAGAGGGTCACTAACGAGCAACAGGACCTGTTAAGGTTTGTTTGATGACCATGATTCTTCTTCAATTTGAGCCACCTAAATATAAATATAAAAGGTACCAAGCAAGCTGTGCTAAAGAGCCAGAACCCCCAATAAAATGTTCTACCATATATGCTACTGCTGACTCTTCAGAGACCATTAGCCAAGGGATCTGAGGTTCTTACACCTTACCTAAGAATAATGGTTTGTTGGCTACTTCGGA
This sequence comes from Loxodonta africana, assembly GCF_030014295.1. Taxonomy (NCBI): domain Eukaryota; kingdom Metazoa; phylum Chordata; class Mammalia; order Proboscidea; family Elephantidae; genus Loxodonta; species Loxodonta africana. Next base: position 30,202,060 of record NC_087359.1, on the reverse strand, counting down.
TACCACTGTCTGTGGTAGATATCAACAACATACTTAGCTATTTAAAGTATAAAGGTATACAATTATTGGGGAAGAAATCTAGGGAATATATATTAAAGCTTTTACCTAGCATAAAGATTTTTTTTCCCTTCCATTGGAGGGCTCTAGTACTCATTCCGAAACCCTGGTGGCATAGTGGTTAAGAGCTACAGCTGCTAAACAAAATGTCAGCAGTTCGAATCCACCAGATGCTCCTTGGAAACTGAATGGGGCAGTTCTACTCCGTCCTATAGCGTCACATGAGTTGGAACCAACTCAAAGGCAACTGGTTTGGTTTTTTGTTTTTTTTAGTACCCATTCATTCAATAAATGTTCACTGAGTGCAGGCACTTTCCGCACTCTAGAAGTACGGCAACGAACAATAGTTTCTGCTCTCATAGAGTACATTTTAGTGTTACTCCTGTCTACAGCAGTGGCTCTCAACCTTGGCTTGTGGTACTTTACCCCAGATCCACTGAAACGTAATTCCTGGGTTGAGTTTAAGGATAATTTTTAAATCTTTCCACTGGTGCCAGATAAGCATTCAGGGTTCAGAGCCATTCTTTCACTTTTCTAGACATGTGGTTCTGTCCCTCTTACAGCACACTCTTGAAAAACTTATAGAAGCTATAGATCCCTTCCACAGACGAAAGCACATTTGCATATGCAGTTGTGGGTTCCACATCTGCAGATTTACTAGGGATCAAAAATATTTGGAAGGAAAAAAATAAAGTTTCAAAAAGCAAAACTTGAACTTGCCACGTGCTGGGCACTACACTGAATCCACGCGAATGAAATGATGTGTAGGCATATTCTGCTGTAGCCTCCCACCATTTCACAGATCCTCAGTCTCTCTCTAGCCCTCATTGTTTAGGCATTGTTCGCCTTGTGTCTTGTTTGTTCCCTACTTGTATTGTGTGGACTCTGTTTCTGTGGAAAAAAAAAAAAAAAAGGCTCCTAAAAAGCAATTAAGTGGTCAAAGCAATCACAGGCTAAGAGGAGCCTAAAGTGCTATTTACAAAGTATTTTGTATTTATACAAAGTATTTTGTATTTATTTTGTATTTATAAGTATTTACATAGCCTTTACATTGCATTAGGTATTATAAGTAATCTAGAGATGATTTAAAGTACAAGGGAGGAGGTGCGTAAATTATACGCAAATACTATGCCACTTTATATAAGGGACTTGAGCATCCCCAGATTTTGTTATCTCTGGGGCTCCTCCTGGAACCATCCCCGACAGACACCCAGGGACAACTGTATATTAAAAAATTTATATACAGTCTTAGGGGGTCACAGATACCTTGGTTCATTAAGAATCACTGGTCTATCTATATTGTAGGCAACCAAGGCTGGAACTAATGGGATGCAGTATTAGGCACTGACATATAATAGGTGTTCAATAAGTATTTGTAGAATTGAATTTAGATACTTAAAAGAAAGAAGAAAAAATAAATATCTGTGGAACTGAATTTAGACATTTAAAAGAAAGGGGAAAAAGACAAGTTACTGACCAAGAAAGGTATGTCTCTTTTGCATTAAACAGGCCCTGGTGGTGCGATGGTTAAACGCTCAGCTGCTAAGTGAAAGGTTGGCAGTTCAAACCCACCAGAGGCTCCATGAAGGAAAAGACCTGGTGATCCGCTCCCATAAAGAGTATGGCCTAGGAAACACTATGGAGCAGTTCCACTCTGCCCTATAGGGTCTCTGTGGGTCAGAATTGACTCAGTGGCACACAATGACAACATCAATACCTTGAGGAAGAAAGGCCTGGTAATCCATTCCCAAAAATCGATGAAAACCTTATCTTGTATGATAGATACATTTACAATTGAGATATATTTACAACGGTGACCAAAAAAAAAAAAAAAGAATAGCTGCTAAGGCTGCTTATGTACAGCCAAAAACCTCACAGAATCTGGCTCCTTGTTTTGGAGGTTTAGGGTCATGGTTTCATGGGACATTCTAGTGAATTGGCCTCATAACATATTTAGTGCTTCTGTTCTACCGCCTAGGCTCAGTGTATAGTGCCTGGGGACTTAAAAGCTTGCAAGCAACCATCCAAGGCACAACAATTGGTTTCTGCTTGCTCAGGCAACAGATGAAGAAGAGTCAGAAATGGAAGGAGGATATGGAAGGTGTGGCTAATTGCCTCCATCAACAACTGCCTTCTTTCCCATGAGATCGGATGGTGCCAGGTTACCATTACTGAACGCTTTGATCGAAGGCTCTATAGAAGAATCCTGATCAAAAGGGGCAAAATGCAGAACAGAACTTCAAATTCTCAGGGACTCCAAACTGTCGGGAGCCAAGAGGGCTGGGTGAACCCTAAAACTATTGCCCTGAGATAATCTTTAAAACTTAAACCAAAAATAGCCCCTGGAATCTTCTTAAAATCAAACAACAGTTTAGCTTAATTAATAAAAAAAGTCTGCCTTAAGTATCGTATTCTTTTAAGAACTATCTATATATGAGCTCAAGGTGAGAAAAGCCATTCAAAAGATTAGGCAGGAACCTTAGAAGGCAATGAGTTTATGTTAATGGGAGAGGAACAACTCAGAAAAGGAGGGTGAGAATGGTTGTACAACTCAAATAATGTAATCAATGCCACTGAATTATACATGTAGAAACAATTGAATTGGTATATGTTTTGCTGCACATATTTTCAACAACAAAATAAAGTTAAAAAGAAGGAAAACCCTATGGATCACAACGGCCTGATCCTAGTGTGGGTGTTAGCCACGACAGATAACAACATAATGACAACAACTAATACTTTGAGTGGAATTAGTACTGCCAGGGCTAGGAAAGATGTTCTGTTTGAAACCCAAAATGTCTTTTATTATACAAAGTCACAGATGTTGGGTAAGTATACATGAAATAATTAATGTACTGGTAATTCAATTTGGGTACATTATGGACTAAAAAGATTTTAATGAATTTATCAGTGAACCTAGCCATCACTTACAAAATTTCTCCTAAAGGAAGGTCCTTGAATCTATCCCCTTTTCTAGTCCCATCTACAACAGAATCTTCTTTCCTCAAAACTCTTGGTCTCCTAAATGGCCTTCCTGCCTGTAAGCTCTGGTGTAATCAATCCATCCTGTCCCATAACTACCTTCCTCAAACACAAATACCATCACTGGGAAACAGAAGACTACAGTGGGAGGATCGGATTCAAATCTGTGTTCCACCACTTACTAGTTTTACGTTTTGGCAAGTAATTTAATGTATCTTAAGTCTTTTTTTTTTAAGTCTTAGTTTACCAAATAAATAGCTACAAAATAAAGCACAAACTCCTTAGTAAGATATTCATATCCCCTTTTCAGCTCTACTTTCACATCCCACCAATACTGCCTGTTACGGATGAACTGTATTCCCTGAAAATATGTATTGAAGTCCTGGCCCATGTATCTGTGGATGTGATCCTGTTTGGAAATAGGGGTTTCTTTTGTTATGTTAATGAGGCCATAACAGGGCAGGATGGATCCTAAACCTAATCACTTCTGAGTTATAGAAAAAAGCAGAATAGACACAGAGACACACACAGGAGGAAGACAGATGCCATGTGAGAACCCATCTAGAAGCAAAGGAACTTCAGGGATTGTCAGTGACACCAGAAACTAGGACACCACAGGAGGAATCAACAAGGCTGAGACCCTGATGTGGACTTTTACAAATACGAAGAAAAGAAAATCTTAATTACTTAATTAGATAAGTAGATTGAGTCAAAGTCTGACAAAGGGTTGGAAGAGATCAGGCTTTTGGGCAATAAAATCTCTTATGGGTGTGATTTATAAATATCTGTAATATATTTAGATTTTTCTGGTTAACAGCAGCCTAGAACATGTTGTACAGTTCCCTCCACGCTACTCAGATAATTCACCCTACCATCTCATTTGATATGTCTCCTACTTTTGAAAAACATGCATTGATCCAATAAACATTTATTGAGTACCTACTTCATTTGCTATGTGATCCTGATTTCGGTAAAAAGCAAACAACAACAACTAAAACTTAACTGACTTAAGAAAATCAAGTTCTTCAGGTGTGCTGTACTAAGCCTTAACATTTTGGATTTTCAGGTTTCTCCTGACAAAAAGATATTATGAATAAGCCAGGCATTATTCCACAGGCACTTATTTGGTTGCTGTTGCTGTGGGTGCTTTTGTTTTCTTACCGCACAATGGTAAGCTGAACCTTAGAACAAAAATATGTGGGCCTGGCACAGAGCAAATGCGAGGACAGGTTTTAAAATATGGTATAGAATCATTGCTATTTAGGCTATTACCTCCTCCACACTATAACATGGCAAAGGGACAGATAAAAGGTATGTGATAAACTATAGGTATTCTCTTCAGAGAATCTCAACATCTGGATTTCATAATATACTACTAATAAAGGTCATTCAGAAAACAATATGCTAAAGGGTATTCAAATTTAATTCGATTCAACAATAATCTCTTGAATGCCTAGCTCTCCACACCCTAGTTCAGGGCAGAAAAAGAAGATCCCTTGACACTAATTAAGGTGGCCAAGGCACTTTCCTGAACTTTAGTCTCACTATCTGTAAAACATGGACAAAAGCCCCTATTTCCTAGATAGATGTGTAAAAGTCTTGCACAGTGCTTGGCTAAATCCTACACCACCATAAAAACTTAACTGGTTTTCTGGGGTTCTACCAGACCAGATATGACCTAGAGTTCTGGAATCATGCATATAAGTATCTTTCAAAATTACATTCATTTAAATTAAGCAACTGCATTAATAGTGAAAGGAAGATACTCAATAAACACTTACATTTTTAAGGCAGACTATTTTTTGCCTGGACTACTTTAGTAGTGGCTCAGTCTCCCTGAATTCCTTTTCCATCCTATGCCCATTCTTTCCCTGTGAGCTTTTCACAAATCAAATCTGATCATATCACTCCTTTGCTTAAAATCTATCTAGTGGCTTCTCATTGCGCTTAAAACCAAAAACCCAAACCCACTGCCGTCGAGTGGATTCTGACTCTAAGTGACCCTGTAAGACAAAGTAGAACTGCCTCATAGAGTTTCCAAGGAGCGCCTGGTGGACTCGAACTGCCGACCTTTTGGTTAGCAGCCATAGCTCTTAACCTTTACGCCACCAGGGTTTCCCTCATTGCTCTTAAGGGTATCAATTGTGGTAAAAATATATATAACATTTGTCAATTCAACAATTTTTTGCTTGCCTAATTAATTTAGTGGCAGTGATTTTATTCCAAATTATTCCACCTCCACTAACAGAAGCTCAGTGCTCCTTATAAACAAACAAACAAACAAACAAACAAACCCATTGCCCTCTAGTGGACTCTTACTCATTATACAACTGCTTATTTTGTAACACATAAGCCATAAAGACTCATATGATTCATCAGCTACCTTAGTACTACCAATCACCAGGAAAATATGACACACACATACTAAGGCCAAAAAGTCCTAGAACTTTGAACTTTTTTTCTGATTTTTTTTTTAATTAAAAAATGAAAAGGAGAAAAAAAGAATCATATTCAAGTGACTATGCATTTCTGATTTAAAATCAGGCTTCACTCAGGACAACATTGTTCCTTATCACTAATTCTTAAAAACAATAGAAAAAGATAACGACATCAGCCAGCTCCAACTCCTGTGAATCCCAGAAGTAAAACTGGCCACTTGGAGAACACCACATACAGCTTCCATCACCCCTCTGCTCAATGACCTTTAAGCTCCTGAATGACAGTATCTCTTGGTGTGGGGTGGTGAACAGATTATTCTCTAAGGCATTACAAATTGGTAGCTGATGACAAACAGAGCTAAGATCAGCTTCCTGGTCAGTCACTTACCTCTGTCCAGCTGCTTGTGTGGCCCTCCCCTAAATGAACAGCACTCAGTGCATCATCTCTAGAGTTCAACAAATCAAAGAGTTTGACAAATCAAAAGCCAGGTGGATGAAATACTGCTAAAAGAAAGTTATGAAGCCAAACAGAGCAATGCCCTCCCCTAAAAACAGTTTAAAAGGAAATCCTACTGATTAAACTAGGAGTTCCTGGATGACACAAACGGTTAAGTGCTGACTACTAAACAACCCACCCCTAGGCATCTCAGGAGACAAGCCTGGTGATCTGCTTCCAAAAGGTCACAGCCTTGAAAACCCCATGGAGCAGTTCTACTCTGCATACATGGGGTTGCCATAAGTCTGAATCGACCTGATGGCAGCTAACAACAGCTGATTAAAGTAATGGGTTAGCTCTAGGTTGTATTTATTTAAAAGATAGATAAATCAAAGGCATAAAAATTAAATTGCGAAGTTCCTTATTTGCTAGCTCTTCCTAGACTGAAATGGTATGATTTTAAGTATAAACAAACTTCTCTAAGTTGTACAACTAATTCAGACTTAAATGTGACTACTATAAATGTTGGGTTTTTTTGTTGTTGTTGTCAAAAAAGAAAATAGTTGCCCTTTTTTAGGCTATAGAAGAAATAGGTGATAAAAGCTTTAGATAATCTGAGAAGGTATAAGAAAAAAACCATAGTGGAAATTTCATATTGTAAATTACAACCTCATTTCTAGAATTCTAATTTAGTTTACATTTGTATCAGTGGTTCTCAGTCATCATTTTGCCTCCAAAGGGACATTTGGCAATGTCTGGGGGGAGGGCACTTTTGGTTGCCACAAATAGAAGCAGAGTGCTACTGGCATCTAATGGGTAGAGGCCAAAGATGCCACAAAACATCCAACAATATTCAGGATAGCCCCCCACAACAAAAAATTAGCTTGCCCAAAATGTCAATAGTGTCAAGGTTGAGAAATCCCAGTCTATACTACCATGTAACTGGATTATTCTGCTAGCCTGCATGTCTCCCTGTCCCTTCTCTCCTTCCCAATAGGCCCAGGTTAATCTTCCCGTAGTGTTGCTTTAATCACATAATTTTTCTGCTAAAAAACCTGTAATGGCTATTTATTACCAATACATTCAATCCAAACTCCTCAGCCTAGATGGTTAGTCCCCTATAACCTGACACTACCTAGCTAGGGAAGCCCTATTTCCTTCTGCTCTGCAATTCCCATCCTAGTCAAGGCAACATTATACTGCTCTCTTCTCCCTGAACAGTATTCTCATTCTCAACATTGGGCTTTTGCTGATGCCACTCCATGCCAGGAATATTCTATTCTTTACTAATTCAAACCCTTAATATATTCTAAGGCTTTAAGTTCTACTCCTTCAAGAAGCCTTTTCCGTTTTTTTAGTCTACGAGGATCTTTCTCTTTCCTGAATTCCTTTATTATGACCTGTGCAATCAAATATATACTGACTTGTGGCATCATCCAATTGTTCCTATTTAGCATTCTTATTTTCCCAACAAGATTAGAACCCTCAGAAGATTAGTAGGAGTTGTCTCCATATTTCTACTTGGTGATCCTACAAATATCTCCAGCTTATAATTTGTTTAAAAAAGAATACTTAATTGCCCCCTTCAAATTTGCCTTCCATTTCCATCCAATAAAGGATTTGCCATTTTTATAATGGCACCACCAAAACAGAATCCAGGAAGTCATTCTGATTCCCTCCCACAAACACATTCAATCAATTTCCAACTCTCATCAGTTCTATCTCCAAAACGTCTTTCACATTCATCTACTTTTCTCCTACCTCTCCTATTCCACTCCTATCACTTTAGCTTAGGTTATCATCATCTACAAGACCAGTGCTTTTATTCCTGCTTCCCCTACCCCCACCTCACATTATATTTCTTACAGAGTAGTCAGAGAGATCTTAAAATATGAGTCAGATTGTCACCCTTCTGCAGAAAATTCTTCAGTGATTTCCCACTACACTTAGAATGAAAGCTGAATTCCTTACCTCTGGCCCCTGCTTACCTCATCATTTGCTATTTCTTTCTCCCTTACTATGCAACTCCAGCCACACTGGTCTTCTTCCAATGCCAAGCTTGCTGTGTCTTGGGGACTTTGCACATGCTATTTTCTCGGTTGTAATGTTCTTCAAATTACTGTTCCCTTTTCAACCTTCAGACCTTAGCCTAAATGTCATTTCCTCAAAAAACTTTTTAGAGGTTTCAAAATGTCTCATACTCTTCTGTGCTTAGCATACAGCAGGTGTCTAACATATTCTTTCAAATTTTATTTTTTCATTGAAGCTGCTTCTTAACTTTTTGCTGCTTTGCAGTACCTACTTTGGTGGTCCAATTGCAAACCTCACATCTGGGCTTAGGTCAGGTCCCTCCTACTAAAATTTCTCATAAAATTCTATCTATAGTGTCCTTGGAAACCCTGGTGGTGTGGCGGTTAAAAGCTACAGCTGCCAACCAAGAGGTGGGCAGTTCGAATCCACCAGGCACTCCTTGGAAACCGTATGGGGCAGTTCTACTCTGTCCTATAGGGTCGCTATGACTCGGAATCGACTTGACGGCAATGGGTTTGGTTTGGGTTTTTTTTTTTTTTTTTAGTATCCTTATTTTCAGTTTGCAATTGTTGATTTGTGATTATTTGCCTAATGTTTTTCTCTCCCTACAGAACTTAGGCACAACAAGGGCTATGTCAAGACACTAGTTAATAAAAGGGTTAAATTATTAGGTACTTGGCAATAACTCTTTTTTACCCCAAAGTTTATTCTCTCAGTTTTAAGTCCTTTGTAGTACTGTCTTCAAGGTACTAGCCTATACCTAAATATAAGGTAATCTCTTATTTTCCCAAAGAAAATTTTAAGAACAAATGCATTTCAGCCAACTTGAATATATCAGCTTTTGGGAATGTAGATCAAAGTCAAATGCCTACTAATTTATTAGTTTCACACAAAATATATTCAGAAAAATTTTTTTTACTCCTATTGCATAAAACAATTTAACTCAAACTGTTCACATGCATCTTTGACATCAGTATCTATTATCATCAGAGCCACTTTTTTTAGTTATCTAACATGATCTTCCAGAGTATACCACCCTCAATTCTAAATTACGTGAAATATGGTACTTTGAATCCATGTTAGATGCTTTCCCTGGACATCTGACCCCAAGCTAAAAGTACTCCTACACTATCTAGTGATCTCCACATTGACACTGTACATATAGTACCCATGTACTACACTCCTTATGAAGGTGATTTCTGAGGCATGTTTAAACTTCATCCGACACTTCTAACTACGAAGTGCTCCCCCAGGAATAACTGTTAAATCTATATGGCTTTGCCTTTTTATGAAAAACCAATTTCATCGGGTGACTTTTATAAACAGCCAGCCCAGTACTGACTAAAGTCATTTAGAGTAATGTGTCTTCCCCCAAACAGTTACTATTAAAAATAAAATAACTGATAGAGCTTCTGCCTCATAATATGAGAGATTTTTATAAAAACTCAAATATAAAGTAATAATTTTCTATGAGAGGTAATTTGGCAGAGGAGTGACTCCATCATATTTAGGCACATATACTATATCAGACTGACTCTTCCAAGCTAAAACTTTAAAGGAAAAAAAAAGTAGAAAATATTTGCTCATCTTTCCTCTCAATTTTTTCCTTTGCTGAGTAATACTATGAACCCTGAGGCATCCCAATAAAGGAAACAAAATAATTTTCCAACTTACTCCCACTCCTTCCCAGATATATGCACATTATACTTTTAAAAAATATTTATAAAAACAAATCATATCCATCAATCCTATTTTTATTCTCTTCCATAGTAATTCTTTCCCATTTTCAGCGCTATCCTTCATAATTTGATCTTTATCACCACAGCTAAAGCTGCTTGGTCCTCTCACTGCTCAAGATTCCTTCTTGAGTGGCTTCCTTTTATACTATAAATAACACCCAAAATTCTCACCTAGTCATATTCTAAAACTCATTACCACCATCCCAGAATGAACAAAGCTAGTGGGGGAAAAAGAGCTTAATTTGACTTTTAATCCTTAAAAGTATCTAAGTGCATACTGCTAGGAGTACTTTAAGAAAACAGAAAAACCTGATGGGCACTATCTTGGAATAGGCTACCTATTTCTTTTCTTTTCCAGGCTTTTATACAGGTTGGTATTATTACTAAATAGTAGTTCTATGCCATTAATGAAACAGTTTTACCACTTAGAAGTTTCTGGGGTCAGAGAAAACAAATGATAAGAAGATAAAAATCACAAGCATATGAAACAGAAATTAGGCAATTTAAGTAATATGTTTAGCTATTTAAGAAGGTACAGATAGCAACTTCTAATCTCCTGTTAGGTCCAAAAAACTCTTAAAAGGGATTCTTTATTGGTAAGAGGAATTTGAATGGAAAGAAATAACTTTCGAAGCAATGGTAGAACTAACTTGTAAACAAGTAAATTTCCTACAATAGAATCCCACAATACATCAATTTGAACACTAATAGCTGCTATATGTAAAGAGCTAGAGAAGAAGGCAAACTAGGAGAAATGAGTATTTCATGCCCTGAAGAAAAACTAAGGAAATATGGAAGTAGTGATGTATTAAAGCATTTACTATTAGATACCACAGGCCTATTAGGGACAATATGAAGTAACTTCTAAAAACCAGTTCACTTTGTAACTCTAAAATAAAGAAAATCCACTACTCAATGACAGCAGTTGATAGAGGTCAACTCTTCCAATCAAGTCAAAGATCATATGGTGGGTTGAAAGTCCCCCAAACCTGGTCCATCACCAAGGGACACAAGATTCAGTTTCTTCGATGGCAGGAGGAAAATGACTTGGCACTGCATTCCACACTTAAAATCCAGTAGGCTTTCTTTGATGCCAACAGAGCACTGTGTGTCAAAGCGTACCTTGCTATGTTGAAGACAATGAAATGGAAAAGCCATTACTAGTCTTTCGTTTCCCAAACAGTTTATAAACGTGCACGATAAAATACTCCTGACCCTCATCACAGGTAGTGGGGGGGGTAAAAAAACCTCCCGGACTTGGTGTTTCTACCCCCCCTTCCTTTTGGATAGGTGCTTGCACCTCAGCACTGGCCTTAAGAGCTCTCTTCTTGGAATTGTCCTGTGGAAAATTCACTCAATGAGAAAAGCAACGTGGACTAGAAAGGCTGTGACCAAAACAGAAATTAGTATTAAAAATGCCGATCTTACCCTCCCCTTCCACCCTCTCATGTAAAACAAAAACAACCCCCGCAAACTTGCCCCACACCATTATGAGGATCACACAAGCTCCGATCAAAGGTGATTCTCAACTGCCCTTCAGGCAGGAGAACACCTGGGGCGAGTTTTCGGCCCCTCATCTCTCACCCCCGGCTCGGCCAGGCCCCTAGACTGACAGGAGGGGCTGGCCAGACGTCGGCTCCGAGGGGAAAGGCGGTATTGTAGCCGCACCCTGCTCAGGTTAGGGTAGAAGTATTGTAGGACCGGGGCGTCAAGGTTTAGGTTGCGGGCAAGGCCGCCGCACTGACGAAGGGACAGGCAGGAGCCGGCATCAGGGGAGGCGGGAGAAGCAGCCCGGCCTAGGCCGCACCAGGCCGCGGAGTGGCCATACGCTGCTTCCTGGCCGAGGCTGCGAGCCGAGCTTCGAAGAAGGGGTTATCATTACCTGGACGGGTTCCTGCAGCACCGTCATCCTTGAGGCTCAAGCCCACTTTCTGCTGTGCCTCAGGCCCCCCCCCGTAGCGGCTCCGGCCCGGCCAGCCCCGGCTCATTTAAACTCACCAGCGACCGTTACCGGGGGATTGGGGGAGGCCGAGCAATTGCCGAGTCCCTCCGAGCGAGACACGGAAATACCCGAAGTGAAAAGCGACGAGCGGGAGCTAGACGGGAAGGCCCGAAAGGGACCGGAAATAGCCGAGGAGAAGTGGCGGCGGAGGAGACCGTTGCCGGAAACTGTCGAGGATTACCGGAGTTTACCGAGACGGACCCAGAGCAAAGGTTCGCCATCTCAGCCACGCCCCCACCCGCCCACGTCACGCCCCATTGGCCACCAGAAGGCCGGGCCACACCCAATCGGCAACCACCAGGGTGGGCGAGGCTTGACGGAACTGAAGGGGCGCGTTACTTGGTGGGGCTGTAGTTTCGATTCGCTACTCTTTCTGCATTAGTTGGCGCGCGGTAATTTTGAGCAAAGAGTAGAATCCTAAGAGTTTGGAGCTGACGTTAATTAACCAAGAAGTATTTGTGTGTTGAGTTTAGTAGTCACTCTGTCCCAGCTCAGAGGAATATCGCCAGAAATTTGGAAGGATCGCCCTCCCGAAAGAGTATGGCCTTAAGGAAATTACAGTCTACTTAAAAAAAAAAAAAGTTTTTTTCTTTTTTTAAGGGAAAAGCAGTGTAACAAAGAGCACTACATTATGTGGTGCTCATTAGAAATGATGTGAAAATTCAGAGGCGAGGGAAATTAATCGGGACTGAAGATGAAGTTTTCATGAAAGGAAATTTAAACTGGACTTGAAAGGATGGGTAGTAGTAGAAGAAAAGAAAGCGTGTGTAAGTGAAGGGAGGAAGAGCTACCAGTCTGGTAAGAGTTAAGGCATTAACTGGAAATAGTTACCTAGGTGACCAGATGATGGAGAATCTCAAAAGGTGTGATAGGAGAGGCATTCTCATCTATCGGAAAGAGCGTGGGATTGAAAATCCAGAGTTCTGGTTTTGAATTTCATCTCTGGCACTAACTGGCTTTGGGTCCTTAGGCAAGTCACAACTTTTCTGAGCTTCTATTTGCTTGGTCTGAGAAAAAAATGAAAGACTAAAAGAATTATATACGTTAATATATGTGGCTGTGTCTAGTACACATACGCTCTCTCAAAGTTCCTTTCTGCCAAATGAAAAATGAGGGGGTCAGGGAACTACTAAAACTTTGTTTTGTTTTTCAGAAGATGAAAAAATTTTTAAGGTTAATTGTCTAAGTGCATCTGTAGGCTAGTTGTAGCACTCACGGTGCACTCCACTTTGCAGAAAATCCTCTTTCTGGTTCTCACATTTTTATGCAGATGAAATCAAGTTAGAAGTGGGGGTGCTACTTAAAATGTGGAAGTGGTTTTGTAATTGGGTAATGGATGAAGGCTGGAAGAGTTTTAAGGTGCCTAATTGTAAAAGCCTAGATTACCTTGAAGAGAGTGTTGGTAGAATTACGGATGTCAAAAGCAGTTCCGGTGAGGGCTCAACAGGAAGTGAGAGCTCAACAGGAAGTGAGAGCTATTGGGGAAGTCTCTATCATCTTAGAGAAGAGACAGGGACCTTCCTCCAGAATGGGCAGGGAGAGAATGCCTTCTCCTAGAGCCAAAGCCAGCAGCCTGAATTTGGACGTCTAGCCTCCCAAGCTGTGAGAAAATAAGTTTCTATTTGTTAAAGCCACCCATTTGTGGTATTTCTGTTATAGCAGCACTAGATAACTAAGACAGGGCCCCCTTCCTTTTGGTGATGTCGGAGGGAGGTCTTTTTAAAAAACCAAAAACCACCAGCTGATAGAGCTGTATCTTTCTCTAACCATGTCTAGTTACTGTTTATGTACTTGTAGTCTTGTAAAAGACAGGTCCTAAGGTGATTTTCTGCTGCCCTGTGCCTTGTTCTTTTAGCAAGATTATGTTAAACTAAAGAAGCCCTGGCAGTGAAAATGGTTAAGTGCTCGGCTGCTGACTTAATGGTTCTGTGAGTGAAAGACCTGGTGATCTGCTCCCATAAAGATAACAGCCAAGAAAGCCCAATGGGGTAGTTTACTCCATAACATATGGGATTGCTATAAATTGGAATCAACTCGATAGCACCCAGCAACATGTTAGATTAATTAGAATGGGAATAGACTTCTACTTTGTCCAATACGGTATTGTTATTGTTCGCTGACTCATAGCAACCCATTATGACCGAGTAGAACTGCCCCATAAGGTTTCCTAGGCTATAATCTTTCTGGGAGCAGATCACCAGGTCTTTCTCTCACAGAGCTGTTGAGTGAGTTCAAACCACCAACCTTTCAGTTAGCAGCTGAACGCTTAACCTTTGCACCACCAGGGCTCCTTTCCAGTATGGTGGTCACCAGCTATTTAAAGTTTAATTAATTAAAATTAAATTAGAAGCTTAGTTCTTCAGTGGCCTGAGCCACATTCTAAGGTCTTATAGACATAAATGGCTGCAATATTGGACAATACAGATGTAGAACATTACCATTGTTGCAGAAAGTTCTATCAGATAGCACTGGAAAAAAAAAATGAATGATACTAGTTAAAATTTACTGAGCATTTACCATGTTCCCAGCACTATTCCAAACTCTTTGGATTAATTCTTTTAACAACTTAACAGAGGTAGGTTCTGTTTTTAGCTGCATTTTATAGATGAAGAAAATGAAGGTAAATAATTTCCCCAAGGTCAAACAAATAGATTCAAACTCAGGCAATCTGGCTTCACCTTCCATACTTAAGGACCATGCTATGCCATGGAGAATAATTTATAAACCAAACCCCATCCAGTCAATTCTAACTCATAAGGACCCTATAGATGATGGATAATAATTAGGAGCTCATATTAGTGATCCTGGTGTTTCAGTTGCCTGTTGATCTTCTTTCCCTATACACTCACCCCAAAACTTAGTGGCTTATAACTGTAGCCATTTTATTATTCGTGATTCTGTGAATGAGGGATTCAGGCAGAGTTCTGTGGGGCAGCTCATTCTGGCTCCATGTGGTGTGTTTGACTGGGGCTGGAAGATCCAAGATGGTTTCACTTGTCTGGGATCTTGGTGCTAGCAGTTGGCTGCACCCCTCAGTTCTCTTCCAGGTGACCTTTTTCCTCACGTGGTCTGTCGTCTATCCCCAGCTTCTTGACTTGAGTGGCTGACAACCAGGAAGACAAAAACAGAAACTGCAAGACCCCTTAAGGCCTAGGTTTTAAGTCAAACCCCATCACTTTTTGTTGGTCAGAGTAAGACGGAGGGCCAGCCCGTATTCATTAGGAGGAGGAACAGACTCCACCTTTTGATTCAAGGATTGACAAAGTGTTGCTGCCAAAGGCTTGTGAGATGGGAGGGATTGCTGGGCCATCTTTGGAAACAATCTACCACACCAGATCTGAGATGACATCTCCTGATAGTGGGCATGGAAAGAAAGGGATGGATAAGAGATGTTACTTTTTAAAATTTGACCGTTTTAACTAAACACAAGGTATCTTTGGGTGGCACAAACAATTAAGCACTCAACTACTAGCTGAAAGGTTGGCAGCTCAAATGCACCCAGAAGCACCTCAGAAGACAGGTCAGGAGATCTGCTTCTGAAAGGTCACAGCCTTGAACATTCTATGGAGCAGTTCTACTCTGGATATATGGGGTCACCATGAGTTGGAATTGACTCGACAACAATAACAACGATTAAATACTCCAGATTTGTTCTAATCAGTTCAGAATGCAGAATGTTATGGATAGAATCATGTCCCCCCAAAATGTGTGTCAACTCGGCTAGTCCATGATTCCCAGTATTGTCATCTGATGTTATTTTGCTATGTGTTGTAAATCCTACCTCCATGGTATTAATGAAGCAGGATTAGTGCTAGCCATGTTAATGAAGCAGGACTCAATCTACAAGATTAAGTTGTGTCTTTAGTCAATCTCTTTTGAGATATAAAAGATAGAAGTGAGTAGAGAGACATGGGAACCTTCTATCACCAACAATCAAGATCCAGGAGAAAGGCGCGTCCTTTGGACCCAGGGTGCCAATACTTGAAAAGCTCCTTGATGGGGAAATATTGATGACAAAGACTTTCCCCCAGAGCCTATAGAGAGAGAAAGCCTCCCTCTGAAGCTGACATCCTGAATTGGGACTTCTAGCTTCCTAGACCATGAGAGAATAAATTTCTCTTGGTTAAAGCCATCCACTTATGGTTTTTCTGTTACAGCAGCGCTAGATAGCTAAGATACAGTATGACTATTACTTTTATTATCTGGACACTTCTATTAAAGGAGACTAAAATTATATTTGCATTTTTTAGCAGCCACATCACACTGTTTGCTAATGTTAACCTTGTGGTCACTTTACAAATCCAGCTCTTTTCCACACAACATACTGCCAACCCAGGTCTTATATTTGTGCAATGGATTTTTTGCAAACCTAAATGTAGGACCTTATTACACAGGATACATAAAGATGATTCTTTATGTGTAAAAATGTGTATCTAGAATGAACATTTAAAGAGTCTGTTGTCCTTGACACTCTAGCTATTAAACTTGGAATTTGCCTAAAGCCTTTTTTTTCCTAAAATAAAAACAAAACAAATGAAAAATCATTTCTTTCCTGACTGTTTGTTGCTCACCCAGCTAATACATCTGTTGTGGTTTTCTAATCATCCATAGCAAGGCCACATTGTTTGATGTTGTGCTTTGATGGGATCTTTTAGAGCATTTTTGCTTTCTTCTCTGTTCTTTTTTTTTTTTTTTTTAATTTTTCCCGCTTCTTTGTTCTGGATTGTTCTGTTAAAACTCACTACTCAGGAACATTTGGATATCTGGCTATCATCCATTACCAACATTATGTTAGCTGGTGAGTGAAGTTGAGTTGCAATAAGCATTATTCCCCAAATGGTAAACTATCTCTTCTCCTAAGCCTGCTTCTGGATTTATTTCATGTTCAGTCAGATTTAGGAAACCAGGCATTTAGGGAACTATTCAAGAAGGTAGACATGGTATCAAACGTGCAAAATGCACTGAAGAGTAGCCCAGAGCAAGCGTGCTCTTCCTCTGAATTCCTTTATTCCT
Source organism: Loxodonta africana (assembly GCF_030014295.1). Taxonomy (NCBI): domain Eukaryota; kingdom Metazoa; phylum Chordata; class Mammalia; order Proboscidea; family Elephantidae; genus Loxodonta; species Loxodonta africana. The sequence continues at coordinate 30,185,362 of NC_087359.1, read as the reverse complement.
CCTTGTCTGCAGCCTTCGTCTTGTCCCTATTGTATACTGTCTTCTATCCTTCTTTTTTTCACCTTTACTTCTTCCTGCTTGTATCTTCCCCTGCCTTTGGCTTCTCAGACAACATGGTCTCCTGGTTTTTCTCCTGCTCTGTTCTTTATCAGTTTCCTTTGCAGCCCCTCTAGCAGGCCCTTGAATGTTAGAGTGCTTCTGGGGTCTATTCTATTCTTCTCACCCTATACATTCTTCTTAGGCAAACCCATCTGTTCTTTGGCCCCAGTTTCTCATCTATAAATTGTTCCAAAAATCTGTATCTCCAGCCAGACTGCTCCTTAGAGCTCTAGATCCCAATGCCCAGCTGCCAACCGGATGTCTCTATCTGGATATTTTATAGGTAACTTGTTCAAAATGGAACTCCTCATTTCCCGTACCTGAAATATTTTCTATTCCAGTTTAAGACATCACCAGCCTATCCATTGCCCAAACCAGAAATCACTCTTTATCTTTTACCCCAACATCTAGTCACAAAGACCTACTAATTTTATCTCCTAAATATACCTTCTTCTTGCCTCTTTCTGTCTCTAGTCTTACCTGCCTCCTCCAGAAAAACTCTGATCATGTCAGGACTGTCACACACACATCCCATCCCTCAACCTCAAGGCTCTCCACAGCTCTCAGGATATAGTCCAAACCCATTAACTTGTTTTACAAGGTCCTCCAAGGTATGGTACCTACCTCCTTATTCAGCCTTGTCTCACCCCATCTCTTCCTTATGCTCTGTATTTTTGCTACATGGAACTTCTTGACCCACTCTCTTACCTCAGAGTCTTTGCATTTATTGCTGTCTCTACCCAGAACACCCTTACTTCCACTCTTCACCTGATTATCTTTGCTCATTTTCCAAATATACTTCTTCCAACCTTTTTCTGACCCACTGAAATAGGTTGGCTGTCTCTGCAATTGCTCCAGAATATTTCCAGTAGTGCCTAACGTAAATTATTAGTTCCACCATATGCTCTCTCACAGCGTCTTTGTTCTTTCCCATCATAGCCTGTATGGTAATTTTAATTACATTTGCTTACTGTAAGCTCCATGAAGGCAGGGACTTTGGCATCACCTAGCACAATGCCCTGCAAAAATATTATTAAAAGGTATTAAAATATTATAAACATATACACGTTTTGGGTTGCTATGATTCGGAACCAACTCTACAGCACCTAACAACAAACAACAACATGATGATTGAATGACCTGACTACTAATTTTCTCTCTTCCTGGTCTAAACTTGATGTTTTTTGATTCTCCCTTTCTCGACTCAGAGGACACACTGACCTCGTATAGAAGCCCTCAAGACTTTTAAAGTTAAGGCTGATCAGAAAATGTGTCTTGGTTAAGGTGAGCTCTGAGATGTGCTACTTGGTCTGAGGGCTAGGAGGGCAAGGGCAGCCTCAAAGGCACAGGGGCAGAAGTAAACTAGTAGTGGCAAATGAGCTTGCTTGGAGTGGGGAGGCTGTAAAAGCTTGGTTGAAATGGTGGTGTTGGGAACAGTTAATAAAAAGCTTTGGGTTCCAGGTTGATGACTTTAGATCTGGTAAAAATAGACCTAGGGAGCTGCTGCTCATGACTGAGCTGGGGAGTGACCTCATGAAAATGGAATTTGAGAAAGATTATGATAACAGCTGAGGATTATGTGAATTGGAGGAAGGAGAGACTAAGTGGCTGGAAATGCAGAAAAGCGGCTGCTAAAGGGTGTAGGCAGCGCTAGGTTTCCATGATTCTAGCATCCTAGGCGGTTGAATCACTAAACAGAAAGAAAATGAAATCAGTTCGAAGTTACTCATTTACAGTGAGAAATAATCTTATCCAATTCCTTCTCCTGTAGGAAATTATAGCACGTGACATTCAGATTCTAACTAGAAGGCTGTTTGGTGAGCACAGACTAAGAACAAAAGAGTGAATGGAATGACTTTACTAGCTATTGTCTCCTTTTCCTCCGAAGGGATGTATGTGACTGACTTGTACATAAAAATATATCATCTGGAGAGAGTGCCCTCCAAATAATAGGTTCTTTATTTCCCCCTTTTCTAGGTTCTAAGCAGACTTTCTTTTTTTTTTTTTCCCTCTAGATATATTGCAAAGCAATAGATTAAACATGTATTTGGTTACATCTCAGTCTTCAGTATGCACTGTAGTTCCCTCAAGTAGACTTGTTTTACTGTTGTTTGTTTTTGTGTGTTTTAAATATATGATTTGGCAAAAGGACAAATATAGTATGACCTCACTTATATAAAAAGACAAGAACAGACAAATGTATAGAGACCAAAGTTTCTTAATGGGTACCATAAGTGAGAGGGGAGGCCAGAGTTATTGCTTATGGAGTACTGAGTTTTGGTTTACAGTGATGGAAAAATTGCATGGATTAAGGGTAGGATTACACAGCCAATTAATGTAATTGCTGTCAATAATTTATGCACCTGTAAAAAGTTGATAGATATATTGTTGTGTGATAGATATATTTACAACAATGACCAAAAAAAAAAAAAAAAAAAAAAACAGTAGCTGCTGAGGCTGCTTAAATACAACAAACACCTCACTGAATTTGGTTCTTTGGTTCGGAGGTTTAGGGTCATGGTTTCATGGGACATTTCAGATAATTGGCCTACTAATGTATTTAGTGCTTCTGTTCTGCTTCCTAATTTGTTGCATAGTGCCTGGGGTCTTAAAAGCTTGCAAGTGACCATCAAGGTACAACATTTGGTGCCTATTCACCTGGAGCTACAGAGGAAGAAGGAGAGTCAGGAATTAAAAAAAAAAAAAAGTCCAACATCCATTCCTGATAAAAACTCTCAATAAAATAGGAATAGAAGGGAAATTCCTCAACATAATAAAGGCTGTCTATGTAAAACCAACAGCCAGCATCATTCTCAATGTAGAGAGGCTGAAAACATTCCCCTCTGAGAATAGGAACAAGACAATGATGCCTTTATCACCACTCCTATTTAACATTGTGCTGGAATCCTAGCTAGAGTAATAAGGTAACATAAATAAATAAAAGCCATTTAAATTGGTAAGGAAGAAGTAAAACTATCCCTGTTCACCCATGATATGATACTGTACGTACAGAACCCTAAAGACTCCACAAGAAAACCACTGGAACTAACAGAAAGATTCAGCAGAGTAGCAGCACACAAGATAAACATACAAAAATCAAATAAATTCCTATGCACTAATAAAGAGAACTATGAAAAGGAAATCAGGAAAGCAACACCATTTATAATAGTCCCTAAAAAAAAAAAACAAAAAACTTAGGAATAAATCGAACCAGGGATGTAAAAGACTTATACAAAGAAAACCTCAAAACACTGCTGCAAGAAACCAAAAAAGACCTACATAAATGAAAAAATATACCATGCTCAGGGATAGGTAGACCTGACATTGTGAAAATGTCAATTCTACCCAAAGCAATCTAGAAAAATACAATGCAATCCCAATCCAAATACCAACAGCGTTCTTTAACAAGATGGAAAGACTAGTCATTAATTTCATATGGAAAGGAGAGAGGCCACAGATAAGTAATGCACTACTGAAGAAAAAGAATAAAGTAGGAGGCCTCTCAATACCTGGACCTCAGAACCTACTATACAGCTATGACAATCAAAACAGCCTGGTACTGGTACAAAAACAGACACATTGACCAATTGAACGGAATTGAGAATTCAGATGTAAACCATCCACCTACAGTCACGTCTTTGACAAAGGCCCAAAAGCCATCAAATGGGGGAAAAGACGGCCTTTAAGAAATGGTGATGGAAAAATTGGATGTCCACTGCAAAAAGATGAAATAGGACCCATACCTCACACCATATACAAAAACTAACTCAAAATGGATCGAAGACCTAAACATAAAACCAAAACATTATAAAGATCATAAAAGGAAAAATAGGGTCAATGCTAGAGGCCGTAATACATGGCATAAATAGGATACAAACCATAACTAACAATACACAAACACCAGAAGATAAGCTAGATAACTGCGATTTTCTAAAAATTAAACACGCTCATCAAAAGACTTCACCAAAAGAGTACAAAGAGGACCTATAGGCTGAGAAAAAATTTTTGGCTATGACATATCCGGCAAAGGTTTAATCTCGAAAATCTTAAGAAAATTCAACACCTCTACAACAAAAAGACAAATTATCCAATTAAAAAATAGCCAAAGGATATGAATACACACTTCACCATGGAAGACATTCAGGCAGTTAACAGATACATGAGGAAACGCTTGCGATCACTAGCCATTAGAGAAATGCAAATCAAAACTACCATGAAATACCATCTCACCCCGACATTACTGGCACTAATAAAAAAAAACAGAAAATAACAAATGTTGGAGAGGCTGTGGGGAGATTGGAACTCTTAATGCACGGCTGGTGGGAATGCAAAATGGTGCAACCATTTTGAAAAACAATATGGCACTTCCTTAAAAAGCTAGAACTAGAAATACCATATGATCCGGCAATCCCACTCCTAGGAATATATCCTAGAGAAATGAGAGTTGTCACACGAATAGACATATGCACACCCATGTTCATTGCAGCATTATTCACAACAGCAAAAAGATAGAAACAACCTAGGTACCCATCAACAGATGAATGGATAAACAAACTATGGTACATACTCACAATGGAATAGTGTGCAACAATAAAGAACAATGATGAATGTGTGAAACATCTCACAACGTGGATAACTCTGGAAAGCGTTATGCTGAGTGAAATAGATCAATCACAAAAGGACAAATACTGTATGAGACCACTATTATAAAAACTCAAGAAAAGGTTTACACACAGAAAGAAACAATCTTTGATGGTTATGAGGGAGGGGAGGGATGGGAGGGAAAAACACTAACTAGACAATAGAGAAGTGGTAACTTTGGTGAAGGTTAAGACAGGACATAGCACTAGGGAAGTCAGCACAACTTGTCCAAGGAAAAGCCATTGCAGCTTCATAGACACACCCAAACACCCTGAGGGACCCAGCTACTGGCCTGAGGGCTGGGGACCATGGTCTCAGGTGACAACTAGCTCAACTGGCATAACATAGTTTATAAATAAAATGTTCTAAATCCTACCTCAGTGGGTAGCGTCTGGGGTCTTAAAAGCTTGTGAGTGGCCCTCTAAGATACTCCACTGGTCCCACCCCATCTGGAGCAAGGTAGAGTGAAGAAAATCAAAGACACAAGAGGAAGATCAGTCCAAAGGACTAGTGGTTCACAACTACCACAACCTCCACAAGACTGAGTCCAGCACAACTAGATGGTGGCTTGCTACCACCACTGACTGCTCTGACAGGGATCATGATTGAGGGTCCCAGACAGAGTTGGAGAAAGATGTAGAACAAAATTCAAACTCAAAAAAAAAAAAAAGAAAAGAAAAAAAAACCAGACTTGCTGGTCTGACAGAGACCGAAGAAACCCTGAGAGCATGGCCCCTGGACACCCTTTTAACTCAGTACTGAAGTCACTTCTGAGGTTCACCCTTCACCCAAAGATTAGACACGCCCATACAACAAACAATAATACAACCATGCATACAAGACTAAATGGGCACACTAGCCCAGGGGTAAGAATGAGAAGGCAGGAGAGGACAGGAAAGCTGGATGAATGGAAATGGGGAACCCAAGGTCAAAAAAGGGAGAGTGTTGACATGTTGGGGATTGGCAATCAAAGTCACAAAATAGGAAACTAATTTGCTCTGTCAACCTTTATCTAAAGCACAATTAAAACAAAACAAAACCCATTGCACCGATTCTAACTCATAGCAGCCCTGCAGGACACAGTAGAACTGCCCAAGGGTTTCCAAGCCTGAAATCTTTATGGAAGCAAACGTCCATGTCTTTCCCCTATGGAGCAGCTGGTGGGTTCAAACTGCCAATCTTTTGGTTAGCAGCTGAGTACTTAACCACTGTGCCACCAGTGCTCCATGAATCAGGGGAAGGAGGAGGAAATGGAATGTATGGCTAATTGCCTCCATAAACAACTACCTCCTTTGCCATGAGGCCAGAAGAACTGGATGGTGCCTAGCAACTATTATGGAACATTTTGATCAAAGATGCCAAAGCAGAATCCTGATCAAAAGGGGGAAACTGCAGAACAGAATTTCAAATTATCATGGAATCCAGGTTTTCTGGAGCCATGGAGGTTGAACGAGCCTCCAAAACCATTGCCCTGACATAAACTTTAAACCTTAAATAAAAAATATCCCCCAAAGCCTTCTTAAAACAGTAGTTTAGCCTAACTAGTAGAGAATGTTTGTACTAAGCATTGTGCTCTTTTAAGATCTATATAGGATCAAATTGACGATACTCAAAGGATTAGTTAGGAAATTTAGGGGGCAGTGAGTTTATGTTAATGGAAGAGAAACAACTCAGAAAAGGAGGGTGAGAATGGTTGCAGAACTCACAGAACGTAATCAATGTCACTGAATTGTACATGTAGAAACTGTTGAATTGGTGTATGTTCTGCTATGTATATTCTCAATAACAACAAAAAATAAAATATTAAAAAAGTATTATTTGGGAGATAAGTGATGAGTTAGGTTTAAAACTTACTGAGTTTGAAATACCTCAGTTGAGAATGTCAAAGGTCAATTGAAAATGTGGAGCTTGAACAATTTGGGGAAGAAGTTGGGACTGGAGATATAGATTTCTCTATATCTTAACTATATTCTTTTTTGTTTAGGCAATACCTTATAAACGCCTCTATGAGAGTTTTTATCATATTAAAACTATTTATTTCTACGTCTACATCCTCCATACTAGATAGCAAGTTCCTTGGGGCCAGAGATGATATCCTCTTAGTAAAGGTACATGTAGTAGGTGCTCAGTAAATGTTAGTTGAATGAATTAACGAGAGTAATCTAGATGAAATCACGAAAGGAAAATGTAGAGATGAAGGAGAGAGGAGGGTCATTGACAGAACTTTGGTGCTGGTAAGTAAGCAGAGAAGGCCCAGAGACAAGAATTTTAGGTCTAGGTGCGGAGAAGTCACTGGTGGAGTGCTAGGAAGTCAGAATTCAAGAAGTAAAAGAAAAAGGAGACCAAGAAAAGAACACCTTCTTTAGCACTATAAGCAAGCGTGTCCCTAAATGTCGAGAAAAAGTACCTGCTAAGGTTTTGAGTCTCTTCCTTATTACTGAGAGCCACCCATGCTGTGAATGCCAGAGTCATCTCTTTCAATGATGCCTCCTTCCTTTCATCCGGGCCTCTCCTTCAGGGAACCCATACTAGCTCTATCAGCTCCCACTGTTACCTTAGAGTGGTATCAGGGAAATAGCCCAGGAATTGGGAAATCGAAGTCCTGGGTTCTTGTCTCAGGTCTGCCATGACTCGTGGTGTGACCTTGGGCAAGTCACCCCCTCCTCTCTGAGCCCCTAAAGTCCTGTGCAGCTGTCAGGGTGTCTGGAACAAGGCAGTTTGGATGACTGGTAAGGATTCTGGCTGGCTCTGTTCTGCTTTTCAAGTATAAATTGCTTCACCAAACACCAGCTGTCCTGCGCTCTGCTTTAGATCCTCAGGTCGACTCTAACCCACCCGTTTTTGGGCTCCTCCCAGTGTCTACCTCACATGGTTCAGTTCACAGACCAGGCGGCACTGCCTTGGTGGAAGCACAGAAATTGGCTTCAAGCATTTAAACTGACTGATGAGTGATTATAAGGAGGCCTGGTGGCGAAGAGGTTAAAGCGATGAAGTGGTTAAAGCAACTGACTGCTAACCAAAAGAGTCGGCAGTTTGAAACCACCAGTGGCTCCGCGGGAGAAAGATGTGGCAGTCTGCTTCTATAAAGATTTCAGCCTTGGAAAACCTGTAGGGTCACTATAAGTCGGAATCGACTCAATCGTAGTATTTTTTTTGTGGGGGGGGGCAGGGGGTTTGAGCGATTAGGCAAAACATTCTCCGCCTGTGCTAAAGCCACCTTTTCTGCCTTCACCTTTGGTGCTCTAGGCTTTAGGGATCACTGAGTCCTCAGGTTATTCATTGCTTTTTTCCCCTCTGTCCTTGGTGAGAAGGAATCTCAGATACAGATGATGGAGTTAAGCCTTCTCTATTTCCGGCCTTCTTTCATCAGTGGTGCTTGTAAGGCCCCTCTTGTTTATTTATGTGTTCCCTTTTATCTTATTCCCCCACCCCATCCAAACTACACCCACTGTAGGCAGTCAGCTAATATTTTAGCTGTGTATTTTTTGTTTGTTTGTACATGTACTTAAATAACGGGTGTTACTTTTAGTGTGCATGTATTTAAGAACTTTTAACAAAGTACCTTATTTAACTTAGTGCATTTGAGACGTCATTATTTCAATATGTAACCAATATAAAAATTAAGATATTTTACATTTTTTTATACTAAGTCTTTGAAATGCATTGTGTTTTTCTCTTAGCATATCTCAATTTGATGTGAAATTTTCATCAGAAATACTTGATCTGTATTTAGATTTCATAAAATTTACAGCTGAAAGTGAGTTCACAGACCTAGGTTGTTCCAGGCATACTTAAAAGGTTTTCAAGAACAGAATCAATGACCAAAGTAATTATTTTCCTTTGATATCCACATACATATTGAGAAAGCGGCTTCATCTATTTTAGAATTGATTTGACTTTGAAGCAAAAGCATATGAGTTTCAAAACCGTGTCTGTGTAAGTTAATTCCTTAATACTTGTGTCGATTCAGTGTTGTTAATGTTAAGTTCAAAGGGATATTACATAAGTTGAAAAACAATTCTACATTTCTTAATATCAACGATTTTTGCACCCAATTTCCATAATGCTATTGATTACAATTAAAATCTTCTGTATATTTACATTTGAAAAATGTATATTGATTTGCATTATGAAAAGTTTCAATGTAAGCATAAGTTCTTATACCTCTATAGTCAGGCCACAGACCTGTCCTTTCCTTGGAGCTCTCATTTTAGCTTATTCGTGGGTAGTATTATCAATGAGATTGTATGCATATATTTTTAGTTTATAGAAACGTTATTCTGGTTTATATTGCAGTGACTTTCTTACTCATCGCCCTGTTTCTTCAATGTGTACATCTAATCCTTTGATTTAACTGATACACACTTCTTCATGGTGCATCCTCAGGGACGGCCACCCAGATTGCTTCCAACTCCTTCCACCCCATTGCGCTGCAGTGAACATCCTCATTCCTGTTGCTCCAGAACTTGCGTGAGGTTGCTTTCAGATGAATACTCAGCTTGATTGCCCTGGCAAACCGGAAAGCACTCTACTTCTACCCTCCATATTTTAGTTTTTCTTTTATATTTTCTATTTAACTTTCTTTTCTCCTTCTGGGAGATAGTCTCTCTCTCGTCTTTCAATTCCCTAATTTGTTTCCCAGCTGTGAATTCATGTTTAGAACAGTGTCTAACACAGAGCAAGTTTTCGAGACCTTTCAGCTTACATCCTGATTAAACTAGCATGATGGCTGGTCCCTCCCCCAAGACCAACCTTGGAAGAATTATCAAGAGAAAATACCAAGAAATGAAGAATACTGTGAAAAGCCCCCTGGGTGAAAGAGAGGGGCCTGTTTTGAACTGCTTTGTGTATATGGTGGTGGGGTAGCTTTGGCTTGGGGCAGAAGGTGGCCAGGATATTCTGGTATTTTTCAAATCTATTGTGTGCTCTGGAAACCCTGGTGGCATAGTGGTTAAGTGCTATGGCTGCTAACCAAGAGGTCAGCAGTTCGAATCTGCTAGGCGCTCCTCGGAAACTATGGGGCAGATCTACTCTGTCCTATAGGGTCGCTATGAGTTGGAATCAACTCAGCGGCACCGGGTTTGGTTTTGGGTTTACTGTGTGCTCTATTTTACTCATTAATTTTTCATACCTCACATATCTGCTTTTTTTTCTTATTTTGACTATTACTTTTTTCATATCTGATATTTCTGTCTGGTTCTTTTTTATGTTGTTCTAGGTGTCATATTTCAATATTTGCCTTTATCTCTTTAAATATGTTTAGTAGACTACTTCTAAAATCTTGGTCTGTCTGTTGTCATGTTTCTACTTAAAGTAGAACCTGCAATCAAGTTATTTCCTTTTGAATTAGTTGTGTTCTTCATTTGTCTTGTTATTTTGCCGTGGGGGGATATGGGTTGTTCTAATGATGCATACTAGTACTGTTGAGGTTAGGGGGTGAGGGTAGGCATGGATGAGCCCTAAGACTGAGAACTTCATGCACCGAAACTCCCATATCAGCCAGGCCCAGCCCCACAAAATAACTCCAGAAGTCAGGGCTTCACCCCACCCTCCACGCCCCCCAAAAGGAAGAAGGAGCTCTAGGGGAAGGAGGCACTTCTCAGATTGTGAGTCACCTGCTGTGTTGGGAGTTTAGAGGGGATGAGAAGGAGAAGCAATTGCCTCAAATGAGGTTGCCCTGCGCCTGTTCTTACCAGCTCCTCACAAACACAGTGCTACTGCCCTGTCCTGGCATTGCCTTTACCATCTCCTGGACCACAGGCTTGAGTCATGACATAGGAAGAGGTGGCACTGTTTGTTCCAAGACATTGTCCTCTAGACCAGTCTTAGAGGAAAAGAGATTAGAATCTAAAGAGCCCAAGTGCTCTTTTTTTTTTTAATCATTTCACAACTGGGCCTGGCCACCTCCTACCCCAAACCAAAGCTTTCCCTCTACCAGGGGCCTATCTACAGAAAATGGCACCCATGGCAATTAGTTTTAAATTGCTGAAGAATCTTTTCCAGCTAGAGATGGAAACTGCGATGGCCAATAGAATCTGCTCGTTAGCACCCCTCCTCAATTGGTGCCCAGGGCATGTGCCTACCTGCCATACCTTAGTTACATCTCTGCTCCCTATCACACACACACCAGTTCAAAACAGGCCTCTCTTCTTCATCCAAAGGGTTTCTCAGAGTTTTCTTCATATCCTAGTATTTTCTCTTTACAATTCCTCTGTGGTTGAGCGTGGGGGAAGGAACAGCCACCACACTAGTTCAACCAGGACCCAAGATTAGGGATTTGCACGCTTGCTCTATGTTAGATTTTGATTATCCCCATAATCATCCTCTGAGGTTAGTATTAACCTGTTGCCGTGGAGTCGATTCCAACTCATAGCGACCCTATAGGACAGGGTAGAACTGGCCCATAGAGTTTCCAAGGAGTGCCTGGTGGATTCACACCGCTGACCTTTTGGTTAGCAGCTGTCACTCTTAACCACTATGCCACCAGGATTTCCAAGGTTAGTATTGTTGTTGTTGTTAGGTGCTGTCAAGTCGGTTCTGACTCATAGAGACCCTGTGTACAACAGAATGAAACACTGCCCGGTCCTGCGCCATCCTCAGAATCGTTGCTATGCCTGAGTTCATTGTTGCAGCCACTGTGTCAATCCACCCCGTTGAGGGCCTTCCTCTTTTCCACTGGCCCTGTACTCTGCCATGCATGATGTCCTTCTCCAGGGACTGATCCCTCCTGACAGCATGTCCAAAGTATGTAAGACGCAGTCTTGCCACCCCACTTTATAGATGAGAAAACTGAGGCATAAAGAAGTTAACTTGTCCAAGGAAGTAACTGAGTCTAATCCACTCTAACTTCTAACCTAGGCAGTCTGGTTACTGAGTGGACCCTCTTAACTTCTGCCTTGCAGCAAAGCGTGATTTACCTAGTGTCCTTTATGGGGCCTAACATAGAGTTGGCCAGGGCATTACCCTGTGATGTCCAGGCTTATGAGACATTAGCTAGAGGAGAGAAGGGTGACAAGGACAAGGCATTGGCAGCCAGGCCTGCTGTCAGCAGCATTTGATCCCCTGCGGATCTCTCTCAGGGTAGGACACAGGCCTTGCATGGTTGGGGGTGAAGGGAGGAGGTGATATGAGTGTGTACCCGCAGCCCAGCCCAACGGAGGGCTGATGTCAGTTCTCCTCTTTGTGTTTGTCTGCTGATTTGACATCTGATGTAAACTGCTTAAAGTGAAATTTTGCCCTGCATTTTCTATAGTCCGAGTTTGAGTCCAGCGGGAGTGCTTGGGTGGGCTCAGGAACCACGAGAGGCAGTTGCTGGGCTGCCAGTATGCCTTGGTATACTTGCCTCTTCATACTTCTGCCTCTCCTTTCCTTCTCTCTCCCATTCTTTTTCTCTGATGGTTGTTGCTAGTTGCCAAGTCAATGCTGACTCGTGGTGAACCCATGTGTGAGGAGTAGAACTGCTCTATAGGGTTTTCAAGGCTATGACATTTCAGAAAACAGTTCACCAGGCTTGTCTTTCGAGGCGCCTCTGAGTGGATTCCAATAGCCAACCTTTCAGCTAGTAGTTAAGTGCATAATGAGCATTTAACCATTTGCTCCACCCAGGGACTCCTTTTCTCTGATTAGCCAACACGTATTGGGGGGTAAGGCCCTGCTGTAGGACCCAGAAGGAAGGATAAGATTTAAAGGTGGAAGTCACTGAGGATGAAACAGAATGAGAACCTTAAGAAAATGAAGCTCCTGACTCAAATTACATTCAAACTGGGCTCTAATGAACTGTGGGGTGCCTGGGGTTTTAAAAACAAGGCGGTATGAGTGTCTTGTTTCTAGACACCTGGCTCTTTCCCCTGAAACCACAGTTCTCCTCTAGTTGCGTCTGAAGTGCCAGGCACTTTTTTAGCTTGGTTTGCCCAAGAAGAATCAGAAGCTGATTTGAGGAGTGTCTCCTTCCCCACTGGGGCATCTGTGGCCTAAGGTTTCAGGCAGGCTGGCTCCTCAGCTGAGTGTTCGCTGACAGGCAGGCTGCCTGGCCCCAGGGACCTGCCACATGCCTTTTGAGCCACAAATATTTCACACCACGGGTTCCCAGCTGCTGCCCTCCCTCCTGCTCCATTCCTCTCTGTCTCTTCTTCATTCCTAGACCCACACTTTATAATCCCTTCAGCCACCACCACCTCACCTTGTCCCTCCCTCTTGTGGGCTCCCCCTCACTGAGTTCCTTCAGGGAAATCTGAGGAACGCAGCACGCCTTTAGCTTCATTTGCCTGGGAAAGCTATCAATAAATGTTTCCTGTGTACCATGGATTGTTTGCGGTGCGTTACTCACATGATTTCATATAACCGGGCTTGAGATTTGTTGTTATTGTGTGCTGTCAAGTTGATTCAGACTCATAGTGACCCTATATGACAAAGTAGAACCGCCCCATAAGGTTTCCTAGGCTGTAATCCTTACGGAAGCAGATTGCCAAGTCTTTTCTCCTGGGGAGCGGGACTGGGAGGTTTGAACTGCCAACCTTTCGGCTAGCAAGACCAGGATTCAGACCTATGGTCGTCTGTTTCTAAAGCCCATACTTTCTGTGTTTTCAGATGCCCATAGTGCCCCCTTCAGCTTCCCCAGTTTCCTAACCTTATAGCTCTTGTCCCATGCAGACTTGATATTTTGCTTCCCCTTAGAATTAAAAAATGAAGGAAAAGAAAGAACAATTTCCTAACTCTGTCTTTTGAGGATTATGCTCCTCCTAGAAAAATTAAAATGATTTTTTTTTTTATCTCAGGGGGGACATTTGAGAGCTTCCCACCCAGTGGTTATTTTTAAACTTTTAGACTATGGAACCATTTCTTCGAAAATGTAAGTCAGAACTCCAGTAGATAAACCGCACAGAAGTGGTGCTGCCCTGATTGAAGTGGCAGGGATTTGGGGTGGGGGGGGACCCAAGACCTGGCCTCGCTGTATCCCTTACAGCTGGAAGCATGTTGGTGGAGACTTAGAGATCTGTTGAACACAAATTGAAAACTCCTGTTTGGCTCTCATTTTAGAGATAAGCAAACTGAGGCCTAGAGAGGGGAAGTGGCTGGCAAAGTCAGAACTAGTGCCAGGGACTTCCAGCATCCAGCCTGCATCTTTCTAGAGAAACTTCAATTTGTGTATTGCTGTCCAAACCTGTCAGGACACCTTGTCTAGGAAGGGGATGTGGGTGGGGGTACAGACGGAGGAGGGGCTGGCTTTCCCTTTCTCTACCTCATCACAGACAGCCTGAGCTACCAACCCCCTTGGGGAATCAGGTGGGCTGGTGGGGGGGGAGGGGAAACAGGGAACTTGGAAGGATGCAAGCAGAGGTATGAGGGAGCAGGTGACAAGAAGTCAGGTTTAAGTGAGGTGAAAAGAAGGAAGGAGCTTTCACCCCAGCCCAGAACCGAAAGGACTGGCCTCATGCCTGGGCCCTGGTCTTGATCCTGAACTCCTTTGGGCAAGTCCTGGCCCCTTCTCTGCCTCAGATTCTTTTGAAGGTTTCTCTGCCCACCAGCGGTGAGAGCACATATGGGCTGAAGGAGGGGCAGCGTGGCATGAGAGGAAAGCACGCAAGGGATCAGACGTCGCTGGACCAGCTTGGCCCAAAACAGCTGAATGTCCCAAGACAGCTCAAGTCTTTCTGGACCTGAATTTCCTTTCCCATAAAACATAATGAGACAAGATGATCTTTTAGTTCTCGTCTGGCTCTGATTTTAATAATCTGGGAGAAGGAGCGTATGCTTGGAGAGCTGGGGAATTGGGCAGACATGAGTGCCAAACAAATCCAAACCCGTTGCTATCGAGCCAACGTCGACTCATAGTGACCCTATAGGACAGGGTAGAACTTCCCCATAGGGGTTTCCAAGGCTACAGATCTTTACGAAAGGAAGCAACGTGTTTCTCCTGTGGAGTGGCTGGTGAGTTTGAACTGCTGACCTTTTGGTTAGCAGCTGAGGCTTTAACACTGCATCAACAGGGGTGACATGCGCTCCAGAGCACCAGAATTGCAAGCTTGGAGCTAACAGGGTCCTGACATTATGCAGTCTAGTTGTTGTTATTAGGTGCCATTAAGTCTGTTTTCGACTCATAGTAACCCCATGTGACACAGTAGAACTTCCCTATAGGGTTTTCTAGGCTGTAAGGAGCCCTGGTGGCATAGTCGTAAGTGCTTGGCTGCTAACTGAACCCACCAACCACTCCATGGGAGAAAGAAGTGGCAATCTGCTTTCAGACAGATTACAGCCTAGGAAATCCTATGGGGGCAGTTTTACTCTGTCCTACAGGGTTGCTATGAGTCAGAATCAACTTGATGGCAACGGTAAAAAACCGTTGATTAATCTTTACAGGAGCAGATAGCCTGGGGAGCTGCTGGGTGGATTCGAACTGCCAACCTTTTAGTTAGCATCTCATTTTGCAGGTGAGAAAACTGGGCCTGGAAAGGCAAAGTGACTTTTCTGCTTTTCTCAGCTTTATTCCCCTTTATCCTTTGACCTTTAGAGTCTGAAGATTCAGTTCAAAACAATCCTGTGCAGTGAATAAGATTTTTTGTTGTTGTTCTCCTGAACAACAACAACAAAAAAAACCCAATGCCTTTGAGTCAATTCCAACTCACAGTGACCCTATAGGAAAGAGCAGAACTGCCCCATAGAGTTTCCAAGAAGCGTCTGGTGGATTTGTACACCATGTTAGTATAATTCGACTCTTTTTTTTTTTTTACAAAAATAATACATGCTCGTTACAAAATTTTCCATTAATAGGGGAAATGAAAAAAGTTATAATTGTTGCCATCCTTCTGCCCTCACCACCCCCATCCCCAGGGTGTCTTCTATGACCATCCTGAGCTTTCTGATGAATGCAAAACCAAAACCAAAAACAAAAAACAAGCCCATTGCCCTTGAGTCAATTCTGATTTTTTCCCAAAAAAGTAGAATTATGGTATAAATTATTTAAACATAAATTTTAGAACCCAATACACCTGGGTTCTAATCTCAGCTGGAGCTACTTAGCTGACCTTGGCCAAGTTACTCAACCTTTTTAGCCTCAGTCTCCCCATGTGTAAAATGGAAGTAATAAAAGTATCTGCCTTATAGGATTGTGGTGAAGATTTAACGAGCTACTATAGAAATAGCTCTTAACAGTGCCTGGTATATGGCCCCGGTGGTTGGCAGTTTGGATCTACCAGCCGCTCCTTGGAAACCCTATGGGGCAGTCCTACTGGGTCTCTATGAGTCAGAAATTACTGGATGGCAATGGGTTTGGTTTTTTGTTTTTGGTTGGTACACAGTAAGCACTACACACATGCAGAGCACAGTGGGTACAGAGTGAGGTGGAGGTAGAGTAAAAACCAGATCCCAAGTTTTCTGGCCCTCTGGCCCATTGACTCTGTTCTCACTCAGGTCCCACTGTTGTTGTCAGGTGCCGTTGAGTAGATTCTGATTCATGACCGACGGAGCAGAACTACCCCACAGGGTTCCTTGGCTGTAAGCTTTACAGAAGCAGGTCGTCAGGTCTTTCTCCTATGGAGGTGCTGGCTGAATTCAAACTGCCAACCTTTCAGTTAGCAGCCAAGCCCTTAACCCTTGAGCCACCAGGGATCCTTCAGGCCCTGCTAGGCACATGTTAAGTGTTCAATACTTGTTGAATGATTGAGGGCCGCAGACCTAGAGATTTGAGGTCTGGAGCTGCTGGGATGCCTGCTCTGGAAAATGGTGGCTTTCACCCTGCGGAGTGGGAGGGCATGGCATAACGTGGGTTGGCCAGACCAGTTGGTGCTCCAGGGCTCCTGACTGGAGAGCTGAGCCTTGGGGCAGAGCTGAGGGCCCAGAGTGCATCTCAGCTTAAAGGACCTTGGCTTAAAAGGAATGTGCAGTGGGCTGCCTCTGCTCAGGAGGGGCTAAAAAAAGCCTTACCCTCCCCTGGGCTTTGTGTGAGGGTTATCAACTGCTCAAGTCAGCTCATCTCTCTGGCTAGACGCTGGCATTTTTTAGAGGGTCTGTATTCCTTTTTTTTTTTTTTAATGGGTGTAGTGTCCACCAGTTGGCAGGAAGGGGTCAGCCTGTCCCAGAGGTGAGCGCTGTGAGGAGTGTGGGGTGTGGGGGAGGGGGGCTGGTAGCCCCAAACCTGGTGACAATACACAGTTGTCAGCTGTCCCCTGCTGATGTTTCTTCCTTTTATAGTCAGCAGCAGTTGCTCTTGCTCTCACCCAGCCCCTCTGCGGGGGCTCCTTCCCAGGATAAAAGGGAGGGAGGAGGCCCAGTCTCCTGTCTTGTCTCCCAGGCACCGCATCTCTCGCTCCTTCCTTAGGTCCCACCTCCAGCAAAGAGTCCAGCAAGACAACATGCCTCCCAAGAAGCCAGAGCCTAAGAAGGAGGCAGCTAAGGCCCCAGCCTCAGCCCCAGCCCCTGCCCCAGCCCCAGCCTCAGCCCCTGAGCCACCAAAGGAACCTGCTTTTGACCCCAAGAGTGTAAAGGTGAGTGAGCCATGGGGAGGGAAGTAGGGATGGCATTTGGGATCCTATTTACCCTGGAGGCTAGAGATCTACTTGAGTTGATGTTGGCTGGGCTGGGATGAGGACTATG